>NW_026068080.1:1250483-1289144 GCF_014885135.2 Alexandromys fortis | reverse complement strand
CCTCCCTCCCTCCCTCCCTTTCTTTTCCCTCCTTCCCTTCCTTCTTTTTTTCCAGTCCTTCCTTCTTTCTTCCCTCTCTCCCTTCTCTCATCTTTCTTCCTTTATTTTATGGATGTCATGCTCTTTAAAGTACATCTACTTTGAGAGACCCACTAACAAGCATTTGAATTTTGGCCATGGAGATAGCTTGGTCCAGGATCCTCATTAGTCAAGGTTTGCAATTGGGATGCCTGGCAAGGAAGAAGCTTTTAAAATCTATTGAAACAGTGAAAAGACAGCCATGAATAAATTTAAGTGAATCTCTTGATCATCTATTTTATATACTAAAATCAGGGTTATGTGATTGCATTTATATAGGTTGCTTGGAGACAAGTCAGTCTTAATCCACTTTTTTTTTGTTATTTATGGGATAAAGGGCTCTGACTCACTCTTTTTTTCCATCCACATAAATCTGCTTCCATTTATCCATTATCAGGGTCAAGGAAGAGAATCATTTCTCATTTTTCTTGTATAAAGCGTTGACCTTGAAAAGAAACATGTATCCTGTATTAGTCATGGCAACAATCAGCTCCTGGATTTGCATTACATAAAACTATTAGGGACTCAATGCCTAATGCTGAAAATGTTTCCTTAGCCATCCATTGTGACTCACAGATAATAACTGGCTGTTTTCCCTGCTGTCTCCTAACAGCACACACAGCCCTCTTCTCCTGCCGTGCTCAGTATATGGCGTCAACTCAACTCATACCTACCAGTGTGGTACTTACCTTACCAAGCTGTGCTTATGGTTCAATGAGACCACTAGGTGTTTATAGAGTTACCACATTGCCGCAGTGGGTTTGCCTCTCTCCTTTGCCTTCCATGATGCTCCTAGAAAACCTCCACTCATCCAGAACCACCTCATCCCCCCGCCTGCCCTCACCACGTATGAAGTCATCTTTTGGTCTCTGGAGCTTATCGTTGGCAGTTTACTTAGGCAATACTGCTGCTGGTCATTTCCCTAACATCTTAACACCTGCCTGCCTAACCATGAAACTCCAGATGCTAGACATCAGGCCAGATGTGCGTGTGTGTGTTTGGATGCGTGTGTATGTCATATTGTTTGGTTAAACGGGTATCTGTGTGGACGAGTAAATGAACTTATGTGTGGGCATTGGGGAGTCACTTGAGAGGCAGAATCCTGACTTGGAAGAAGAAAAGATAGAAGATTTAGTTATAGATGGCACAATGATCACAGGAGAACTGTCTCCAGGAGAAACAGAGTGTGTCCTAGAAACACTGGGGTCAGGGGCAACTGAAACCACCGGTAACAAGGATGAGCTTCAAGAATCCAAAAGGCTTAGAATGTGGAGGGAGCATACAGCTGCAGATGGCAAGGAGGGACAAGCAGCCTTGAAGACAGCAAAGGCAGCGTCAGGACAGGGCGTTTACCAGAGGCTGCAGGGGGCTGCAGAGAGCGTGGAAGGCTCCTATGTCATGATGAAACCATTGTGCATACGTTACAGCAGGCTAGGGCCAGACAAAGAATTTAATTAATTAGAAGAGTGACCTGGTCATAATGGTATTTTAGAAAAATCACTTTGACAGAAGTGAGCAGAATGGTTTGGAGGAGAAAAGGAATTGAAAGCAATGAATCAGGAAGGCATTTCTATATCCCAGAGAAGATTAGAAGATGTATATTTGGAAAGTGGATGAGGTGAACGTGGGGATGGATTAGAATGTGCAAACCTTGGAAACAGTGATGGTAATGCAATTCTTATATTTCTTCTTGGAGTTACTGTAGCAAATTTCCACAGACTCAGAGGCTTAAAGGAACACAAAGGTTCTGTTCTCTGGTCTTGGAGGTGGAGCCTGAAATCATTCATTGCCCTTTGAGTTAAAGCCAGCTTGTTAATAGGGCTGTGTCCCTTATGGAGAGTCTATGCAGAATCCATTTCTTCTCCTTTCCCATGTCCCAGAATCCATCTGTTCAGAGGCTCAGGACATGGACTCTTCAGCCGTTGGCAACAGTAGCAACATGGAGGCTTCTCTCCTCACTGACCTCTGCCCTACCACCTGGACCTTACTCTTACACGACCTTTGCGACTACATTGGACCTTCTTCATTGTTGCAGAGAAGCTTCTCATCTCAGGTTCTGAGCTGGTCTTCTAGATATGTTCTCAAGCAGCACATGGCCAACGCAAACAACAGAAATGTAACTAATCTCATTTTACCTTTTTCCCCCTTCGTTTTACAGTGTTTGAGGCTAGAAGCCCAAAGACAGGTATCAGCATGGCTGATGTGTTCAGAGCCCTCCGTGGCAGGTAGACATCATCTCCCTGCCTCTCTATAGTTATCACTCTCTTTGGGTCCGTGTCAACATTTTCTGATCTAATGAAGATATTGATCATTGGGGGATCTACTGACCTCATTTTAAATTTAACACCCGCTTTAAAGGTCTCATCTCCAAATATTGTCATATTCTGAGGTCCCGTGTGGCTCAGGCTTCAACATAAGAATTTCTAGAGTACTCAGTTCAGTCCCCAATACACTGATTTCTTATTCATATCTGAAAAACAACCTTTGACATGGAAAGGGGCATATTTACAAAGGTTAGGTAGAAGACACGATATCTTTATCAGGAGAGTGTGATTTAGACAAACCCAATTTCCCAGAATTGGGAACAAGAGGAGAAAAAAAGCAACTTAAGGATATGAAGGTAGAGGATAGAGAGATGTACCGCTTTTGCAGAGGACCTGAGTTCCCACACCCAAATTGGGCAGATCCCTGCTTCAGGTGGTTTAACACCCTCTTGTGGCCACTGCAGGCAGCTGTGCTCATATGTACACTTTCCAACACAGACTTACCTGCAATACCCATCATAACAAAAGGAAAAATTAACCTTAAAAAACCAATTCAAAGTTAGACAGCTGTCATGTGTCCATGCTGATCTGGAAGATGCACGAGGCAGTCAGGTGAGTCTCCCAGGAGGCTGAACTGGAGTGGTTTCTGGAGAAAGGCCCCACTGGCCATTCTGTGACTGAGAGTGCCTATTCTACACAGGAGGGAACTTCCTTAATTCAATTAAGATTGATTTTTATATTCCTAGGTGGGTAAAAAACTTCTTGCTGCTGTTTTCCTGTAACTCTTGGAACTCAATCACCTTAAACTTCTTGTTTTCCTTTGTCAGTCAACAGTGGTAAGGGGTCTGATGTCATGCCAGAGGTCTGTAAAGTACGTGGAGGGTTGGACCATATTCAGTAAAGGCCAGAGACTCCTCACAGCCACCTCACAACCACGGTGGCCAGCAGAACACTGGGCGTGCGTTGTGCAAACCGAACGAGCACACCTGGCTCTTTCATGGAAAGGTGTGAAGAGAGGCAAGAATTTTGCCAGCATAGAAGAGGGATGGGTACATGTGTGTTCAGTTCACAGGGTGAGCACTCAGACTCACGGAGGATACAGATCTGGTCAGGCAGGGCTGCAGGGTTGCTTGGTTTCAGCAACTCCTCCAGCGACAAGATTTTCCTATACGACTGAGCGTGTGAATGTATTTATTAGACTCCTTCCCAAAATGGAGCATGGAAGAGAAAGTTGTCACGTTGTAGGCAACGCTTGCAGTCGTTCATGTGGAGCAGATTTCTGTGGAACACAGTCTTCTTTCTGATTTCCATTTCTGCCTCCCCGTTCTAGGTTCCTTCTCATTGTCCTTGGAATTGGAATTGTCGTACAGTGAACACAGCATCCAACCTTGAGTATCTCCATTCACCTTTGACCTCAGGCATAAAATGATAAGACTACCAGTATGGTGTCTGTTAAAATGCTACCAGCACAGATATGGGGGATGAAGTCTCTGTGTGGGATGAGGGAGCTACAAAACCTAGAAAAATCTGGCTGTTTAATTTCAAATCTCAACATCGCTGATTTCTAGTTCTTCACTCCGTGAACCTGGACACAGTCACTCACCCCCTGCCCTTCGGCAGGTTCGCTTGTCTGGTCCACGGCCAGAGTCCTGATCTCAGTGCCCTCCGAGCTGCCTTGGAACAGTGATACGTATTGGTGGCTACAAGTAAAATCGCCATATTTAGGCTCAATAATGCCACAAGTATTTACTGAGCTCCTGAGGCATGCTGAGCACATATTCGAAACAATCTACTTCATATTCCTCCCAACCAAGTGAAATGCTGTACTATTCGCCTTTAAGACAGTGCTAAGAAATGATGCTGGAATGTTTATTTTCAGGTAGTGGGAATGGCTCCATCTCAATTACGGAGACTTTTCACCACGTACAAGTGCTTCTCGTAATTTGTAAACCCTTTCCTCATAACTCAAACTCCTAATTTCCTTATTAGTTTAGCATTTGGTTTAGGATCCATTTAAGTGGCTAGGCCTACAGCCTTTCAAATCTGTCACTTACAGGCCGCCCTATCAATAGGCGAGAAGCAGAGGGGAATTATAAATACATTTCTTCAAAATAACGCGGGGGTGTAAACAGCTACACACCGCAGCGTGTTTCTTATTAGAATATTTGACAGACAGCTTGCTATTTTCTTGCCTGACTGCTGAGCCTCCAGAAAAGAATTGGAAAGGCCTCCTTCTCAACACCATACGTCAGAGACAATAATTGTCTTGATGCGCAGAAACTTCCTGTGCTTGCGAGAACATCTTAAAAAATTATAATCAGAAAAAAATACTGCAACGTGCAAATCGGAATGCAAATTACATCCTTTTTAATTACATTAGGGGTGTAAATTAATCCCAAGTGCCAAACATTTCTGCCCTGGATTACAGAACTCTGTTTTGCAATTACAGCTTCTGGTGCGTCTTTCAATCTGACAGCGGTAGCAAACGTGTAATAGCAATAATCATGAAGCTGGGTTATGATACGCAGCTTAATTTAACATCTAGGATCAGGAGTCTATATTTGAAACATAGAAATCCAACTCTGTCAAACTTGCATCGACACCTGAATGGGAAATGTGTGTGTGTGTGTGTGTGTGTGTGTGTGTGTGTGTGTGCGCGCGCGCGTGCATGCGCGTGCAGGGACAGGAAGAGATGCAAGTATTGAAAGCAAAGAGTAAGTTAGGCCTTGGGGATCAGTGAACCAGGAAAACATTAGCGGGTTAGTGACCTTGGGCTGCCCTTGACTTTAGTTTGCTCATCTTCCTCGTGGGAATAAGATCTGCTCTATCTAAATGGGATGACATCTTCAAAGTGGACTTGAGAGCTTTGCGTGAGCTGGGAAGTGACTGGCTAAGAGAACAAAGATGTGTTTTCTTCCCTGTGCTGATCCCAGGCTTACAGTGGGCGGTCATACTTTATGTTGTCATTTTGGAGTTCTAGATTTCTTTCAGTTTGTTTCTTTGCTGCATCCTGGCACAGTGACCATGCCTTCAGTCTTAGAGCTGGGTTTCGGACAAACCCATTTCACAGCTCCGGAAAGAGGGAAAAGCTCATAGTGTCTTCTCAAGGCCAGCATCGGAGAAGACACACATGGTTTGTGCTTATCTAGCAATGGCAGGAAGGCAGCCACACAGTTCAAGCCGGGGAAGCTGGTAGGGATAGTCCCTGGCCATTCAAGATGGGATCAACCAAAACTTGATTACTATAGAAGGAGACGAGAATAGATTTGGGTTGACAAATCAAAGTCTCCACTTTTGGAAAACAGGACTTTCAATGGCCTCTCAAAGTGAAACATAACACCACTCAGAGAGTTCTCAGAGAGCTGCCTGCCTCACTATCTTAATAGTGCAAAGGAAATGCAGTAAAGATGTTTCAAACCCAGTAGAATTGAAGGGTTCATAATGACAAAGCTGAGGTTGGACATATATCATCTTGGCTGGTGTCTGTAACTCAGTGGCAGAGAGAGAGAGAGAGAGAGAGAGAGAGAGAGAGAGAGAGAGAGAGAGAGAGAGAGAGAGAGAGAGAGAGAGAGAGAGAGGAGAGGGAAAGGGAGAGAAGGAGGGAGGAAGGGAGGGAGGGAGAGAATATGAGAGAAAGACTTCTTGTATCAGTGCTCCCTAACACATCAGAATCAGTATTTAAAAATTCAGCTGTGAAGGAACTGATGAGCAAAGGGACAAGGCACACTGAATTTTAAGACTATGACATCTTGCCTCCCCCCCTCAATTGCTTTATCCATTGTCCACTTTCTAGCTAAAACCTGTTTACTGGGCCTCAGCTCCGCTCCCTCCCCCCAGATGTCATGGTCCTCTTCTTTAGGCTCCCCCAGCACTGCCCTTGGCGGCACATTGTTCAGTGAGTGTCCTGGCCTCTCCTCTTTGACAGCATGCACTGGATGTATCTGTCCCTGAAGCAGGACTCCGGGCTCCTTCAAGACAGAGACCACTTCCCATTGCTGTTTCCCCTCCTCACTTCATTCTCTGGGTCAGAGTGTGGGATAAAGTGAAGCAAATGGAACCAGAGAACGTGTCAGAGACACGGACCTGAGATGCGGGGGACAGAGCAGGTGTGACCCTTGTCGTGGACGATTTTCTTGAGGGTAGCTTTTGGCCTCTTGGTTTCCTCTCAGGACACACGTTTGAGAGCTTCTCATTCCCAGACCCCAGAGTGTAGGTCATACAAAAGCCAAGAGCAAGGTTGGGAGAGTCAGGATTGTGGTTCTTTAGGAGAGTGTCTTGTGTTAATGGGAAGAGGTGGCGATGGGGAAAGCTTGGCTTCTCTCCACGTCCCCGCTTCTCCATCTCCATCAGTTCCATTTTACCTGGAAAGAAAGCCAGGAGACTACACATCTCAGGATTTTATACACACAGACAACAGATACTTGAGATTAGATGGTACCAGCTAAAGGGGAGAGGAGGGATAAGTGAGATTGGTCTTTTCTAATCAGTATGAAGAAAAAAGTTGATTTTTGTACTTTATGCTCCCCAAAGAAAAATCCTTCTGTTGAGGTGCTGTGTAGGCAGCATGCTGGACACCACAGGTCTTTATCAATTCCATTGACTGACGTTTCGATCTGACTCTCTGCTGAAATTCAGTTAAAATCATACAGCGAATCTACTATGTGCTGGCAGACTGGTATAGAAGAAAGTTCTTTGGAATTGCTGATTGTTATTGGGGATACTCATGGGGAGCTTGACCCTCTGGATGGGAGATTAAGAGGGGACATCCACCTTGCAAGCCTTTTTACTCCAGGTGGCAAGGACAGTTCAAACGGGTCAAATTGCATATGGCCGAGGAAACGAGAGGGCAGCACACCTATCTTGGGTTACTTCTTCTTGGAAGCTCAGTTATTTCAGAAAAATATGCGTGGGCTCTTGTTAGACAGCTGGCAAAAATAGCAAGTGTCACATGGCATTTTTTATTAAGCATTTACATCACATTTTATACTTCCAAAGTACTCAGACTCGCTTGTCAGGGATGGCGCTTTGTGAGCTGTATCCGCGACAGTACTTTAACTCTGCCTTGGGAGAGGCAGGTGCTGCGTAATTAACTCTCAGATGTTAGGGATCGAGGCCTGGGAGCCAATCCTAGGCCCCGGCTCTTCTTGTTAGCATTTATTGGGTGCTGTGTCCATGACTTGGAAGGGAATGATCGCATCCGAAGAAGGATACGGATTTTGAGAAATTAATAGAACCCGGGCACTACTGCCTGGAAAACGGCTCATTTGCTCTAAAAACAAACAAACGAGCAAACCAAATCTTATCAAGGGGGCAGAGAGATGGATCAGCGCGTAAAGCACTTTCTGCATAAATTGAGCACCTGAGTTCAGTATCTGGATACCACAGTGAGCCAGATGTGGTGACTCACAGCTGTGACCCCAGCGCGCTCCGGTGGTGAGATGGGCGATGAGGACAAGAGAATCTCCTGGGAGTTTCCCCATCCGCGAGGCTGGATGTGCAGAGAGACGCTGCTTGGCAAGGGGGAAAGGGAGAACTGACTCATGAACACTGCGCTCTGGTATCTACATTCCTGCAAGGCATGAGAGCACACACACACAGACACACAGATAGATAGACAGACACACACACACACACACACAGACAGACAGGCACACATACACACAGACAGACAGACAGACAGACACACACACCAAGTAAATTTAATCAAAAATTTAAGTATCTTTTAAAGATGAGTGTCTACATTTGACTTAAAATAAAACCTATTAAGTGGAGTTAAGAGGCTTCTGATATGCAGATGTCCCGGGGTTATTCTAAATAAACCCTGAAGATTGCAATGTGGAAAACCCATGCTCAGGGGCACAGGCTCCTTCCTCCCTGGATCCAAGGGGCATCCTCAGGAACACTCAAACTTGTCATTTATATCATCCTTTTTATCTGGTTTATAATAATAATCCCTTGTCCAGACAACTTCTTTCTTTAGGGCTCTAGATGTAGAGATTATTTACCATATTTCAAAATAAGCTGTCATGCTCACAATTTAAAAGGCTCCCCACCTTTTCCAGTGTCTCTGCCTGTTTACATCATTGAGATAAAGGAAAAACATAGCCACAGACTTTGGCTCCTGGTGATTTGTATCACACCCTCGAGCAAGGCATTTTCCAAATTACTGTTGTCAATTCCATCTGTATAACCTTTTATTTTTATTTTTCTTTTTAAAAAATGTTTTGACTGGTGCTGGAGAGACAGCTTAGTGGTTAAAAGCCCTGGCTGCTTTTCCAAAGGACCAGCGTTGGGTTCCTAGCATCCATATGGTGGCTCACAACCATCTGTAACTCCAGTCCTGGGGGATCCAATGCCTTCTTCCTGCCTCTGTAGGAATTGCACACACATGTGGCACAGACAGACACACACGCAGATAAAACTGATGAAATAATATAAATGGATATAAAGGATGAAATAAATAAAAGTAAAATAAAAATTAAAAATGGTTTTCATTATTAGCACATATTAGTTGCCCACCACAAAGGGCTTCATATTTCCACACATCTATATAGCGTATTGATGGCAGCATGCGGTCAGTATCGTGCCTTCTCTGGTTACGGTTTAGAGAGCCAAGGTTCCGAGAAGGACGTCATCATGCCAACACAGCCCGTGCTCTTTATAGCAGACACCCATCCCGCCTGCTTGAGAGGTCGCCACCAATTTTGTCAGGATTCTGGAGTTCTATGAAAGAAATAGAAGACAGATTGTGCTTTGCTGGTATCTCCCCTTACCCTTTTTATCTGGATCAAATCAAGTTACTGAATGAGCACAGATACTTGAGTGTATGTGGACCTAAGGGATGGCTGGGAAGGCTATGCAGGAGTTTTACTAAGGTACCTTATTGATCATTTGGGGTAGAGTATACAGTTTTTTTTTTTTTTTTCTGTTGCTCCATTGTCAGTGCTGAGACACCGGCTAGTACAATATGCTCCTCTAATTCCTCCACAAACCCACTTGCCAATTTTGTTCTGAATATCTGGTGTGCAGCCTGTCAGGGGTGGCTGTCTTCTAGGATTATAACATTGCCCTAAAGATTTCTGAGATGGGAGAGCTTTAGGGAACCCCCAGAGCACAGAAACCTTAATAACAACCTGATCTGAGTGGAGCCCAAACGTGGAGAAGTTATATGTCCGACTCTCATTTCCAAGGTGACCTAGGGTTTAGAGAGCTGAGAAATGAACATGCTAATAATGGCAAAATATATGCCAACAACCAGCAAAAGCTCAAAGTACAGGCTATATGAAGAACAAGTGTTTGAGGGGGTGGGTGAGCCACCTCTTAGCCTCTCTTTAATTGGCTGGGGGAGGGATGCCTCTCTGGGCTGAATGTTTCCATGATGGCTTTTATCACTGTTCTTAAACTCAGATAGAACATCTGGCTGTTCATCTCCCCAGTGTCTTCTGCATTTGTGATTTTTTTCTATTTAACTGCCGATTATGAGTTGGGATTAAGTTAGTTCTTATTTATATGTCTGTATTATATCTCAATTTTAATACCAGGCTTAATTAGATTTCAAGAATAAAAGCTTGCTCTGTTTTCCAAATAGATTTACTCTTTGATTTAATTAGGCCATCAGATAGTTTGTTGGCTCCGCCTAAATACATTCATCTACCTAGAAAATAAAATAAAATAAAAGCTAACCCGTGTCTCCAAACCACGAGAAGAACAAAGACTAAACCCAACAGCTAACAAGCATCAGCTTCCTTCCCCCTGCTGGCCCACCACAACAGCAAACAGTTAATTCAGACAGCTACAACACAGGGCTACAAGCTGGGGAAGCTGCAAACGACAGACAGATACTTGCTTCTCTAAAGTGTGGAGGTCAGGAAGTTTGAGATCAAGTCACAGCCAGATTGAAGGTCTGGTAAGGGTTCCTCACGTGATGGAAATGCAAAAGGAGCTCTCTGGGGTCTCTTTTAGAAGGATCTCTCTTTTAAATGTCATTCGTGAGAACCTCACTCTCATAATCTTTGGAAGCTCTACCTTCTTACACCGCCCGATTAGGGGTTAGAATTTTTACGTGCATTTGCGGGGTGGAGAGAGATTCAAACATTCCTTGTACAAACTTATCGAGAGAGAGAGAGAGAGAGAGAGAGAGAGAGAGAGAGAGAGAAGGCAAGAAGGCAACCTTGAGTGCTGTTCCTCAGGCGCTACATGCCTTGTTTTTTGAGACAAGTGCTCTCACTGGCCTGGCATTTGCTCAGCAGGCAAGATTGCCTGGCAATTGAGCTCGGGAGATCTGCTTGGCTCTCCTTTCCCATCCCTGGGATCACAATGTCAGCAGACTGTGGTGTCTGGCTTTTTTTTTTTTTTTTTTTTAGTGTTACAGGGATGAACTGGGATTTGGGATTCTCATGTTTGCAAGGTAAGCACTTTGCCAGCTTGATTCTTTGATGAGTCTCCAGTCTGGTAGGCAGAGAATGAGTTGAGCCTTCCAGGGTAAGGTGATGTCCAATGGCTTCCTCTTGGCACTGTCTCAAGTAAGTAAGGAACGAGCTGCTTTGAGCAACAATAGTGCCCAGAGCTCTTGCTATTCACACCCAGCTATTCCTTGATTGCCCATATTTCAGACTGTAACCTGCCGCCTCATTAATTTCCATAGTTTACATGATTTTTACTAATCTGTCGTGAAAGAAAGCCAGGGCCAAGGCAGTTATCTGCAAGCAGCTGCAATGTAGAAATAAACACCCAGATGACAAATGGAAGCATCCTCAGAGCTGGCTTCATTAGTTTCTAGGTTAATTGCATGTCTCACAATTAAGTCTAATTGACTTGTTTCAGGCAAAGCCAGCCTGGGAGCTCGGCTGTAAATCTGTCCTATTCGAAATTCCATGAGCCAGGGAGCTTGCATGTGGTTCGCCATCCGCGTTGACATTTGGGATGTTGAAGATGGAGCCAGCGATTCTTTGGTGCTGTCTGAAACTGCACCAGGGAAGGTTTTCAAGTGTTCTATGAGAATACAGTTCTTCAGTGAGCCCTAGGAGCATCCTAACAGTATAGATGCTATCTAAGGAAAGCAAGGGGAGTCTGTGATGAGGCAAAAAGACTGAAGAAAACCAGGATGCAAACACAGATAATTTGTCCATTCTGATTTAATTGATGACTGCCGGGAATAAAATAGTTGGGGGAGGAAGAGATCTCAGAGCCCTTTAGGGTTCTAGCCATAAACCAGAAACCCTATAAAATGGCAATCTTCTAACAGATGTCAGAATACATATTAGTCAACTTCAGAATTTAATTTACTTTTAGTTTTTTTTTTTTTTTTTTTTTTTTCTGAGACAGGGTCTTGCTCAGGCTGGACTCAGGCTTGTGGTGATCTTCCTGTCCCAGCTTCTGCAGTGATATCTCATTTGTATTTTAATAAACAAAGCTTGCCTGAAGATCAGAGAGTAAAACAGCCCCATTGGTCAACTTTATAGGCCAGGCAGTGGTGACACCAGACCTTTAATCCTACCAGCCAACTAGTTTGCCACAGAAACTGGGCAGTGGTGGTGCAGGCCTTTAATCCAGCACTTGAGCAGAATATAAGACAAGAGGAGACATGTTTTAACTCAGCCTCATTCATTCATAGAGGCAGGATTTCCATTTCAGTCTGAGGTAGAGGTAAGAGCTAGTGGCTGTCTGCTTTGCTTTTCTGATCTTCAGGTTGAACCCCAATATCTGTCTCTGGGTTTTTATTTGTGCTACAAGCTTCCCAAGCGATGGGATGGCAGCGAATGCTACCACGTCCTACTTAGAAAACTAAACAAAGGCTCAAACAATATTAAATATTTTGAAAATAATTGAATAATATTTATCTGATGGTTCCACACAGGAGTCCTTCTCGATGACGCATTAATAATTTACAAAGACCCCTTTCTTCATTATTTCATTGGCTCTTTTGGTATCTCTATGATGTAATTTGCCCTGTTTTGTAGAGAGGACAGAGGTCTCAGCAATGTATCAAGGTGTGAAAGTCAGGAAGGTGAGAAATAGACCAATCGTCCTTTCCCTGAGGCCAGGACTTCTCTTACTGTTCCTTGATCTGGACCACTTCAGACAGCGGGCACTCCGCCTCTGTATTGCGCTTCACGTTGGGTGGGAAGCACTTGCACGCACACTTTTGGTTCTTATTTTTTGAGATAGGGCCTCACATAGTCTAGACCAACCTCAAATGTACTATGTAGTCCAGCATAGCCTTGAACTTCTGATCCTCTTGTCCTCTACGCCCAAGTGCTGCAATTACAGACATGTACTATTATGCCCAGTTTTACTCAGTCCTGGGGATCCAACCCAGGGCATTGTGTGTGCTACACAAATACTTTATTAACTGAGCCACATCCCTAGCTCCTTGTACTGACCCCACATGTCCTGTTTCACAGACAAGGAGACTGAGATACAAGGGATGTACCAGCATGTGAAGGTCAGGAGGGTTAGAAAGAGACCAATCGTTTCTTCCCTGGGGCCAGGACTTCTCTTACTGTTCTTTGATCTGGACCACTTCAGACAGCAGACACTCCGCCTCTACTATATCTCTACAAATGTTTGTAGTTTCACAGCTCAGCCTTGGCTGCACAGCAAAGTCCCTGAGGCCCTAGCCTCACTCTCAGAGAGTCTGATTTGATTTGCCTAAGATTCTGATTTAATTTAGCCCGAGTATCAGTGTAATATTTTAAATTACCCCTGAAAGATTTTGATATCCATCCAAGGATAAAAAACTACTGATCTATAGGAGTGGATTTGGATGTGTTAGGAATAAGGGTAAGGTGAGCAGCACTGATATGTGTATGTATGCGTGCACACGTGTGTGCATGCGTGTACGCATGTGTGCTCACACATGCTCCTTTATGTGTTTGAGAAAGGAGGCCAGATCCTGCCACTGAGTGTCTTCTTCTATTTCTTTCTACCTTAGTTTGCGAAAGAGGATTTTCCCCAGAGTGTTGAGTTGGCCCTTTTGGCTAGACTTGCTGGCCAGGCCCTGGAGACCTGCCTGTCTCCCACTTTCCTCAGGGCTTGGGCTGTAGATGCTCATGGGTGCACCTGGGTATTGGGGATATGAACCTAGGTCCTCATACTTATACAGTGAGCTCTTTACAGACTGAGCTCCCCAGCCCACTATTTATAAGATGTTGAAGAGACACTCTACGTAAGATTTCTCTCCCTCGGTATATCAGTGTTATCTCCTGTGTCTGTTATGGATGGGTGGACTTTCGTCAGCTTAACATAAACCTAGACATACCCGGAAAGAGGAGTCCTTAACTGAGAGCATGCCTTTGTAAGACTGGCCTGCAGGCCAGTGGAAGGGGGGCTGTCTTAATCAGTGATTTATGTGGGAGGGCTCAGTCCACTGTAGGTGTGGCCACTCCTGGGAGGGGGACCTGGGATGTCTAAGAAAGCGGACTAAGCAAGTCATGGGGGTCACGTCAGTAAGCAGCATTCCTCCACGGCCCATTTCAGTTTCTGTTTCCAGGTTCCTCCCTTGGACGGAAGCAGATCCTTTCTTCAACCTCGGCCGTGGTGTTTTATCACAGCAGTAGAAACCTAGCTAAGACATGGAGGTGGGGTACGGAAGAAGGTGGGCAGGGATCTTTAGTTCAAAAACAAATATTCTAGATGATTTTGTTAACTGTGTTCCTTCTGCAGCCTAGCAGTGCTGGGGTTGTGAGAACAGGTTAGACCCTCACTGTCCAGTCAGCAAAACGACTTTGCAGATCCTGTTCTGTTGCTGGAAGAAGGTCAGGCTGTCCATCCCAAGAGCTCATGAGGGTAAGGCCACTGAGAAAGAAGCTAATACTGTCTGGCGCAGGATGAACCAGAGCCAATCTGCAGGCGGAGTCTGCTGCAGAAAGTGAAGAGAGGCTTAGATGGCTTGGTCGGTCAAAGTGTTTGCCACACAAGCATGAGGATGTGAGTTCGAATCCCTAGCACTTGGGGCTCCAACAGGGAAATGGGAGGTGGAGGCAGGAGAAGCCCTGGAAGTGAAGACTGCCGGCTTGGTATACCCAGTGGGGAAGTAACAGAGACACAGTCCCTAAGAGGTGAAATGAGGCTGTCCACTAACCTCCACAATTACACTGTGGCATGCCCCTACCCATCCTTCTCTCTCACACACACATTTAAAAAGTGAAGTCATATTACTGTTTCTTTTGTCATTTGGTCACAAAGGCTTCAGAGGCTTGTCTGCGTCCGCTGTCCACACAGTATTGATTGCACGTGCCAAGCACCCAATATAAACGCAAGGGCGAACGAAACAAATGTTTGCCAACTTGTGCAGTTTCCCCGGAGCTTGATTTCCCACAGAGGGGTTGCCTTAGAGAACCCTGCCGGACTTGCAGCTGGTTCCAGAATGCAGATCACTTTGAGATTTGCTGGCGGCAGGTAAAGGAACTACCGGTGAAGTTTATCCCGACACCACCAGCCCAGGGGATCCAGCAGCCAGCAATGTGAGACTCTGAGACTCAACTGTACCACCTAGTTAAGAAAGCCTCATTTCATTCATAGTTAGCAAGGCTAGCTTCTTTATTTTGCTCAGTACCGAGGAAATTGAGACGTAAGTATGTAGAGAGCTCCCTCTACTGGGAAGATGCCATTGTTGCACAAGAAAGCCAGGTGGAGAGAGGCGGAGCCTCTGACGGGCACCTCACTGAAATTATTGGCTGCCCCATTAGTATTTGTATTTATTGTGCTAGAGATGTTCACACAGGGCCTTGCGGATAGTAGGCAACCCCCCTAGCATTAACCTATCTTGGTCCCCTTTAAAAGTATATTTATTAGTCCCCACCCTTCTCTCTCTCTCTCACACACAAATTATGATCTACTTTATGTAGATGTCGCTCCTGGATTTTAAACCATTCATTACTAACGTTAGACATATGCTGGTGTGCTGCCTAGTTGTCTGCCAACTTGACATAAGGTAGAGTAATTAGGAGGGAACCTCAGCTGAGAAAATGCCTCCGTACGATCAGGCTGTGTACAAGCTTGTAGGGTATTTTTGAATCCGTGGTTAATGGAAGAGGGCCCACCCCAGTCGGGACTGGTGGCCCTGGGTTCTATAAGACAGTAGGCTGAGCAAGCCATGTGAAGCAAGCCTGTGAGCAGCAGCCCTCCATGGCCTCTGCATCAGCTCCTGCCTCCAGGTTCCTGCCCTGCTTGACTTCCTGTCTCGGCTTCCTTCAGTAACGAACAAGGATATGAAAATGATATGTAATCCAAATTAACTCATCCTTTTCAATTTGCTTTTGGTCATGGTGTTTCATCACAGCAGCAGGGTCCCTAGCTAAGACAGCTGGCATGGACCGGGATCACAGCATGGTTCTCACCTGGCAGGTGCCATGTCTAGCTGTCTAATTGGGGTGGCCAGTCATCCATATACAGGAGCCACTGGGCAAGGATAGTCCATCTTCCATGTGCTGTTCTCTCTCTCTTTCTCTCTCTCTCTCTCTCTCTCTCTCTCTCTCTCTCTCCCCTCCCCCCATCCCTGAGCTGGTTCTTTGATCCTGGCTTTTCATGGAGTGCAGGAGTGTTTTGTTGTGCCTTTTTCTTTCTGTCAGTTACTAGCTGCAGAGCCCAAACTAACCACAGCTCTCTCTCTGTGTCTCTGTCTCTCTCTCCTCTCTCTTTCTCTCTAACCATCCTTTATGGATATGTACCCTGGTCCTCAATTAAACCTATTAAGAGCAGGTCCTGACTCTAATGGAGAGACAGACGTGTAGGCAGGAACTTTCTAGACCACTTTGCATTAGAAATACTGCTATTTTGGCCTTTTAACTTTCATTAGAGGGCAGGGACGTTATTTCATCTACTTCTGGGTCTTCAACAGTTAATACAGTGCCTAAGGTATGTGGTGATAGAGATTCACAGACTAAGATATTTATGAGGCTGAGGCTGGGTCAATAGGCAAAGTGTTTGCCACATAAGGATGAGAAGAGAACCTGCATTCAATTCCCAGCACCAATGTAAAAGTCCAGATCTGAGAACTGACGTCAGAGCTTGACTTCGGTCTTGGTGCCCGTGTGCACATATGTGCTTGTATACAGGCACATATGCACACTTGCACCTACTCATACCTATGCACCTGCACACACACACGTGCACATGAACGAACACAAAGTTCTGCACCCTCTATATAGACACATACAAAGATATTAATTCTTTCACTATTCGTAATTTCTTTAAGATAAAAATTCAGGGGCTGGAAAAAGATGGAAAGCGGTTAAGATCCCTGGCCGCTCTTCCCGAGGTCCTGAGTTCAACTCCCACCACCCACACGATGGCTCACAACCATCTCTAATTGTAGTTCCATGGGCTCTGATACCTCTTTGGGTGTGCAGAAATACATGCAGACAAAACACCTACCTATGTAAATAAGTAAATCTTAAAAATAATAATGTCAAACATGGTCACACAGAGAACAATGAAATAAAGATATCATGTTCTCTCTATTCTAAAGTCAGTTACTGATCAATTAAATTATTCTTTTGAGGAGTGAAAAATTTTTATGCAAAGTATTTTTACATTATGGCAAATGTCAAAGGGGAAGCTGTTGAAAATGTGATGTGATCTGTGAAATATTGCACAGTACAGAAGCAGCACTGGAAGGAAAGGCTGAGATGTTACCAGAGGACCTGTAATTTCCTGTGCAACCCTTTCCTCTTCTAATGAGGACACATTATGTCTGCAGTCAGAAAATATCTATCATTAAGCCCCATGATAGAAGAACTTCATTTCCAGTTTTGAAGCCTTTAGGGTTCCCAGTGGTACATAGGATGTAAGACAAGTCACGTTGCTGGTAGTTATGCCAGACTCTGAAAACCATTATTAACTTCCTTTGTCTTTAGACTGCTTTTCCCCAACTCCCTATTCCAGCCACAATTAATTTATTCTTCTTTCTAAACACATTTTTGATTAAAACATAGTTATTATTGGAAATTTTGGAAAATTCTAGAAAGCATAGGGAAGTTGAGCCTGGAGGAAAATTCAGCAGAATGCAGCAGGCCTGTAATGGTTCGGTAATGCTGCTTCTAGAAGCCGTGGGTTAGGAAGCAAAATTCTCAGTGCCTGGCACATAATCGTTCCAAAGCAGTTGGTGGTCATAGCAGCTCCAGAGGCCTCTAAACAATGCAGGCTCTTGTCTGTTGTCTTGGTGGCCTACCAGAACTCGACACCACACCTCTCAGCTGCAAGACATGGAGAAAGGAAGGTGGAACAGAGCTAGGAGCCCCCTCCCCGCTGGCTAACTTTCAGAGTGATGGAAAAGGTAATATAAGCAGTTAGGGGAGCAAACACATCAATGGTCTTAGCCAGGTGTGAACCGTACAAACTGCAAGACCTACTGGTCAGACATGTGTGCCCACCTTTGCAATGGTGTCACAACAGTTATGGGGGAAACCACTTACCTTCTGCTTGGGTTCAAGACCTGTACTACATAGAAATCCATACTTGGTGCATAAGTTTGATTAGCAACCTACGCCTGGAGAGTTCACCTTCTCAGAAGAGGAATGTATCACTTTTGTTTAACTATATTTACATGGGATCAAAATGCCTTTAAATATCTGTGTTTATACCCATAACAAAAACCACTATCAGGCTTAATCAGAAGAGCCCTCTTTATAGTGAACAGCCATGAATGCAAGGACTCATGGATCCCCGAAGATGCTGAGAAGAAGTGATGACTGAGGTCCTAGTCCTAGACAAGACTATCTTCCCCAGTGCTCATGGATCATTGGAGAAGAGGAGATAGGAAGAATGTAAGAGCCAGAAGACAGAGACAATGTGTCTGTGAAATGACATTCTCCAGGCACACACTCTCCCAGCAGCTGCACTTACTCTCCCAGGGCCCTATCAACAATCAGACATGGGTCACTCATGCAGTCCTACCCCCTACTCCTCAACCTTTGGATATAAAAAGAGTCTAGAAGGAAAGTCATTATCTTAAGTTGTCCAACCACCGAGGAGCTTCTCATCCTCCAGTGGATAGCTCCAAACATATGGTCACACGGATAATCCTGGTTAAACTCAGCGGGTCATATAACAAATCAGTAGACTGGACCTCGAGAAAGAGACTTTAGGGAAGTGTGCACGTGGGGGAGGGGGCTAAGAGTCGAGATGAGAGGGAGTTGAGAGAGGATGGAGGATGACAATATTCAGCATATGTTATATATTGCCCAAGAACAAATTTAAATACTCTTTTAAAAGTCCTTACAAAACTCTTCTAAGGCTCAAGGCAATCTCTTAACTTTGAGCCCCTGAAAAAAAAATTAATGCACTTTCAATATACAATGTCATAGAATAAACGTTTATTCCAAAAAGGGAAGAATGAGAGCATGGCAGGGAAAGACCTGAGCAAAGCAGGGGCAGCACCACATCTATGCCTAGCATCTGGGGCTCCTTCTGGCATCATCTGGGTTCCAGTTGGCCTGGGTAAACCCAGCCCTCCTTTTCCACTGCCGGGAGCACATGTATCCTCTCTCTTGGCCTGACATTAACTATACCCCTGCTTCCAAGTAGCAGAATGAAGTGGTTTACCGTCAGCATGCATCTCTAGCCTGGACTCCCCTTTTCTATGAGACCCTCTAGCCAACATGGTGCCTTTTCTTCTATGCTTTGATTGTACAACTTCAACCGTCTCCTTAACGACCGTTGACTCTGGTATTGGCCGCTTCTTTGAACAGCCCCACATGAGCTAAATGTTGTGCTGAGGTCTTCCTATTTTGCACAGAAGAAGAATGAGACCCCCTATAAGACTCGAATGGTCCTTCTCCATCTCGTTGCCCGCCATCCTTTCTGCTTGCTGGGCTTGCATATTAGCCATAGAGACCGTCTTTTATTTTATCAAATACCAAAATTTCCTGCCCTCTCCAGCCTTTCACACATGCTCTTCCTTCCTCCCACCTTCCTAGGACAACTGCTATGCTCTACTCACCCTCTGGTTCCCAGAGTGGGAGTTCCAGCCCCTTTGTGTGTATTTTACATTTGTCTCTCATCTCTTTGTCCTCGCCACACACATTTCTTTTTAGGTTTTTGTCTTTTGTGTCCCTTGGTTTATTGTCTATCACTTCATTGCCTCACTTTCCTTTGATGAGCACAGTTCCTAATTCAGGCTAGATGTTCGTGTGACTACGTATTGAATTACTTACATTCTCTTGGATTTCCCTCAGGCTTCCTGAGAGTACTCACTGTAGACAATGTTGAAATTCATCAGCAAGTATTGAGATTCAGGGAGGATGGTGCATTCAATGGTGCTCAAAAGCTAAAAAGGCCAAGCAGTACCTCTTAGAGGATGCCATTGGCATAGAACAAGGATTTTGGAGGGTACCATATTTGTATTTAAGGTCAGTTCTGCTGTATGAACAAGGAAAAATTAAGCTTATCATCGTGACTTGGGGAGTAATCCTGCCTTCCTTCTGGAACTGAGAGGATTAAACAAGAGAGGAGCTGGATACGGTCAGTGCTAGCTCCATCATTACTAGGTCTGCGTTTTGATATTTGACAGTTCTCAAAGGTCTTAAGGGGATTCCTTATAAGGAGCTGGACATGCAGAGTCTGCCAAAGCCTCAATGGACTATGTCACTGGTTCGGATCCTGCACTTTGTACTCCCAGGGCATGCAGTGCCTACCTATGCCACAATGGACTATGTTATTCCTCTGGATTCTGCGTGTTGTGTTCCCAGTTGTCTTGAGAGAAGGCAGACTCTGCAGTGCAGGCTTCCCTTGACTTCTTGTCTCACCTGCTGCCTCACCCTGATGATTGTCATGATGTAGGGGTTCCCTGGCATGTACCTTGCTTCCCCCTATGCGCTGGAGATCAGGGACTTTGGGAGAGGTTGGTAGCTGGTAAGAGACAGGCTTGTGGGAAGAGGGAGGAAAGGAGGGATGGAGTGTGGGTGGAATGAAAGGGAAGAGGAAGAATTAAGTCTGGCTTTGATTTGTACAGATTCTCAGCAGAGAGGAAGAGGCAGGGAGGAGGAAGGAAGGAGGAAGAGGGGGAGGTGGGGGAGGAGGGCAATGGTTCCCAGAAGGACATCTGAGCTAATGCTGAGACTGATAATAGTCCAGAGGACCACGATGACTCAGACAGAGGCAGCCTCCAGCCAGAGTGCCAGGACGCCCTTCTTATTCCACATTTCATGTTCATATTTAAAGCTCCCATTCTAAAGACCCATAAAACAGTCCCCACCAGTAACGATTTCCTGCAGGTCGCCTGGAAGCATTAGAAGAAGTGTTTCCTTTTAATAGGCTATTCAGGGAAGATAAAATCAATAACTTCTAGGCAGACATTTTGCAGATGCAAATTTATACCCTTCTCATACTCCCGGTTACCATCTAATCTTATATAAAAACAAAAAATAAACCAAAAAAAAATGGCCACATGGGGCTGATGCCTTCGGTGGAACAGATACTGGCTGGCGCATCTCAATATGCATATAAATGAGAGAAATGGTCATGATAACAGAAATCATCTGGAAGCTTTTATGCTATTGTAGCTGTATCCGGCTGCCTCTGGCTATTGTAACTGAATTCCATCATACGATTTACAAATACCGTCACTAATAGACTTGTTCTCTTTATGACCTTGACAGATTAAGCCAGGACCTAATGTGGGTAGCTTTAGGTCTCATAGATGCTTGAATAATGGGTCTGTGATAAAGAACCACAGCAGTTAAAGGAGCCGGGGGTAGAGAGAGTATCATAGAACATGTTTTCTGAGACTGCTGTTCTTCAATGAAGGTATAAGTAGTTTTAAATAATTAAATTTGTGGGGCAAGGGTGGCCAGCCTGTTCTACAAAGCATGTTCCAGGACAGCCAGGGCTGTTACACAGAGAAACCCTGTTCTGAAAAACCCAAACCAACCAATCAAACAAACAAACAAAATTCATCAGTGGACAGTCTTTGTCCACAGCCTGCATGTATGGTTTCCCTTTTCTCTACTTTGAATGCATTTCTCTAATGATTCTTGTCAGTGTTTCTCCTGAGAAATGGGCAAGACTTCAGAAAGCACAAATCAGAGAATTGTGTGTACAAAACAAAGGCTCCCCAGTTTTCTGATGCCAACTCTTCCTTGTCATTTCTTCTTTGATCACACAGCAGAGTCCACTGCCAAATGTGAGCCCTTAGCCTGTTTAGCCTGTTTTTTTTGTTTGTTTGTTTGTTTTGTTTTGTTTTGAGGCAGCGAGGGCCCCATCCCACTGTGGGCAGAGCTATTCCTCTGGAAAATGGTCTTGGGCTGTATAAAACAGCTAGCTAAGAGTGAGCCAGATCACACCACTCCCTTTATGGTTTTTGTTTTAGCTCCTGCTTGAGCTCCGGCCCAGGCATCTATCAGTGATGGAATGTGACCTGGAAGTATAAGCCAAACAAACATTTTCCTCCCCCCAGTTGCTTTTGATTAGAAAGTGTTATCATGGCAACAGATCCACCTGGAGGTGTTTGCTACAGAGAAACTCACAGCTTTAACGGAATTCTGTATGGGAGAGTTGATGGAAGCCAGTAAACATAATCGCTCAGTGCTAGGGGGATGGAGAAATAAGAAGCAGAGGACTGCATTTTGTGGAATACTGTGCAGCATGGAGAGTCTGGGGGAACAGATACACAACCAGCTAGATGCAGAGAGGGTATGAACACAGGACCTGATTTAAAAGAATCAAGAAATACAGCAAGTGCTAAAACATGGCATTCATGTAAATTGAACACATGTAGGCACATAAAACTGTACTTTACAAGGACATATACTTGTGTAAGAAGCTATCCAATTAATCTGAATGAGTGTTTATAGGAGGGAGGTTTGGTCATGAGGGTGGAGGAAGGGGGGAAAGATGAAAACAGAACACTTCCTAGGGGCTGGGGGCTAAGAACAAACACTGGGAAAAAAAGCTTACATGACATTTATTCTGCTTTACTTTTATTATGTGTAAATACATAACAAACAACAGAAGTGGCTATGCAAGCAGAGTAACATAGTCTCTTTACATATTTCATGAATATGCGTAAGCAGACCGAATCCAGGGTCCCACTGACTTGTGCTTTTTCTCCTCTTGGTCAATTTTCTGTCAATGTCGCTGAGACCTATTGCCGCTGCGTTAGCTCTCCTCTGAGCTCAGGTGGTTGCAGAGAATACCCAATGCCTTGTTAGATATTTTCATGTCCTATCAGCACCCTTTCTCTCTCTCTCCCCCTCTCTCTTGATGAGGAATAAAACCCTGGGTACCTTTCAAGGTAGGAAGTGCTCTACCACTGAGCTAAACCCCAGCCTTGTGAGAGAGGCTCACTTCTTCAGTATGCTCCGCGGGAGATTCTGCCACTGAATAGACACCACGTGGGATGGGTCTCCTTGCTTTTCTGGAGAACTGGGGTTTCCCAGTCAGCAGTGCACCCTTGGTGCTGTGCTTCTGGGAGAAAACACCTTCCAGACGGAGCCGGATGCACGGTGTGCTACTTGCGTAGAGGTTTCCTTAGGCTCTATATTTTATTTCCCACGATCACGTAGAATGCTATTCCTGGCTATAGCACTTCGTGATTTTAGTGTTTAACATGTCTTACTATTTATCTCTTAAATCTTTCTGACTCATTCTACCTTTTGCAAAATGTATGCCGCTGCTGTTTTCTGGGCCACAGCTGACGCAGGGAATGGTCTTAGTGAGAGCGTTGGGCTTAAGGGTCGCGTTTTAGATTCCTCAGTTACTGCCCTAGTTTTATCTCTTTTGCTGTGACAATAAACCCTGATAAAATTCAACTTATGGGAGAAAGGGTTTATTTGGCTCAGGATTCCAGGAGAAATCAAGTCGCATCACATCCGAGAGTAGAGAGAAAATAAATGTTTGTCAGCTAGCTTTCCCTACTCTTATGGTTTGTGGCCCCAAATTAGGAAATGGTGCTGCCTACTTTCAGGTGAGGTCTTCCCATATCAATTAGGGCAATCAAGACAAACCCCTAGTCATGTCCACAGCCAACCTGATCTAGACAGTCCTTTGTAGAGACTCCCTTCACCAAGGGATTCTAGCTTGTGTCAAGGAGACGATGAGAACTGTCATGATGATCAACTCCTGAGCATAGGTCTCAGGAAAAGTAGGTTGGTTGATATTTAGGTTGTTTCCAGGTTCTGGCTCTGACAAACAATGCTGCTATGAACATAGGTGAACACATGTCCTTGTGGTATGATTGAGCATCATTTGGGCATATACCCAAAAGTGGTATTGCTCTTGACCGAAGAATGGATAAGGAAAATGTGGTACATTTACACAATGGAGTACTACACAGCAGAAAAAAAAAGACATCTTAAAATTTGCAGCCAAACGGATGGAGCTAGCAAGCATCATATTGAGTGAGGTAACGCCAGACCCAGAAAGACAATTATCATGTGTACTCACTCAAAAGTGGTGTTTAAACATAAAGCAAAGAAAACCAGCCTACAAATCACAATCCCAGAGAACCTAGACAACAATGAGGAACCTAAGAGGGACATACTTGGATCTAATCTACATGAAAAAAAAGACAAGATCTCCTGAGTAAATTGGGAGCATGGGGACCATGGGAGAGAGCTGAAGTGGAGGAGAGAGGGAGGGAGGGGAGCAGAAAAAAATGTTTAGCTCAATAAAGTCAATTTTAAAAAAGTAGGTTGATTGATCAGCGGGAAGAACATTAACCGTGCCTCAAATTGTTAGTTGGTCTGTTAAAGCTTAGTGCATACATCGAGAACTCTGGAAAATATGTAGCTTACGATGGGCTGGAGTGAGGAGTGGAGGCAAGGTAGTCTTCATTCTCTTACTGAGGTCCTGGCCTGGACCAACCCACTCTTGGCTTTTCCGAACCTAACTGCTCCAGCTCCATCTGCAGCATGATGCCTTACATCACACAATACAGAAAACACAATGCCTGAGTCATTTTCCTCGCCCACACTCCTGCCACACTTCTATGATTGTCTTTCTCCGTTCCCAGGGAAAGGCCAGTCATTCCTGTGGGAGGTGGTGATTTGTTCCTGCTTCAGGAAACAGCACCACAGTTCTGTCCCCCGAATTGTCAAATGAAACAAACAAACTTTATTAAGTCTCCCTCCAGGGAAGACACCTCAGAGATGTTACAGGAGTCCTCTGACACTGACTTTATTTGTTTCTCTAGCTCATAGCCCGAATTTCTCCCCCTGAATGACACGTGGGTGCACCCACCCACACCGGAGACTGTAAGGCTCTACTAGGGAGGTAACCTCTTGTGTTCTGGACGGACCGCAGCCAAGAGTTCAGTGCCATAATGTAATGATGGCTGCTCTTGTCTTAGCGGCGTCATATTTTCATTTCAGGGGCTGTGATAAAATATCCTGATATAAAGCAACTTGGAGGAGAAAAGACATAATACAGGTTATACTCCATCATCAAGGGGGAGCTCGAGAAAGTAATGCCAAACAGCTAGTCATATCACATTCACAAGAGCAAAGAGCAGTGAATGACTGCATCTTCTTTTGCCCATTCGTGCTCAGCTTGAGCTCTTTAATCCTCTTTCTGACCTAGGAAATGGTGCTGCCCACAGTGCACTGGGTCTTTGCACATTAATTAAGATAATCTCTCCCAGACCTGCCCATCCAGACTCTTTCCCCATGGGATTCTAGCTTGTATCACGTTCACCATTAAACTAGGTTTCACATTTGGTAAGAGAATAGCAGCATGTATATCTCTGATAATCCTTCAAAGATTACCCCAAAGCCCTTGCTCCCCTACATCAACAGTCTCCCCACTATCAATACCCCCCTGTCTGAGTGGATCACCCATAACATCCAATGAACCCATTCTGCATATCATTACCGCAAATCCACAGTGGACATAAGGGTTCATGCTTGGTGGTGGATATTCTACATCACGCAAGTTAAGACAGACATCAAACAGACATTATGCACCCACCATTATAATATCATAGAGATAACCCTCAAGTTCTTCCACGCCTCACCTTCTCATCCCGCACAACAGCTCCCAGCGGCCACCGAGTTTTCATCTGTTGCCATTGCTTTTATTTCTCTAGACTCTCACTTAGTTGGAGTCAGATGGTTGATAGCCTCAGATCGGCCCCTTCTACTTGGGATTCCTCTGTGTTGCTTCATTTCCATTTAGTGCCGAGCAATGCTCCACTTTCTGGATGTACCACAGTTGTTTATCACCCCCTGGAAGATGCATGGGTGGCTGTCAAGTTTGGGCAGTGAGGAAGAGACTTTTCAGTGTCATGGGCCGGTATTTTTTGGGACATATTTTCAACTTTTTAGGGCAAATGCTAAAGAGCACAACTGCTGATCCTGTAGGAAACTCTCTACCCCTTAAAAAAAAAAAACCCAAGCAGTCTTCCAAAGTGTCGGTACCATTTTGGATCCCCATAAGCCAGAGAGAGGATTCCTTTTAGTTACTATGTCACCAGCATTCGGTGCTGGTGCTGTTTTGTGGCTTTGCCATGATGATAGGTGTGTGGTGGTATCTCACTGATGCCATACAATGGGAAGCATGTTTTTGTGTGTGCTAGGGTCTGAAGGTTTGTGTTTTCCTAAAATGCAAGTATTACCACATAATCACCGATGTGGCAGGTTTAGGAGGAGGCTGGGTCTTTAGAAGGTGATAAGACCATGAGGACAGAGTCCTCTTGAATGTTACTAGTGACCCTGTAAAACAGCCCCACTGGAGCTCACCTGGCCCCTTGTACCATGTGACAAAGAAGATCACCAGGAATCAGTCAGTGAATGGACCTGGGGCCTCTCAGCCTCTGGGACTGAGATATATGAAAAAATGTAGTTCAGCTCACAAAGGGGATAAGAGATGTTTTATTGTAGAGCCAAATATATGTGACCATAGCTTGAGAACACAGATTGATGTTGTTGTTCCTCTCCACCCTCTGCCCAAACCACATTCCAACATGGTAACAATTTTATGAAGGTTTGATAGTGAGGAAGAAAAGTATAAACAAAGACACTTGCCAAATGTTTGTAGAAAGATCAGGAAGGCAGGTTATAGCAACGCTAAGAAGACTTTGCCACAGGCCCCAGATGCTATCTGGTGACATCCTCAGCCTTTGGATTGGTGGAATCTGGAAGCCTGTTTATGAATTCCAATATGATTTACTTAATACTCACAAGGATGCTAAGTCACACAGCGTTGGAGAATAAATCTAACTATGACACCGTACTCATTTGCGACTTGTAAATCCTCCGAGTTACTGTGACATATTTTATTTTTCTATATTGCATTTTCCCCCTTTTCCTCACTAAATTTGCAGTTGCTCTGTTGTACGCAGAACGGCAGATGGGTGCCTGTGAGTCACTTTGACATTGCTCCAGTGGTTTCTTGGGGAACAGTTCCCACTCTCTCCCGTGCTGCCTCCCGGTACAAAGGGAATCTCATAGTCACCCGGAGTGTCCTTCATCCTTTATACAGGTCCCATGGTGGCGACATGCGACACTTCTGAAACAGGAAGCTAGGGCTCCCAGTTACAGGCCTGTTATTTCCTTCAGGACACTTGATAGGATGTTAATGGATTGCTCTTTTGTTCGGACTACAGTGAGCTTCCCTCTGTGTTCCTTGAGGTCATAGGAGAGGGGGTTGTATGGGGAAAGGGATGGGGGACAGCTAGCAAGTATGGTTAACCCCACGTGCAGATAAAGGAGGCTTAGAGGGAACCCAGAGTGGATAAATCACACAGGAAAGCCATGTGCGCAGCATTCCTATAGGAAACTCACGGTCGGCATTGGGTTGGATTCCAAGGTCTGTAACCCTCATTTCCCCTGCTTCTGAGGAGCGGCTTTGAGTTTAATCCAGCTCCCAAAACTTGCTGACTACAGAGAGATGATAATGTATGCTTGTTGGTTGCCTCGCCTTTTTAATGTGCCAATCGTCGTCATTAAGTGCTGTGGGAAGAAGATGAACGTGCAATTTAGGGAGAAGCTCACATCTAACTACCAGCTTAATTAATACGGGGGGGGGCATGGGATGCGGCTGTCAAGTGATTTATTCCTTCCTTCCTTTCTAATGCGCACTGCAGCTTTCTCTTCTCCAAGCTCAGGGGCTTCAAGGGTAAGTGGGTGATCCTGAGCCATCAGAGATAGGGTGGACCCAGGATGGACCCCCGTCCTGGGCTTCTGCCTCGTTTCTACCTTCTTACAGCTCACAGAACTAACGCTTCCCGCTTTGTTTCTCATGAGTGTCTCTGAGGCTGCTGGTTTTCCTCCCTCCCTCCTTCCATCTGTCAGTCCCTCCTTCCCTCCCTTCCTCCCTCCCTCCCTCCCTCCCTCCTTCCCTCCCTCCCTCCTTCCCTCTCCCCTTTCCTCCTTTCCTTCCATCTCTTCCTACCTTCCTAGACAATGTCGCATGTGTCCCAGTCTGTAGGTGGGGCTATCCCTGAACTCCTTATCCCTGAACTCCTTATCCTGCTGACCTCATTTTCCTAGTGCTAAAACTGCAGTGTGTGCTGTCATGTCTTGCTTTATGAATTGCTGGAGATGGAGCACAGAGCTTTCTGTGTGCTAGATGAGGATTCTACCAACGGAACCACTATATCCCTAGTCACCTTTCCTCATCCTCCTCCCCCATCACTGTCGGTGTGTGTGTGTGTGTGTGTGTGTGTGTGTGTGTGTGATATTTACAAACCTGGGCACACACAGCAGAGGCCAGAGGAGGATGTCTGGTGCCTTTATCACTTTCTACTTGTTTATTCAAGGCAAAGGCTCTCACTGAGCTTGCAACTCACAGTTTTGGCTATGCTGATTGGCCAATGAACTCCTGGGATCCACCTGTCTCTGGTGGCCCCCTCTTACCCTCTAATGCTGGGGTTATAGGCACACAGGGCTATGCCTAGATATTTTGCACATGGGTAGCAACTGCTCTTACCCAGTGAGCCTTCTTCCCTCATTTCTGGATGACTGTCTCTCTGTTCTGTAACACCCCCCTCGGCACTGTGATCACTGAAGGGATTGGTATCTGCACAGGATCTGCAAGACCAAGTTCTGGGCACAGAGGAGATTTGTTTGCCCCAGAGATAAAAAGGCAGGAAATAAGAGATGAAGACAGGAGCCAGAAGATGAGGAAAGATGGGAAAGGGAGCAAGGGAGAGGGGGAAGGAGTATTTGTCCCAGAGAGGGACAAAGGACTGCCTCTAGACAGAGAGGAGACATATCTGGACCATACTAAAATGGTTGTTTATAAAGCCAAAGGGGAAACCCCCATGTTAGGATGTGGGGTTTAATTTTAACTGGAATATTAATTAGGTGAACCTAAGGGGGCTGGAATTTAATACTTGAACCTCTGGACTGTGGTAGTCAGCCTTAAGAGGTGAAAGTGGCCAAACAGGGGAATAGATCTTGGTGGCTAGCTTTAAGATTGTAAACTAGTAGCTTTTAGCAAGACAGAGGAAACTGGGAAGCAGGGCGAGACCTGCCAGAGCCATGTTTGCCATGCTCGGGCTGGCTAGAGTCCCTGTGATCACCAGTTCTAGGTCACAGCTTGATGAGATGTTGAAAACACGCAGGTTTCTTCT
This sequence comes from Alexandromys fortis, assembly GCF_014885135.2. NCBI lineage: Eukaryota > Metazoa > Chordata > Mammalia > Rodentia > Cricetidae > Alexandromys > Alexandromys fortis. Next base: position 1,260,290 of record NW_026068080.1, on the reverse strand, counting down.
GGATGAGGAAGTGCTGTCACAATTGCCACCTAAAGCTTGCAACAAGAACAACATTCAGAAGAAGAGGCCCTGATGCAGTTATCAGCCAATGATGGCCACCGCCATGCTGGATCCTGCTCCCTTGTGGTCTTTACCTACTTCTTGTTCCTCAATGGTCTCCCTTCTGGGTGTCTGTGCATGAGCCGACTCCCATTTCTTTACCTGTCCTCACAAGCTCATGCCTTTTCTCTTTAAGTTCATGTTTTGAACGCTTGAGTCTCAGCCCCTATTATTTCGAGTCTGTAGAGCTTTAAGGGTGATGGATCTTGGCTGGGGGTGGGGGAGCTTTGAAGGTTAGACCACCTCCAGCTGCTGGCTGTTCTCTCTGATTCCTAGCCCCATTGCGATGAGAGGAAAATCCTCTGCAAGCTCCCATCCCCAGGAGCAGAATTACTCCCCTCTGTTTTTCTGCTATGATGGACTGAATTCCTTGAAAATGACTCTTAAATGGTTTCTGACAGGTGTTTAGGTTCCCGAGATGTAAAGGTGGATGGCCTATCATCCTTTTTTAGTTTTAGTTTTTATCCTATGTTCAAATTTCACACCCTAGTGTTCAGAGCTAAGCTTAGGTTTCAACACTTCAAAAGAACCTTTCTGACCTCCACAGAGTTGAATGGTTTCATCTTTCCCCAACTGTAAGTTCCTTATAGTATCTCATTTGCATCGGTGTCTCACCCCACATACGTACAGGTCAAAGCTGGACTCTGTGCCAGGCACCTGCAGAGGCGCTGAGAATGTGCAAGTGAGAGAAAAATGCATGAATTGGTTGTTGTTCAACATGATTTTTCCCTGGGGAGAGGCAACACACATGTCTGCTCATCCCAGATAGGGAACCCACAACAGCCAAAGTACGATACCACCAAAGTTCACTTTGCTGAACCGATGCATTTTACTGGGGTCACTTATGAGAATATGGATGAGGGATTATTTACAGAAGCACACATGACTCAAAGACAGTTTATCCCCCAAGCCCATCCCAGTATGGGTGACAGCGCACAAAGCTGGGGACCTGGGGGCACACTGCACAGCCTGCAGGTAGCTCACAGGTTGAGAGTGCCCTTTCCAGGTGCCTCAGTTGGTCTAAACCTCTTCCAGGCAGGTGGTCTGGTCTCAGAGTCTTCCTTGCAGTTCTGCTCCTGCCTGAGAGGGACCCTCAGCTTTTGATGCTCACTGTGGCAGAGAGGAGCCAATGAATCTGGTCAGTTCAACAACAGGCATCAACTCCTGTGTCATTGTGGCTGGCGCTTAGCCAGACGAGTCTTAGTGGAGTGAGGAGGACAAGGGACTGAGTGACAGGCCATCATTTCACCAGAATCAGACACAAGAGAGTGGAAGGCAGGGAATCCACGGACACAGTTATTCTCTGTGAAGACTGGGCTGAGGAGGGAATAGAGGGGGAAGTAGAGGCTCTGTCTTAGGGGCTACTGTAGTTTGAGATGCTAGTGATATGGATACAGAAAGGGGTGGTTTCCTATGAGTATTTTGGAAACAGAAGTGTGGGGACACGTGGTGACATTTGAGAACAACACGAGGGAGAATCAGAGATGACCCCAAGGCAGAGAGCTGGACTGAAGTTAGGGATGGCTGAGTGCTCCATTTGGCTCCTCCAGAGCGCATTCGCTATTCTTTTAGATGTGTGACACTGCTGAACCATGGTAGAAGCTAACTTGATTTGGGAAATAACCAGGCTAGCTAGCTTCAAGATAAACAATTATATCTTTATTTATTATCAGGGGAAAAAACTCACAAAACTGGGATGAGAAGTCCAAGCTCAGCTGTGCAGAGAGGAAGAGAGAGAGAGAGAGAGAGAGAGAGAGAGAGAGAGAATATGAGCACTCCTGGGCCTTTTTTTTTTGTTGTTGTTGTTTTTTTTTCTCCTGGTCCCAAAAGGCCACACCCTAACTTGGTCCCACCTTTTAAAGATAATTGGTTAACAAGGCTTCCCCAACAAACAACCTTATGATCGAGCTTACTTCGGAATTCCTGTTTTTCAAGAATAGAATTTGGAATCGTGTTTCTTCAGTTGCCTTTGTGGTTGGGGTTCATCTTAGAACATGACTCAGTAAGACTCAGTAAGTACTTGTGAAACAGCAAAGTGCCCACTATTCTTGCCTTAAAGTCGGCAGCCTCGTCTAGCGGACGCTAGAAGTTTACGCGGTGAGCTTGGATGCTTAGCTGAGGATCTTTCCAAGCCATAGATATAAACACCCCATTGATACGCTCAGTAGAGAAACCCAACCGAAGAAATATTAAATGGGACGACAGGTGGACAACGCATGTGGAAACGCAGCCTTGGTCCCACTCTGGCTGAGAACACCAGTCAACAAACGGCACAGTTTGAGCACACGGACCGAAATGCCTGGGCATCCCAAGGACATATGGAACTCTAGCTTGGACTCTTATAAATAAAACATTAAATCAACCAAAGGGAAAATGCAGACCAAATCACCCACGTTCTTCTATAGGTCAATGGGGGAATGGGTTGGGTAGCTCTCAGCTACTGGACTTGATTGCCTTATTTTTTTTTCTGAGAAAATTCAAGTTTTTATTATAAAAGATCATTTCTGTGGATTAGGCTCCTTTTCCCACGTAAATAATTTTGTTATCTTATATAACATAGGACCAAGTTATTCTTTTGTAAATATTTTATGCCTTATTATATAGCCTGCGATTCTCATATTCAGTATTCCCAGCAGCTCTGGCCAGGTTGGTCACCTGAGGGACAGAAGTGAGAGCTACAAGCGTGTTAGAGGGAGACTTAAGAGCATGGCTTGTGAATGATGCTGTTTTCTTCCCAGACCTAATTCCAGTCAAACCCCAAAGGACGTTTAGAGTTCAAGAGACTAATATGCCATTCTTTAGATAGCCTCATAGACTGAACCTGAGAAAATGGAAGGGCACGTTCTCAAATATTAAAACCTTATAAGCCACAGTGCACGAACATACCGAGGTACTAGTGCAATGGTCAGCAGGCATAGCTTCGAGAAAACAGGGTCAACAAAGATCCTCATGCGTAGTCTGGAAGCTAAAAGTGGATGTGTATACTCAGCGAGGAATAGAAAGTTCCACTCATTTTCATCAACATTTCTGAGCGGCTTGCATGTATCTGACACTGTGTTTTGTTTAGAGGATTTACCTGCATATATAATAAACCTCACACTATCAAAAAGCTCAGTCTTGGATATGGTGTATGTGTGTCTTCCTGTCTGTATGAACACTTGGGTGGAGGCCAGAGGAGGCCAGAGGAGGCCAGGAGTGTCCTGATTCCTCACGCCTTACCCTCTGTAGCATGAGGCTTACAGGGGCTTTTAACATGGCTCTAGGGATTAGGAGTCAGGTCGCTACAAGGGCTCTTATTCACCGAGCCATCTCCCCAGCTTCCTCCACATCGTCCAGCTGTGGGAAAGGCAGAGGGCAGATGACTGCCAGGAGGCAGCAACTTCAGACCCTGCCTGAGTGATAGCGAGCAGCCCTCTGAGGGCATTCCCATCCTGGGTAGCCCACCTCGGATATAAGAGCCAGGTGGGACCGTGGTGGGCAATGGTTGCTCCAGAGGTCCCTGCTGAGGTGACTATAGGACTCCTACATGGGCTTCCGCTCCTTCCTCAGACCTGATTTTCCTCTTTCTCTTCCTCACAAGACTGATTTCTATAAACCACTGTAAACCCCAAGGTGTGCTGTGGATTCCAGGCAGTGGCAGAGATCTCCTGTCAGGTGTACATGTGTTATCTGGAGATCCACCCGTATGACTGATGGCTGCAGGTGGTGAAGACAGAAGGAGGCCGATTCTCTGAGGGATATATGAGGAGAAACAGCCAAAGAGTTAACTCCAGTATTTAAATGTGAGATTGGGAAGAATAAAAAAAAAAGAAGATAAAGAACAAGAGAAGAGAACAAAAAGGCAAAACTCATGCAGTATTATGAGATCATCGCAAACCTTTGGTGGTTAGACAGGGCAGAATCTCGGCTTCAGAGTGGCATGGAACCAGTAAGAACTGAAGCAACAGAGACCATGAGCATCAATAACAGCCAGCAACCTCAGGGTGCACTTATGTGACTGAGCGCTGCCTCCTCCTCAGGACATTCCTTTCCCAGACAACCCACCTGTGAGATCTCTGCAGGTCTGGGCGAAGCTGACAGCGCTGGAGCTGAAGGTGGAAGTAAGGTTGGGGGCCTTGGAAATTATTTTGAGTGTCTTTGAAGGCCCTTGGGAGAACCAGGCAGAGAAGACGAGCTAGAGGACTAGAAGAGAGAGTAGCTTGCAGTTATGATTCATGATGAACCAGTCTACAGGACACAGAGGAACCAGGAAGAAGGAAGATGATGTGGGAGAGGTTAAGAAGGCCATGGTTCACTAGGTTTCAATCCTAATACATGAACTGGCTGTGTGGGAGCCTAGCCTGTTTGGATGCTCACCTTCCTGGTCCTGGATGGAAGTGGGAGGACCTTGGACTTCCCGCAGGGCAGGGAACCTGGACTGCTCATCATTCTCGAGAGGGAGGGGGAATGGAGTGGGGGGAGGGGGAGAGGGGTGGGGGAGGGGGGGGAGGTGTGTGCGAGGAAGGGGAGGGAAATGGGAAACGGAGAGGAGGCAGTAATTTTTCAAATAAATAAATAAATAAATAAATAAATAAATAAATAAATAAAAGAAGGCCATGGTTGCAGCAAGACTGTAGCTTTGATAGTGGGTGGTGGGCAGTTTGGAGCCCATCTTGGTAGCTCCAAATTGTTCTGTGAGAGTTGAGGTGAGGCCATCTGCTCATGGTGAGGGAGGTTTGTTTACAGGGCTGGTTGGTTTGGCGACAAAGATGATGTTTTACTGAGTAGAACTAGAGAAAGAATTGGTCAGACATGTTTAGAGGTGGGAACTCAAACTGTGCTGTGTGCCCTTGGAAATCAAGACTTGTTAGTTCAGGCACATGGTATAGAGTATCAGAGTTCTCTTCCTGGTCACTTCAGAGGAACACATGAAAGTGATCCAAGTGCTTTGCCTAAAAGATAGTACCACTCTAAACACATTCGTGAGTTCAGCCTTTGTTTCCCAGTTCACTGACTTTCAGTCTTCAGTCACTTTTGAAAAATTATTTTAAAGTATTATCTTTATTTTATTTATTTATTTGTGTGTGTGAGAGAGAAAGAGAGAGAGAATGAGAGAGACAGAGAAAGAGTGAGAAAGACAATGTGTAGACACACACACAGAGACAGGAGAGAGAGGGAGAGAGAGAGAAAGAGAGAGAGAAAGAGAGAGAGAAAGAGAGAGAGAAGAGAGAGGGGGTCTATGCATGGGACTGTGTAAACCAGAAGTCAGAGGTCACTGTAAGCTATCTTCCTAAGTTGTTCTTCCCTTTAGTGTTTTGAGACAAGCTCTCTCACGGATCCTGGAGCTGACTGGAAGACTGGCCGCACAGCTAACATCTGGGATCCATTTTTTTTCTGCCTTCCAGTGCTAGAATTACAGGTGTGCAATGTCACTCCTGGCATTACATGGATTCTAGGAAGCCACACTCGGGCCCTCGTGTGTAGCAAGCAGCTTACCACTGAGCCCACTGAGCCATTTTCCTAGCCCTGCTTTTTGATGAATTCTTTGTACTAAGCCGTCTTATTTGCAGAGTAAGTTGCAGTGCATAAAAATGTTTGCATGCATTTTCTTTTCTCGTTTGATCTTTCTGAGGAAGATAATGTTATTTTCCACTTATGGAAACCGAATGGTCACAGTGTGAAGGGAACGGACAAAGTCATGGTGATGGTAAGGGTCTCAGCAGGGACAGGGGCTCTAGGCTTCTCTATTTATTCAGAATGTATGGCCTTTCATTGATGCGCATTTCCGATTCTCAGACAGGAGCTGGATTTGGTCTTTTGTAGATGAATTTAATGAGGGACAGATCATTTAATGTCTTTTGTTTTGCTTTATTGTGCTTTGCTTCATTTACTTACATGTTCCTTTGAACTTGAGTTTGTAATGCATTGTGGTGAAGCCTTCTTTCTTACAACCCGGGCAGTGGCAAAACTTCAAATAACAAAGGAAGGAGCTGACTTCTGAAAGTGAATGCCGAGCCTCTTCCATGAAGTCATTCCTGTCTGTGATTTGTCTGAGTCATGTCTACGGTAATGTGGTAACTGGCACCATTTCAATATCTATAATATCTCTTCAATTACAGCTGCCTAAAGATTACTTAAAGCCCCCACGGCTCAATGCATCAAGGCGAGGCTGTAAGGAAGAGAGATAAGTCATGAGAAGGCTTGTCTTTGCAAGGGCAGACACTTCTGGTGCACAGATACTTTCAAGAGAAGTTGAGGTTATTCTGAAAGCAGCAAAGATAAGTAAAAAGGCAGCAAGCACGTGAGGTGCCAGAGTTTCTTCAGTCACTAAAGATGACAGTTTCATGACACCATAGTCAATAGAACACTCAATTTACACAACACGTATTAGTGGTCATTCAAAGCATTTCTTATACACAGTCAGTGTTTGGCTTCGTAGGTGAGAAGGGAAACAACTCAGCATCCCCACTGTTAAGAGCAGAACCTCCTAGTGGGCAAGATAGACCCACATCCAGCTAACCGAGACACACACGCCCATGCACTTGGTCTCCCTGGAGTGGCAATGATTTTGGAGGTTGTGGGTTTGGGTTATAGAGGTGGGGTCACTCAGCCTTTGAAGTCTATTTCCAGTTCAGCCTCATGCTTCCCGATCTGTGAAAGTATGCATGGCAGCAGCGGTTCTCCATGCCTTCCTCTGCTGTGAGACTCTCTCTCCTTGAGGCCCAAATGCATCTTTCCCCCTTTAGGCTGCTTCTGTCGAGTCATTTTTCACAACTCTGAGAAAAGTAGCTGACAGATATGGGCTCTATCACATCCCCTTACTGTAGCTCAGAAGGTATATACTAAGTGAAAAGTTAAAATTGGTTTATGCTATAGTGCCATCAAGGAAGACCTTCCTTCATTCTATTATATTTCACAGAAATATAATATTTTGAAAAATATTTGTTTTATTTTAAAGCCTCCCCTCCCATGTATGTGAACGTATGTGTGTGTGTGTGTGTATGTGTGTATGAATTTGTGCATGTGAATGCTGGTTCTGGTTCTCCCCACATGGTCCAGAGGGCTTGGACCTTATGGAGCTGGAGACACAGGTGTTTGTGAGCTGCCTGAAATGGATTCTGAGAGCAAGACTCAGGTCCTTTGGGAGGGCAGTGTGTGTTCTTAACCACTGAGCCATCTTTCTAGTCCAGGCATTTTCACTTTTAGAACAATAATTTATTCAATCATACAATGGAGCAGAAAGGATGGAAGCTACGCTTCCACTTACGAGGTCCCTGAGCAGTGTCGTATGTAGACTAGGTCAGCAGAGCATCTACTGTCAGGGCGTGGGAGAAAGAAGTGATGAATGGCTGGTGTTAAATCGTACTGACTTTGGTTTTAGCAAGGTAGAGTCCTGAAGGTGGGTAACATTGATACTGCAACAATATGAATGTATGTACGGTTGCTGAATTGGACACAAAATGGCAGAAAACAATAAATTCTTTGTCATGTGCATTTTTGTCAGAATGAAATTAGCAAAAAGACTGAGAAAGTTATACAAAGTCAGTGTATATCTACCAAGAAATAATAATATGTTTTTTTGCATCTTCTTTAGTTTTTCCTCATTTGAGGTAATAGGATTTTGAGATAGAGCAGATAAATATCTCCTTTATTTTGGTTTCATAGCTCAGGATGATGGTGCTGTGGTTTGGATCTAAATTGTCTCCTAAATGCTCGTGTACAGTATTCAGAGGTGGGGGCTTAGAAGGTGCTTGGGTCAATACATTGACGATTCTTCATTTGATAGCAGTATTGGAAAGTGAAGGAAACTGTAGGAAGGCCCAGATAGAGGTAACGAGTTCTAGTCATGCTCTTCAGAGGATCTATCTTTCCTCATCCTCTTTTTAGTCTGACTGTCTCTGCTTCTTGGCACCATGGTCTCTATCGTGATGCCTTGCTTAATTGCAAGCCATGAAACATGGGCTGATGCCTCTGAAACCATGGACCAAAAAAAAAAAATCATTTCTTAGTTTTTCTTACAGGTATTTTTTTTAAATCACAGTAATGGAAACTGATCAACACAGCAGATGAAAGAGGACTAAGTGTGGCATCGATTCGTGTTAGGTGATGCACGTAGGCAGGACTACATAGGATGCTTTCGGACCTGGTGATGTGTCTATGGTTAAGGCTCTCACCAAGCAGGAGGGACGCTGAGAGTGACACTCAGGTTTCAGTTGTTCAGTTAGTTTTGTGGGTCATATTTTTGCGTATGTTCAAATGCAGTCATTGCGTGGTGTGTTTTTGTTGCGGCACACTATGGTCATGGAAAGACCTTAACAGATGCTGATACTCTGGGAAGGGGAATAGAAGAGCTGAGCGTGTGTGCCCAGATGTCAGAGGCTGTTTGCTCTTTGCCGCTATGTATGTGTGTTTCATGTGCTTTTATAATAAATGAAAGCATTTTAAACATACAATTCTGAACTAGCTGTTTTATTCAACTTCATAGTATGTAGTCAACTTGGACTTCAGATGATGTGACTCCTGGTTCTTTTACTCTGCATTCCACAGAAGAAGGTCTAGAACGTATCTTTTTCACTTAAAATACGGTGCTGATACAGCTGGTTCAGAGTTCCAGAATAGTTTTTCAAAGTAAGAAAAAGGTGCCAGAAAACAAGGCAGTACTAGTACTCGATAATATCAAAGGACATAAGAGCCAAGATGAAGGCTCACTTTCTGGCAAAATCTGGGACAGTATGAGCAATAAAATGATGATAGTAATTGTGGGGATTATAGCACATAAAATAATAAAAATATCTTAGGTTCATGATGCTCTAAATAAATAATTGTACACTGCTGAATACTCACTCAGGTTACAAATATTTTCACTTTGCTCAGCATGCAGCCATGCCACAGTTTAGTTCTTATGTGATGATTTTTATTAAATTTTTTTTTCACGGTTGCATTTCATGATAGAACTAAGAAACAAGTTGCTTCTCATAAGATATGAAGATATTTTCCTTTAGGAATTTTAAGCTTTTGATCTTCACATCTGGATCTGCAAAAAGTCTGTAATTTGTTTTAGTTTTTTGTATTATAACAGTATATTTTGTATCATAAGAAGGAGTTTAGTATCTTTCATCCCCACCACAAAGGTAACCACTTGTTACAGCAGAAAGAAATGCATACACTTTATTAAACAGAATTTGACTTCCAGATTTGACTATGTTAAACACAAACAGTATGTAAGAGTCCTGAATCAGATCTGTTAACATTAACCAGGATATTTGCTAGTAAATTTTATTCTGTTATTGATACATTTGTCTGTTAATTGCTTACTGTAAATTTTCATTAACATTTTATATTTTTTTGGTCATTAGATCATTATAATTGCTCAATCTTTTTGGCTCATTTGGCCTCGTGACTTCTTCATGTGAATTTAAGTTTTCTGTTGTGTTCTATGAAAACGCCCAGGAGGACTAGTTGGCATTGTACTATGGCTAATGTGTAATTGGCTGTGTCTATGGCAATGATCATATGACATGTATTTTCATTTATAGTACTGAAATATCTCTCCATTTATTTAAATGATATTATGTTTACATTATAGTTTCCTCCATGACTATTTCATAAACAAGCTGTGAGATACATACTTTGATATTATGTTAGATGGGAATCACCTGACTTCCTAAGGGACCCTATCTCTCCAGTGCCTTCAAAGTTTCTCTCTCTCTCTCTCTCTCTCTCTCTTTC
>NW_026068080.1:1156909-1250296 GCF_014885135.2 Alexandromys fortis | reverse complement strand
CTCTCTCTCTCTCTCTCTCTCTCTCTCTCTCTCTCTCTCTCTCTCTCTCTCTCTCTCTCTCTCTCTCTCTCCACACTTGTGGGCCACAGTACTACATGGAAATCAGAGGATAACCCACAGGAACTGGCTTTCTCCTTCTATTATATAGGTTCCAGGGGCCAAACTCAGGTTGTCAGCCTGATGGGGAAGCAAATTTGCCTACCAAGCTGTCTCTTCAACCTATGTTCCAGTGTCTGAGTGCACTGAACATGAGAATTCGCTCTCTTACACAGAATAAGTTCAGAAGTTGATTGTTGATTGTTGCCAAACCAACATCTTGAGGATGAGATGTGTATACATCTTGGTTCCTTTTGTTCATCATTCCTAAATGGTGTCTACAGCTTCTGAGTACGTCCGATTCCAAGTGTCTAGAATTTAGAGACATAGAACGGTCAAAAGACATTTGTGGGTTCTCTTGTCCAATGATTTTGTTTATTTAACTGACAAGCTCCAGATTGGAGAGATGCTGGGCAGTAGAGCTGGCCAAATAGATCTCTTTCACTGAGTGAAAACAGAATTTCCTTCTTAGGTAAAACAGTAACATAAAAATGAGATACATACAGTATTTGCTGTACTAACATGTTATATTTTATTGTTATTGCTAATATATTTGATAAACCAAACATTCTAGCCTGTATTGGTCTTCATAGTGACATTTTCCTTTAAGGAATCAACACATCTTACATCTAGGTAAACTTGTCCTGAAAACCATAGAGGGGGTTGTAGATGCTACAGCTGAGCTATAAATATGGATCTGGACTTCCTGAAGACTTTAACAAACACGTGCTGCTGTTTTTTAGTTTGAAGAACATATCAAAGAGGGTAAATGAAAACCAGAGAGAGTGTTATGGGGTGTGGTCAGAGAACCAGGCAGGACTCTGATTTTCAAGGACATGTTGGGTGACGGGGAAGAGTCTGCTTATTCGCCCGTGTACACAGGAAGGTGCAGGATAGCATCACACAGGACTGTGTTACGTAGCTGTGGTCTATTCTGGAATTATTACTGTGAATATCCTCTAGAGAACAGATTCCTCCCCCAACAGGGCTAAAGCAGTTGGTCCTGAGGGATCTATCTCTGCCTAGCAAATGTTCATGGTCACAGAGGCAGCCTGATGACATTGGGAAAGGGTTAGATAGTCTGTGTGTATGAAACCCACAGAATTTGCTCTTGGGTTTTCATCTCCATCCGTTTTTATTGCTGGGATGTGATTCCCTGTGGCGTCAGGCGCTTAGAGTAATCACTGTAATTTGTGAATTTCCTCACATGCATACACTCTGCTAATTTGGCAAAACTGTTATTTTTTTCTCCTCTCCCATCCATGGGCACAAGCACAGCTCAGAAGCTGCATTCTATAATTATTCTTCTGGATTAGAGGAAAGAATGAAAAGAAATATTTGATTTAATACAAGGATTTCAAAGGCATTTAAAAGCAGGTCAGGAAATGAGTATATGGAAGTCTTTAGTTCAGGAGTTTTGAAAAGATCTTGCCCCTGTATCTCTTCCACAGATGGTCTTATATGCATTAATGTTGCTCTTTTATGCATTTTTTCTGGTTGACTTCCTGTGGAGGAGTGGTGTATTAAACTCTCATCCCTACATTATGTATTCGTTTATTAGCTTACTTTCCCTTTAGAATATTTCCTGATCATATAAAGAGGAAATGAATACGTTAGACACTAGTTTTGTTAACTTCAGCAAAGTCCTTAGTGGGCGACATGGGACTGAAATAATTCCATTAGTTCTGGAACAAAGAGATAAATGAACAAAAGACTGAATTAGTGCAGGAGAAAGACTTAAAGGGGCCCTAGTCCTGGGGTCCCTACCTCCAGCATGTTGTGGATCTACTGTAAGAATACATGCCGTGGAGCCAAGACATGCAAAAGTCAGCAAGTCACTGAAAGTCTTGATCACATTTAAAGACAGGATCATTGTCCTATTCACAGAGAATGGAATAGGTGTTACATTCAAGCATATGGGAATATAATTGGAAGAATAAATATTTCCTGGAACCAGTTTGTAAAGAGTTGTCACTAATTGCCCAATTCTAATGATCAGCACACAAGTCCTCCCTCCCAGTTTGGGCTCAAGAAGGACTGATTCTCAAACCAACATTTGTAAGCCCACAGTGTACGATACTCTTTCACGGGGTTTGGCCGTGATGAGATGACTGAAAAGGGTTGCTACACAGCTGCTTATCCAATCTGTGTGAGACTCGGGCATGTTTCTTTCTCTAGTTTGATGTGGAGGTGCTAACTGCTGGAGCACGTGGTTTAATTGTATTTGATGAAGGATAAATTATGTCCAAAGGACAGGTGAGACCTGGAGAACAGGTGCAGGGAGTGAGCATTAGACCAAACAGGGTAACATACTGTGGCAAAGGAGGAAGAAGGGTAGTGATGGATGCAGTAGCCAGCCAGGGAGCAGGGGAGGGAATTCCTGCCCAAGGACCATTGTTTTCTCAATAAGATGGATGAGAACTGAAGGGCTCAGATGCTGATTTCAGTCATTTAGAGAGGGGTTGAAATACCCGTTGTGGAGACTAGAAAGGGGGAATTGACCAGGACAATGGAGGGAGTTGTTGGTGGAAATGTCACCAGGCCTGTTGGCAGTTCATTCCCAATGTGAAAACGGGGAGAGAAATCTGCCTCCCCGTATCAGTGCCCCCGAAACCCACATGCATTTCCTGTAGTGCTCTCTCTGTTTCTCTTTATGTGCTTTCAGGACATGGTAGTATCCTGTAATCGCCCAATGACCACTGAAGTGTCAGTGGCATCTTTTTTTTCATCTATTCCTCCTCTGAAGTTTTCCCTTTGATTCCCCCTGTCAATGGCTATACAAAGGAAGGATAGTGGAACGCCCAGCATCAACCCGTTTGCAAAAGAAGGCCCAGACGTTTGCTTCGGCACATGATTTTAGCTAAGTTATTGTGTAGAGGGAAAAGCCTGCCTTTCTACTTTGGGAATCATCCCCACAAAGCTTCGCAACCAAAGCCCGTGTGCTCCCCAAAGGCTTCCCCTGAAACTACAAATGGTCCGGTCAGGGTATTTCATGTGGGATATTTTTAGCAGGCATTGATTTCTTGCAGAAATCAGGCATCACGCTGCTCTGATTCTTTCATTCATGTGCTCTTAAAAGTATTTCTTTCTTTTTTTTCCTGAACATTAAAAGGATAAAAAGTACGAGGAAAGCTGAAAGGACATAAATATAGAAAGTTGTTAGTGTCTTGTGGGAATCCCAGTGCTATAACAGAAAAGGTCTAAAGTCAGCACCTAGTTCTAGAGGATGGGTGCCATTGTCTGCTCTACCATCTCGGGGTAAACTAGTCTTCCCATGGGGCATAAGAATGTAAGGAGAGTTGTAGCGTACAGGCTACAAGTTTCATAGAGCATCACAGGACCTTAAATTAATGGTCCAGTAGGACACAATCTACTCAGAGAAGTCAAAGGAGATACAAAGAAAAAATGATGCCAATTGACCAAAGTCTAAATGAATGAGAAGATTAGAACCAGGGATACCAGAAGCTCTGTTCTTCCTTCATGAATGTTTTCATTCATGTGTAGAGCAGGTGTCTGGAGAACTAGTGAAGACAGGCAGTGAGATTTAGAAACGGAGGGAAGGGGCTGTAAGTAGAAGACAGGAGAGATCGATGATGCAGAAGTAGAAAAGTCAAGCGGGTCAATGTCACAGGCTTGAATAATAGATTATGGAAGGGAGAAGGGCCGGGAATAAGGAGACTGCCTGGGCAAATTTTAGAAAATTCATTTGATAGGGATTGTAGATGTGTTAGTGACCCTGGGACCAAGGAGTCACAACTGAAAGATACCAATGCGCTGTAAATATGTCAATGGCATGTGTACTGACTGGGTTTGTGTGTTGACGTGACGCAAGCTAGAGTCATCAGACAGGAAGGAGCCTCAGTCAAGGAAATGCTTCCATGTGGTCTAGCTCTAAGGCTTTTTTCGCAACACGTGAACAATGGGGGAGGGCCTAGCCCATGGTGGGTGGTGCCATCCCTGGGTTGGTGGTGCTGGATTCTGTAAGAAAGCAGGCTGAGAAAGCCATGCGGAAGTAAATCAGTGTGCAATGCTCCTCTATGGTCTCCGCATCAGCTTCTGCCTCTAGGGTCTTGCTCTGTTTGATTTCCTATGCTAACTTCCTTTGGTGATGGACAGCAATGTGGAAGTATTAACTGAGTAAACCCTTTTCTCCCAACTTAACTTTTTGGTCATCATGGCATTTTGTTGCAGCAACAGAAAGTCTGAGAAAAATTGGTACCAGCAGAGTAGGGTACTGCTGGGATAGACCTGACCACAGTTGTGGGAGGATGGTGAAAGGATTTTGGAACTTTGGGTTAGAAAGGTCATTGAGTGTTAAGAGCTCTGTGGGATGTTCTGTAAGAGCTTGGAAGATAAAAATGTTGAGAGCAGTGCAGAGGACGGAGACCTGGCTTGGGAAGTTTCAGAGAGAAGTTTAAAGACTATTGGGTCCATTTCTTATTTTGAACTAAGAATCTGTGGTTCTGGCTAGCTGAGACCAAAGAATCAGCTATGATCAACAAGATTTCAGCACTACTAAAGCTAAACTTTTGCTTTGCTGGGATACTTGATGTTGATCAGCTGGAGCTGAGAAATTAGTGCCGATTAAGAGGAGACCAGCATCGCTGAGGTGACATCTTCTGTGAAGTGTTTCCTGAGAGCACACAGAAGCTGTGTTCCAGACGTGGCCATGGCTTTACCTCATGTTGGCAGTAGGATTTGGTAATGTGTAAACATCACCTAGGTGGTTCTGGTTTTGAAGGTATGAAGGGGTCATGGAGAGCATCTGAGGCCTGGCACTGTGAGAGACCAGGAGAGGCCATTGGTGAAGGTGCAGCCTCAGAGTTGAAGGCCCAGGACTGAAGGGGTCAGCAAAGAAGCTGAGGCTTGGCCCCATGAAGAGAGCCTATGAGAGGCTATCGGTGAAAGTGTAGCCTAGTTGCAGCAAGGAACCTCAGTATTTTGGAGATGTCAGTATCATTGGAAGACCACTAAGAACAGCAGCAGCAGTGGATTGGAGCCAGCTGCAGCCTAGGAGACAAGATGTGTGCGTTGCAGAGGGCAGAGCCAGAGAAGTGATCCAAGTCCTTTGGAGGAACCCAGATGATCGTAAGTGAATTCCAGATAAATGGACTGGTTTGTTTATATTGGAGTTTGGTTTTTCTTGGTTCAGACTGTGACTGTGCCTTGGTTCTTCCCTCTTGAAGAAGGTATTTAATTTCATTTTGCGTTTTAAAGGAGCCCACGGATGAAAGACTTGAACTTTTAAAATTTCAAAAGATTGGATATTTTAAAGTGTTTGAATTTGTAAAGGCAGTGGGACTTTTAAAATGATTTGATTTTAATGTGAAATCTTGCGGATGAATAAGAAAGAAAGGGTTGTAGTTTAACAGTGATGTGCTTGCCTGTCAAGGTGACAAGGGTCAGCTGTACTGGCTGGTTTTGTATGTCAACTTGATACAAGCTACAGTCATCAGAGAGAAAGTGGCTTCACTGATGTAATGCCTCCATGAGATCCATCTGTAGGGCATTTTCTCAATTAGTGATCAATGGTGGAGAGCCCAGCCCATGGTGGGTGGTGCCAGCCCTAGGCTTAGTGGTTCTGAGTTCTAGAAGAAAGCAGGCTGAGTAAGCCAGTAAGCAGCAACCCTCCATGGCCTCTGCATCAGCTTCTTTCAGGTTCCAGGTTTCTGCCTTGTTTGAGTTCCTGTTCTGACTTCCTCCAATGATGAACTATAATCTGGAGGCCAAATAAACCCTCTCCTCTCCAGCTTGTTTTTCCATCCTGGGGTTTTGTCACAGCGGGAGAATTCCTAACTAGGAAAGCATGAGACAGGATGATGGGCAGAGAGTGAGTGAGGAGGGGTGGTGGGTGCCTGAGTTGACCAACCCCAGTGATTGAGATGACACCCTGGCCACCTAGACTCTAACAGTCCCCAGTCACTTGCCAGCAGCTCATCCTTGGCACAGCAGTTGGCACTACTTTTTCTTGATTTATTGTTTCATTTCATTTTGTTTTTCTTTTCTAATGAAAAGTATGCATCATGTCGCTGGAGAGAGACAGTATGTTTTCATTAATGTAGATCTACCTTTTAAATCTTCGTCTTTCAAATAGTAGACTTATCTATTGAATAGGCTCTGAATGGTTCCCTTTTCTAGGAAACAGAATAAACGTGTCAGGGTTAATGAATAGCCTAAGAGGTAAAATACGTGCAGAAGTCCTAAACTCTTCCACCTTATCTCTGCCACTAGCCAGCACTGTGGATTTAGAGACATCAAACCACACCCCGTTGTCTCTTCTTTCTAATCTGCGGTGTCACGTTCCCATTCTCTTTGTGATTTTAAACACATAATAAACAGAGGAAAGCACTTCAGAAAATTAAATGTGATGATTCATATGTCAGATTTTATTAGGGGAGGAGAGAGTGCTATTGTTAAAATTGTCTTTTCCAAAAGAGTGCAAAGTTGTTTAAAATGAAATGAATTGTCTATGGAGATTATTAAAATCATTTTCCTGTTTTCCTTCTTGGGCACATAGTGACTCAAAAGCATTTTCTGGATAAAAGGCTGTGACCTTTGAGTGATTTTCCTCTGGCAGACTCTGGGCAATGTCTAAAGGAGAACGGCCTTAGAAGGAGGTCCTCATTTCAGGAAAATGAATTTTACTTTTATTAAAGAGACACTTGAGCAGTGATGTGTCTTAGGATTTTCACGAATGTTGACAAGGTCTCCCACAGGTTAAACTAAAAATATGATCATAATTCAGAAGTCAAGAGGTGACTTGGTTTCCTGAGATGTGATTACTCAATGTCCAAGGACTAAGTAAAAATGAAAACACTACTTTTTCTCGAAAATTCCCTGTGGAAATGTTGTCATCTTTCTGTGAGGCTTGTATTGATCATTGAACTTGATAGGACCTATGATCTCAGAAGAAAGACATCTCCAAGTACATCTGTAAGGGAGCTTCTTGATTGGGTTAAGATGTCCCACCCAAAATGTAGGTGGCACCTTTTCATGGGCTGGGTTCCCAGGCTGCATAAAGAAAAAGCAAGAGGTGCAACAGTGTTGGTCTGTCTGCTTCCCTTCAGAGGATGTTGTATGACCAGTGTTTCGAGTTCCTATGACACACATGCTTTACCTGTCGCCACAAACTGTATTCTCACACTGTGAGACAAAAACAAACATTTTCTTCCTTAAGTTGTTCTTCACTTTTTTTTTTGCATAAAGCAACAAAGTCAAGCAACTAATAATCCTGCTGTGTGCATGCTTTGTAAATCTGCCACTCTTGACTTAGCTATAGCTATAGGCTTTTGAGTCAGAGTTAGGTCATGTGGGGAAGGCCAGAGGAAAAAAAATTGAAACAAGAATCCTAAATCCATAGTCTTCAGCAAGACTGGGCGTGGGAGAGAGATGGTGTTGCAGGTGCTGGGAGATGAGGGTGTTCCCAGAGAGAGGACCAGAGCTGAGCTGCTCAGTGACTCCAGGGAGTCATAACAGCAGTTGAAATGTAGAAGGGAAAGTGTGCAAAGCACAAAGTGCAAAGATTATACAATGTGACCGTCCAGCTCACATCTGCTTGGATATTGTCCTTTGTGCCCATCCTTGAGGCTGCTGGCTGTCCTGGGTCCCTTCAAGGATGGCTACATCTTCTCTTTTCATGACTCTTTGTGGTGGAAATGTCCTGTGCTTTGTAACCAGGAATACTTGACTTTACACCCTCACTTTGTTGTCTCAAAGTAATACGTGTGACCATGGACATGTTGTCTAACCCCACATCAGTTTTTCATTGGATAAGCCGATTTTTTAGTTTTATTTTTATTAATTATTTTCATCCAGATCACAGTTTCTTCTCCTTCCCTCTTCTTTTCTCAGTCCCTCTCTCCAACTTACCCTCTTCCCCACTCCCATCCACTCTTCCTCCTTCCTCTTCAGAAAAGGGCAGGCCTCCCATGTGTATCAGAAAAACGGATATTTAAACTATAGCTTGGAGCTCAAACCTTTAGTGTATTTGATGTAGCATCTTTACTGCTCCCACCTTCCCCATCCCTGTTGCTTCTATGACAATTTGGACTATTCCATTGATTATGTCAGTGTTAGATGCTTTATGAAGTTGGAAGGGAAGAGAGGATTCAGAGAGTTTTATATTAGGATATATCTCGAGTCCACTGTCTTTTCTCTCTTTAAAGTGGTTTCAGTTCTTGAAAACATCAATAAGTAACCAACAGTAGCTAATATGCTTGTGAGTAATAGGAAAAGTCATCGTCATTAATAGGACATTGTATTAATCCATGTAGGCTGCTCTAACAAAATACTATACACACAATAGCTCCTCAAATAGTCCCTTAGGAATTTATTTTTCATAGTTGTGGAAGTTGTGAAGTCCAAGATTAAGAAGTTGGCTGATTTGGTATTTGCTGATGTTATGTTTCCTAGTTCATAGACATTCCCTTATCAAACCCTTCACATGTTTGAAGGGGCCATCTGGCTTTCAATGATCTCTTTTACAAGAGCACTGGTTCCATTTACAAAGGATAGTCCTGAAAAAAATTACATTTCAAAAAGCTCCACATAGTATTACCACTTTGGGGGTTAAAATTTCAACATAAGATTTTAGGAAAATGTAATCATTCAAATCGAGGTAGGCATAGGTGTTTTTTAAATGTTGCTCTTTTAGAAATTATTTCTTTAGTTTTAGGAGATTAACATAATCAAGTAATTTCCCCCTCCAAATGCTCCTATGTATCCTTCTTTGTTGATCTTTTTAAAAGTATTTATAAAATGTGTGTATTTGCATATATGCATGTGTGCTTGTGTTTGTGTGTGCATGTGTGCATGCATGCATGTGCACAGGGATAAGTGAATGAAGGTGTGTTTCAGAGGCCAGGGGCATTGGAGTCACCGGTGGCTGTGAGTTGCTCAACATGGGTACTGGAAATCAAGCTTAGGTCTTCTGGAAGAACAGCAGTGCATGTTTTTGACTATTGAGCCATCCCTCCAACCCAAGGCATGGGTTTTTCAAACACAACATGTAGCAGACGATTTTCATTTGTTTGTTTTTTTAAACATTCCAACTGTTCCAGCTGTTAGAGGATGATTTTTCAATTGCAAGATATTACAGTCAAGGAATTTATGTCAAGCTCAACTTCATAGAGCTTTGTAGCCAAAAAGAGGACATTACAAATGTCAGTACCAGAGAGGATTAGCTCTTCTACCATCTCTCCTGTTACCACATTTCCCTCCTGAGACACAAGCAAAGTAGAGCATCCTTAGGGTCAGCTTCTTTGTGCTCTCAAATAACATGCCTTGACTGTGACTGTCCTATTTCAAATAAAAGGTACCTTAAACAGCTCTTGACCAGTGTACAGGCTCTTTATAAATTAACCCATTTAATCCTTACAACAAAAAAAATACAAATGCATTATTTTCTTTGAAGTGAGGAGATGGCACTTTAGAGTAACCAAATGTTTTCTTGCTATGAACGCATTAATATCAATTGTATTTCTAAGCCCATGTTTTATTTAACAAAGCAATTGAATAAATCTAATCTCAACAAGATTTTGTGGAGATACTTTTTTTTTCTAGCTCAGTCAGAGCTGAACTATAGATGTTTTACACAGAGGCATTTCTTCCTTAGTAGTGCCGGTATCAGTGCTCTATCTTTAGCCTGTCCCCCTTTCACTGGGATGGGATTATCTCCATCCTTTTTATTTTGGGTACCACTGAACTGGCACACAGACCTAGTGCATGATGTTTCAGTTTTAGAGACCAGAACAAAGGAAGCAGACTTGTTAAAAAAAATCTGCTGTGTCTGGGATCATGAATTTCTAATGAGTTTGACATGCTCTTGGAAGACAGCAACATGGAATTGCAGATATAGGTTCACGCAAAGGCACTTGCTAAGTGCAGTAAGAGCTTGAGTAGTGAGTTCTTGCAGACCAGTGCTCAGAGCTCAGCTCACTTTCCCCACTGAACAGCCCAGCCTCTGTACACAGTCAGAATGGGTCCCAATTCAGTTAATGTAATCAAGACCCTTCCCCACAAACATGCTCATACGCACTTCTCCTAGGTGGTTCTGGATTTTGTCAAATAAACAATTACTAACCACCATGAAGACATAAAACACTTTAATTTCTCTTTCCCAGTTCCCTTAGGTCCCAAGCTGAATCCAGCCAGACTCTAATCATCTTGTTTACAATCACGCTAGTTCTGACCTCCACTGACAAAGACTTTCCTAATTTCCATCGCTGCTATTTTCAGCACCGCGGCCAGCGACATGCTTAAAGGGAACATTTGTTCAGATAACTACAGACCTTCCCATTTCCATTAGAGAGCGTTCCTCTGATGCACAAAACCACAGAACCCAGTGGTATAACATAAGTAGAATTTTATGTCAGAAGAGAAGACAGAAATTATGGAGAAAATAGAGAATTTCTATTTAAAACCTTTAAGATATAAAGGAAAACATGTAAACCTTGACAGGAGGAAGTTGTCAAATTCCCTTCCAAATCATGTTTATATCCACAGATTAGTGTTGTTCTTTACCTTAGTCAAAGAAGTCCCTTACCCCATCAGTTTCATTAGTTCTTTGAGGATTTCATACATTGTGTTTTGATCATATTTGTCCCTTCTCTCCACTCCTTCAAGATCCATTCCAACTTTCCAATCCAACCAACTGTGCCCTATTTTTGTTTTCAAACCCTTTAATATGTGCTGCTCATATACTCCTAGATGTGTGGCCCTCACCGGATGGTGACCGACCCACCAGGGACTGTACTCTAAAGAAAGTTGACTCCTCTTCTCCCAGAAGCTACCAATTGCAAGATCTTAGCTAGGGTGGGTGGGCAGTGGCCAATGCAGAGAAGCGTAACTGGTCAAAATGCTGAGACCATGTTGGTGACTGTTGAATGCTCAGTCCTAAATGAGACGTTTATACCAACCTCGACAAGGCTCAGGGAGCATTGTGGAGTGGGGACCGGAAACAAGATGAGAGCCAGAAGATGGGGAGGAATGACGTGAAATGTTTTCTGGACAAGACATGGCTGTCTCTCTCATGGACTCACAGCTCCATGGTTACTTTCGTGAGATCAAGCCAGGCAACAGTCCAGCATGGAGGGGCCCCGGAAGGACTCCTGAGGCTTCACCCTAGCTGAAGAGCTATTGGTAATTGTGGTTCCTGGGTGTGGGGGAGGAGCTATTTCACTTTCTTCCAGGATGTGGATGCTGGTAGCTTGCTTGTGCTCACGCAGGCATCAATAATTAGACTCAATGGGTCATAGTTTTTTAAAGGTGGAAGGGGCACATGTTGAAGGGTGTCTGGGACAGTCATGGATGGATATGATCAAGACACATTTTATATATGTATGAGATTGTCAAGGAATAAATAGGATATTAAATAAAAGGAAAGTTGATGCCTTGTACGTGAGGCAGTGTAATCAAGGAACTAAATACCTATATAACACATTACATTTTTTAAAAAATGGATAAAATGTAAATCTAAAATATGAGAGAGAAATAGGGAGGGGGAGGGAGTGAGAGAAGGAGAGGGAGAGAGAGAGAGAGAAAGAGAGATTCATTTGATTCTTGTTCACATTGGTACCATAGGACTATACAACTCTTGATAGGTGTAATAATTTAATAAAATAGGACATTTTAATTAATTGCTATTCTTTGCCTCTTACTGTCTGCCTGCTGGTGTTTGAGAAAGTCACTTTAGCTCTCTGAGGTTCACTTCCTCCTGATATGGAGCAAATGATTAGATAGAGAGCCCAGCAGCTCTCCTTTTCTCTAGTTCTTAGCATTTTGTTAATTCAGATGATATCTGAGGAGCATTTCAGAGTTTCCTTTTGTCAGTGAGCATCTCAGAGTCTGGTGTTACCCATGTTGTCTGCATGTAATTAGATTTATATGGTCCTAGCAGATGGAGATGCTGGCGGTCTCGCTTGGCAACCCCATATTGATGAGAATCTAATTCCATTTGACTTAATGGTGTCCCTAATTGAGCCACGGGGTACAAAAAGGGCCGTTTCACTTTCCTGAGAGTGTCATGAGATCCGAGTGGCATTTGTGGCTTCCTGAATAATGAAGCTAGTACCAGGATAAAATTTCATCCTGTAGCCCCTAGGCTCTCTGTGTTACCACTCTGTGGCCGCAAAATAGATTACACTTCCTTCTTATAGTCTTCATTCTCTCCAATATAACACTCCCATCAGCCTGCAGGAACTCAGTCCCTCTGCATACCTGGTGATTCCTGCAGCACAATATGTATCTTGCAGCAGTTTTAGCAAATATCGGGTCCCCGAACTCATCAACATGATGCTTCAGAGGCTTGTAACATGGAATTTCCGAGGTTTCCTTTCTCCCTCTTTTCTCTCTGTCCATTTTCTCCCTCTCTCTCTTATCTTTTTCACTTTCTGTTCCATTTTGAGGGCATGGTGCTCTTCACCTCTCTCCTCAGCATATCTTGGGACTGTGACTCTACAAAAGCTACAGGTTTAAGTTAAAAAGAACATAATTCGGTGAGCTGTAAATGGATCAAAAAACCGCAGTTGCAAATTTGGCATCAAATTTCCCCAGCAGGTCAGTTCCTCACTTTGATTGCTTCCACCTGAAAGAGCCATTTTTCCCTCCACTGATAGGAAGGCAGCTGATGTTTCCACCGCATGCATGCAGCCCTCCTACTCCCTCAGAGCTTGTTCACTTATCTCTGCAGGAAAATATCGGGTCTCGGGATTATTATTTTTGGTTCAGAATGTTGTTAATGTTTCATTATGCTTTAATGATGAGTCTTAACCATGGGTTTTGCTCATGTATCTGCTACATTTTTGAAAGCCCACACAAACTCCATCTTTTCATGACTTTTAAATTTTACATTATTACTTTTTCCTGGAGTATATTCTAAACATTTCCTGTTCAAGGATGGTCTGTGAGGGGGTGACCTTTCTGAGTCTCGTGAGAACTGCACTCTCTGGTTTTTCCTTCTTCTTCCATGGTGATTTGACTACGGCTAGGATTCTTTTTTTTTTTTTTTTTGTGAAAAGGAAAAGAAAAAAAGTTTCCGCCTCCTCCCAGCCTCCCATTTCCCTCCCCCTCCCCCCACTCCTCTCCCCCTCCCCTCACTCCTCTCCCCCTCCCTCTCCAATCCAAAGAGCAGTCAGGGTTCCCTGCCCTGTGGAAAGTCCAAGGTCCTCCCCTCTCCGTCCATGTCTAGGAAGGTAAACATCCAAACTGGCTAGGCTCCCACCAAGTACAGCTAGGATTCTATTGCATGTAATTTTCCCTAAGAAATGACACAATTTCTCCATACCACTTGCCCCTCAATGTTACTAAATAGGTAGTTAATGAAGTTTCTTTTTCCCCTAGTGGTTAACTTATCTATTTGATTCCTGTAGTACTGAGGGAAGGTTTTCATATGGTTTTTTCCTTTGTTCTGGAGGTTTTGAAAAGTCCACATATTTGATTATAAAATGTAGGGTTTTTTTTGTTTTTATTGTCTGGCAGTCATAAAATAGATTTTCCCTTCAGCATAACAATAGACAGGTGCCACCACAAATGTTAGTCATCCCTACTTTGTCAAACTCATTCATTGTACAACTATGTCCATTACTTAACTCAGCCTAAATGATGCAATTTTATTTCTTAAAAATGTATACAATTTTGAAATTTGAAAATTATTTAAAATGTCCAAAATCTCTTATTTTTTCTTTTTTTTGGATAGTATGAAATTGTCAATGGCACTTATTAAAAACCTTATCTTGCCTGAGGATGTGAAATATTAGCATCCTCAAACCTAGAACTTCAAGTATTGAATTCCTCCCTTTACCTAGTGAATTGCACTTCTCGGAGTTCCCCAGAGAAGCATACCTATTTCCCAGAATGCTCTGGATGGAGAACTAACTAAAGTGGGGGCATTGTGGCTTGACCTGGACTCTTCCCTTTCAATCCTTTGACTTAACTCACTATTAGTTCTTTTGATTTTATGGATCAAGTATAAGGTAGGGTCTTGAGAGAGTGCTCATCCTTTTTTGTTACAAGGTTACTTAGATCCATTAGCCATTTCTAAAAATGTCTTTTTTTTTGTTTGTTTTTAAACCAGCTTAGTACTTTTGTTGTTTGGGTAGCCACCATGGCTTCACTCACCTTCATGATAATTTTTCATTTAGCTGTGGCTTCTCCATACTCTCATCAGCTTCACAGAAGTGCAGAATGTCCAGGATTTACTTATGTCTCAGGAGCTGACAATCATCAGCATAGTTTCAGTGTCTCCATGAAGGATGCCACTGGCTCTTCTTGGGGAACATTGCTAGTGGAGGTTGTACTTATTGCTCATTATAAATTCATCAAAACTTGCCAATATTCCTAACTACTCCAAACACACCCAGTATTTTACCTTTAAAAAGAAAGATTGATTTTATGTGTACAGGTAGTAGGTGTTTTGCCTCTACTCATGTATGTGTACCACATGCATGCGGTGTCCCTGGGGGCCAGAAGAGGGCACTGCATGAAGATCTCTTGGGATTAGAGTTATAGATGGTTGTGAGCCACCATGAGGGTGTTGGGAACCAAACCCAGGTCCTCTGCAAGAGCAGCAAGTGCTCATAACACCTGTTCCATCCCTGTAGTGCCTTAGTTTTATCTGTGTGAGCCACTATTGACTGTAAGTTAATTCAGTCAACTGACTGTGACCTAAAGCTATCCACAGCTACCAAAACTGAAATGTTGAATTCAGAATCTGCCAGTGCATCTATGGTAATCCAATCCATTCCTGAAGAGAAGATGTCTGTCTCTAATCTGTGTATATGGGAGCGGCTGGCTGTGTTCCCACCTAGCTCCTACACGGCTAGATTTACACCCGAAATAATTACATGGAAACTGTATTCTTTTAAATACTGCCTGGTCCATTAGCTCTAGCCTCTTACTGGCTAACTCTCACATCTTGATTAACCCATTTCTATTAATGAGTGTAGCACCACGAGGTGGTGGCTTACCTGAAAGGATCTTAACCTGCATCCATCTTGGAGAGGAGAGCTATAGCATCTGCCTCTCTTCCCTTCTTCCCAGCATTCTGTTCTGACTACTCCACCTATCTAAATTCTGCCCTATCATGCCAAGCAGATTTCTTTATTAATCAACCAATGAAAGCAACTGATAGACAAATGACTCTCCTCCATCAAAGCTGGAATACTCTGAATCCATCTCCACACGGGTTCGTTGTGTTATATTTCAAGGCATTTGTAGATGTGAGTAGCTATTTCAGGGTATCAGCCTTCTTCTTTCTGGTTTGACTTTGTAATGATGATTCTATTGAAAGCCAAGATCGATCCTTCTGAGAGGTGAAATCCATGAAGGGCAGTAGGGTAACCATCAGCACCACAGTTCTCATAAGAGGTGAATCTTCCCAGTGATGACATGGTGCTGTCTCACAGCAAGTCATGACCACTTTCACTAGAGGGTAGAGTGATGGTTTACCTCTCCTGGCAAGGGCATGGGGCTTCAGGTTTGTGACATGGTCTCTCAAAGTCACCCCTTCCAGTTCTTAACAGTCCTCTCTCTCTTCATTGCAAATTAAAATTTTACAAACAAAAGGCTGTAAACTTCAGCTGTTTTTCCACTCAGCAACTGTCTGCCCCTGCTTCAGTTATAGCAGATGCTTGAGTTGAGTCGTTTAAAGAAACTGTGGTGGGCAGGAGATGGACTCATTTGGCACAGTGCTTGTAGCACAAGCATAGTGACCTGAGTTTAGAGCCCCCAGCACTTATGTACTAAGCTGGGTATGGTGGCGCACAGCTTTAATCCTGGAGCAAGGGAGGCAGAAGAAGGAGGATCCTGGGTCAGGCAGTCCGGTCAACTCAGTGAGTTCTAGGTTCAGTGAGAGATCTTTTCTCAAAAGCGACATGGAGAGTGATAAAGACACCTTGTATTGACCTATGACCTATAAAGGTTCACACATGTACAGACAAAATATACATCATCATTACATTACACACATACAAACACATACACACACACACACCAAGTCATTGAAAAAAGTGCTTGGTTTCCATGCACAAAATTCAAGTCTAAATGGATCAAAGACCTCAGCATAAAGGCAGCCACACTGAACCTTATAGAAGAGAAAGTGGGAAGTACACTTGAACACCTTGGCACAGGAGACCACTTCCTAAATAGAACCCCAGCAGTACAGACACTTAGAGAAACAATTAATAAAGGGGACCTCCTGAAACTGAAAAGCTTCTGTAAAGCAAAGGACATGGTCAATAAGACAAAGCGACAGCCCACAGAATAGGAAAAGATCTTCACCAACCTCACATCAGACAGAGGTCTGATCTCCAAAATCTACAAAGAAATCAAGAAAATGGTCATCAAAAGAACAAATAATCCAATTAAAAAAAGAGGAATCTAAAATGACTGAAAGACGTTTAAGGAAATGTTCAGCATTCTTAGTCATCAGAGAAATGCAAACCAAAACAACTCTGATATTCCATCTTACATCTGCAAGAATTGCCAAAATAAAAAACACTGATGACAATTTATGCTGGAGAGGTTGTGGGGTAAAGGGAACACTTCTGCATTGCTGGTTGGAGTGCAAGCTGATACAACCCCTTTGGATGTCAGTGTAGCGATTTCTCAGAAAATCAGAAAACAACCTTCCTCAAGACCCAACAATACCACTTTTCTACCTCCTCTTTCCTCCCTCCCAACCCCGTTCTCTCTCATGCAAATTCATGTCCACTTTTTCTTTAATTGTTGTTACATATACACATACATACATGCATTCATATATATACATATATATATACATAAATAAAACCTTCTCTGTCTGTTTGATGTTTAATATCCAGGAATGACCATTTACTATTAGACAACAAATTGGAGGGCCTTTCCCTGAGGAAGACTGTTCCCTCCCCCCTTAGTATCTCTGAGTTGCCTGAGGTTCTTTGTCGCCAACTGGCCTCCTGAGCTCTCTCCATTCCATGTTAATGTGTCCACCAGTGTCGTCCTTGTTCAGGTCATGCTTAGGTCACAATGTTGAGAAGACTTCACAGGTGATGTTTCTCTGACTTTTCTAGGAGACACAATTTCATAGCAAACTTAACTGACCCTCTGGCTCTCAAATCTTTCTATCACTCTTCTGAAATGATCTCTGAGCCTTTGATGCAGAAAAATAGTTTCAGTCCTGCTCAGTTAATAATTAATAGTTAAATTTTCCTTAGTAACTTGAAATGCCGCTTAATAACACACGTGCTCATTTCTAGACTCTTCATTCTATTTCAATGATTTATTTATTTAGACCAATGTGATAAGTACAGAAAAACATTGTAATCAATCTTCATATTTGTTAGGTAGAAAAACCTCTCCTTATTGGCCCTTGTTCATAAGTATCTTAGAAATTCTAATAGCTTACTTTTTATATTCCTTTCAAATTAGCCTGTCAAGTTCTATTAAAAATTCTTGAGCCTTTTAGTATGATTAAATTAACTTTATAGATTAAATTGGAAAGTTTGATATCTTTATGGTAGCGAGTCTTCCTGTCCGATACCATTAGACATCTCTCAACTTATTCGGCTCTCCTGTTATATCCCTCCATAAACTTTTATAGTCCTGCCCAAAAGGTCTTATATATAACATCTATTCCCAGAAGCCTTCTAGGGCTTGCTTCTTTTGTGGGAAATAGGATCTTTTTTTTTTTATAAGAAATATATTGATTGGAGCATGTTGCTCTTGGACTTGGTTTCCAGCTGAAATGTATCTTTTCAGCTCAATGGGGAAAGCCTACTTCATTTGCTTAGGTGGTAAAAGCACTCAGCAAGGATGGTAAATCAGGACTCACATGTGAACAGTTAGCTAATTACATCTGCAGAGAAAGGAATAACTAAAAACTGTAAAACACCAGAAGGCAACTGCAAAGAAAGCAACCTGAGACAAAATTTGAAACATAAAAGACAGGAAAATACCAATATTGCATACTTATAGGTAGAAATGTCTTTCTAATACATGAATGGTGGTTATCACCATAATGGGACAAATAGGCACAGGTCATGAACAAGCAGTTTCTACCAGCGCAAAGACATACATATCTTCAATACACGTGGGGTGAGAATCAGCTCAATTATAAACAGCTACCGTGAATCTGAGCCCTAGACCTCGCTGCTTATAAAACCGACTGACCTTAGCTGCTGCCGCGAACCCGGTGTTTGCTTATGCTCGGATACAGCAATTACGCTCTCCTAATTTCTAAGATGTGCGTTTCTGAGGCATTCTAGTGGCTGCACACAGCTCTGAACAATTCTCAACATTTTACACAAAGCTGGCAGAAGAGGGGTGACTCACAGCATCAGCCTCCTAAACGTGCAAATGTACTCTTTGAGAATTTCTTCACGCTTGCTTGAGTATAGAGTCATTTTTTTTGAGGGGGGAGATACACTGCAAATAATTAGTTTGGTATACGATATGTTTGAGAAATAGAAGCTTCGTGTCAGTATTATGGAAATTCATAGCTGACTGAACTGTAACGGCGTGTGTAGCAACGCTGAAAAATGCTGCCATGCCAAGCTAATATTCTAAATGTTTAAGAATGGCTTGTATTTAAGTAGTACGCAGCACTTTAAATGCACTGACTAGTGTCATGGCTCTTAGAGAAATAATTAAGAGAAATAAAGCACTTTAGAGAAATAATTAAGGCAGAGAAAAATGTCTATGATATCTTGTAATGTGAGAAACAAAGCTACCAAGTGCTAATTATGGCACGTAATACATTTTGGGTGAAACACACGTTTACAAATACATATGTATATTTATTTATATGCATGGAAATAGGTGCAGAGGGAGAGAATGATCAAATGTTAATAGACGTAACTGCTGACTTGTGATCATTTGTGACTCTAATTTCCTACCTTGATTTATTTGCTTATCCTTTAATGACCACTAATTACCTCAATTTTAAGGCAAATGTCATGTTTTTAAAGTTACTGCCGATGATCTGTCTTTTATGTTCCTGTAAGTTGTTACTGAATGTGCCTCCTCCCACCCCTCGGTGCCTTTCCTTTTTTTTTTTTTTTTTGTCTGTGGTCTCTTTAGAGTTCTGTTCATGTTGCCAATTATTTTTAAAATGTGACTGCCGTTAAATCTATCCCGCTGTTCTCACTCTTTGAAGGTGACATTGATTTTCTTTTTAAAGCTGGACTTCTTTGGTGCAGAAAATAATACCCTTTTGCCGTATGTGTTGCGTTTAAAAATGTATATTGAGATGATATGAGTCCCATTAATTATTTATGGAATAATGGATGCAATACGTGAAATCTGAACACTTCCCAGTTCTGAAGACATCGCGTCAATGAACGGCAGGCCAACAAGAGCTTTGATTCTTAGGGAAAATAAAGACTTTGCACTATCTTAAACGTGTGTGTGTGTGTGTGTGTGTGTGTGGCCACATACAGCTCTCAGAAGCACTCACTATCCCTCCAGTGTTTTCTTTGAACTAGCTGAGGTTTGTAGAAGCTTGCCTTCCCTCTTCCTACGCTCTCAGCCACAGTTTCCTTCCTTCTATTGTGACCCTTGTTCCCCAGTAGCCTCCACCTCATCCTCATCTTTAGCCACTTGTGTGCCATACCCTTTCTAAGATTCCTCTTTTGTTTCATTTTTTTTTTCTTTCCCGGTTTCTTTCACCGTCCTGTAGAATCCCTGATATTCTCTTGTAGTTCGCAGCCAATGTCACTAACTTTTCTGTTTCCTAGTTTTAGTAATTTATAATGTTCTGCCCGAGAAAACAGGGGCTGAGGAGATGGCTCAGTGGACAAGAGAGCCTGCAGATCAAGCATGAGGACCTGAGTTCAGATCCCCGGCACTCATGCAAAAAGCTAGTGACTGCACTTCTGTAATGCCTGCTTGCGTGGAGGCAAAGACAGGAGGTTTGTGGAATGTGGGGTCGCACAACATCACTGGGAAAACATGATTAGCTCTGGGCTCAGTGGGGTCACCTGTCTCCAGGGAATAAGGGAAGTAATGGGAGTGTTGCCTGGCACGTACATGAGCATGCGTGTGCATGCACACACACACGCACACACACACTAATGATAGTGAATGTAAAAAGGACCTTGGCACATACTGTATCTACCATTGGCAGCCTGGTGCTGGCCCTATCTTAGGCCCCAGCAGGGATGCTTCTTTCTCTTCTTTAGTGTCCCACTTTCCTTCTAACTCGGTTCCTTCAAGTGTTTAGATTTCCTGTCAGTAGATAGAGACGGTACTCCAAAAATATCATCCAAAGGTCAGGAGAGAGAAACATCTTAGCATCAAGATTAAGGGGT
This sequence comes from Alexandromys fortis, assembly GCF_014885135.2. Classification (NCBI taxonomy): domain Eukaryota; kingdom Metazoa; phylum Chordata; class Mammalia; order Rodentia; family Cricetidae; genus Alexandromys; species Alexandromys fortis. Next base: position 1,229,918 of record NW_026068080.1, on the reverse strand, counting down.
GTGGCTTCAGCAGTGTGGTGCATTTGGTCTGCTGTGAGATTATCAAGACAAAGTCCCTGTGGAGGTTGGGAGTATAGCTTAGTGGTTGAGCACTTGCCCAGTAAGCCCAAGCGCCCTGCAACCCCCCAGTAAAATTCCCAGGGACAACATCATCATCATCAACAACAACAACACATGCACACACATACACATGCACACACATACACACACGGAGTAAATAATTAACATGATAAAAAATCACATATTTTTTAAGGATTCAGATGTTCATGTGTCAGTTTATGATTCTAAAATTACGTAAAGGTGTAAATATTTCGGAGTTTGATTACTCAAAGCTAGGAATTCTATCACCCCTAAGCTCTGGCCGGCAATCCTTATGAGTACCGCTGCTTTGGTTTAAGGGCAGGCAGGCGTCAAAGTTTCCTATCGCTTTGCTGCTGTTCAAATCCAACTTTATATACTTTTAACATTGTTATTCAACTCAATAGTTCTGGAGCGCCTTTCTTTGTCTTCTTCAAATGAAAACAAGACCCATAGAAAGCAAAACAAAGGAAAAGAAAGCAAATTAACAACAACCAAAAAAAAAAAAAAAAACCAGTGTCTTCTTTTACCTTCCCCAGTGAGTGGATTCTTACAGCCTCCTCCTTTAACCATCCCTTGCTGTTTATAAAGCTGTTTATAAAGCATAAGCCGGTCTTTATAATCAGCCAGTACCTCTGGCAGGCTCTCACTCCCAGTTCTGCCTTCATTTTGCTCCAGCCTGAGCTTTCTTTTCTCCTCTCCCCTGGGCTGTTTCCTTTGTCATTTCAACAGTAGGGGTTACTCAACCATTGTTGTGCAAGGGAAAAATCTTCCCACCTTCCCATCCCTGCCTTTCTACATTCCTTTCTCTTTTTCCTTGCAGGATATGCTGGGGGTCTAAGATCCATTTTGTCTTCTCCTTTCCTTAGCTGTGTGTTGTCTGTAGAGGATTGACAGCCCCAGGAAAGCAGTCCCCATCTCTTCTTCTGGTAGCCTGGAACCAGCAGGAATAAGAGGTGCTGCACTACTCCCGGATAAAGAGGGAGGTCGGCAAGTGAAATGCAACTCCAATAGCCTAAAACTGAGTCCCCGGGCATACTCCTGGCATTAGACATTTGCACCAATCCTATTCCTTGAAATACCTTTACTCTAATATCACCTGTCCAAACGTTTGCTTAAATCAGGCTTTCTCAGCAAGACCTATCTGACTACCACTATCTAAAATCTCACGCTGCTCCACCTGTGGGGGTGGCGGGTACTTGTTAGTTAATACGTGGCGTGGCTTGCAAGCACAAGGGTCTGAATTTGATATGAAAATCATCATGGAAAAGGCTGGGCATGGTCGTGGGCACCAGAGCTTGGAAGGTGTAGACAGGCAGATTCTCGAGGCCCCATAGCCTGTCTGACTAGTCTGCTTAGCCAGTTACAGGCCAGTGAGAGATGGGCTCAGAAAAACAAACAAACAAGGCTGGTACCTGAAGAATGATACCAAATATTGTCCTTTGGCTTCCACATTCATACATATGAACACACAGGCGTGCACACACACACACACACACGTGCATACATGCCTGTGTGCACACACACTTTGGATTCTTCCCAGCACAAAGCATCAGGTCAGTTCTGATCTATCTTACATGTTGACTTTCAACTTAGAGCACATGCTGCCCTGAAGGACTTAGCCGCGTGCTATGCATTGTGTTGTGCTGGCTCCTTGTCTTAGTCCTCTAGATCCTTCCCCACACCAGCTTGTTCTGTACCCCATAGGCTTGCTCATTCCTGTTTGTGTGGGGAAACCAGAAGTTGACATTGGGACATCTTCCTTCATTGCTCTCCATTGTAGTTTTTGAGACTCTGGAGCTTGCTGTTTTAGTGAGACTGACTGACCAAAAAGCTTGCAGGGATTCACCTGTCTCTTTTCTCCACCAACATGGACTTGTATTCATGCCATCATCCTGGCTTTTATGTGGGCGATGAGATCCAAATTCAAGCCTCATGGTTGTGCAACAGGGACTATGAGTCGCTCCACGGCCAACACACTGAGATTCTGCTCCATTCTTCTCTGTCTTTGTAGGTATAGGTCTGCTCATGTCTCTCAATATCTCTCCCATTTTGTACATCGTTGTGCTTGCACTGATATTCTGGTATATTCTCTTGATGCTGTGCTTGGTTTGAATATTTTCCCCAAATTGGTCCCCAGGTAAGAGTGTCCAAAGGTGGGAGCTGGGCGAGACAAACTGGGCCATGAGGACTCTGCCCCATGCAATGGACGAGGGTGTGTGTTGTGGAAATGAAGGGCCGAGAGTAAGTCTGAACTTTAGCTTACCTATCCAGCTTCCTTCTACTTGACCCTGGCCCTATATTCTCAGTCACAGGAGAACGGTTGGTTAAAAGTTAAGACAAGGCCCCAGCTGTGTGTCAAGGTAACTGCAGCGTTGTGAAAACAAGCTGCTGCAAACCCTGTAAAGCTTGTAAAAACATCTTGTTATCACGAATTGTATTACTAGTTGTAAAATGTTTTACAAGTTGTAAAGTCTCGGAATGTGCAGTCACCCAGGACTTAACCTCAAACTGTAAAAATTCTTTTTTCTTTTTCTTGTATCACCTCTGAACCCCCCCCATGCACACACACACACACACACACACACACACACACACACACGGCTTTTGGCTTTTTAAAAAGGACCTACTTTATCTGTTTGGAATCATGGTATCAGAACCCAAACCTGCATGTGACCCTAATTAGCTAGATATTCTGGTACCCCATGGTGATGAAATAAAGTTGCTTCTGTTCATCTAATTTTGGTGGCCTTCTCCTTAATATGTGTGTGACTCCCAGATCCAACATAATATTTGTTTAACCAGGCAAAGATGTGTTACATCTGTTTATGCTGTATTTGTTTAACTTTGCAAAGGTGTGTTGCATTTGCATTAACTAAGTAAAAATTAACCTGAGTTCAGAGAGGCAGGGTTAGCAGCTAGTTGGCAGGAAGTAGCAGGGAGGAGCTTTATAGTTGGGGTGTAAGAATTTTGACTGATTTATTGCTGTTAGTTTTTTAAAAATATTTATTTATTTATTTATTTATTTATTTATTTATTTATTTATTAATTATGTGTACAGCATTCCTTCCAAGCCTGAAGGGGGTGCCAGGTCTTATTATAGATGGCTGTGAGCCACCATGTAGTTGTTGGGAATTGAACTCAAGACCTCTGGTAGAGCAGTCAGTGCTCTTAATCACTGAGCCATCTCTCCAGCCTCTTGCTGTTACTTTTGCAACATTAAAAAAAATTCACATGGGCTCTTTTGCTTTTACATATAAATGACAAAGTGGCTGACTTTGAGACTCCTGGGTCCTGGTAGCCCTGCTCAGTCGCAGCTATAATGATGTCTTTTTTGCTCTTTGTTGGCTAACGTCACTGAGAAGATTTGGGAGGCTAGCTCTGTCGTTTCTTATTTTACAGGCTGGCCACTTATGCCATCCTTGCTTCATATTTGACGTAATGAGAAAGTCAGTGAGACCAGTCTAGCAGTTAACTGTGTTTCCCAGGTTCTGTCTTCAGTGTTTCCCGTAGGACACTACCCAGGTGCAGGTCTTTGGCACAGGAAGCCTCTTTCATTGGTTGGTCTTTGCTGTTGTAACACTGATCTCCTGCTGCACCGGCTGGTCACACTCTAGGTGATGTGCCTGCTTTGGTAACCATTTTCTGTCTTGTGCTTCTATGCCTCATGCTTCTCTGTGTTCTGTAGAATTTCTTACAACCTGCAGTGGGACAGAGACCTGCCCTTCCCTACAGTTCATGTCCTTCCTTGCGCTGATGCCTCAAATTTCCTTTCAGCCCTGCAGTTTCTCACAGCGTCTTTTCTCTCATTTTGCCCTTGGCTGACCTTTATTTTCCTGGCATGTGTAGAGAAGGGTTTTCTAGAAGACATGCCTTCCAGCCATGCACTCCCTCTTGTGCTGTTCTAGGATGTTTCTTCCTTTCATTGGCTTCTCTCATTTTAAAGCTATATTGCTGTTTCTGTTGTTCATCTTTAGATAACCGACATGCTTAATCTTGTGGTAGACTATCTAATGCTGGAAAACTGTAGTGTGTGTGTGTGTGTGTGTGTGTGTGTGTGTGTGTGTACATGTGTGTATGTGTGTGTGCGCGTGTGGAGGAGAGAGTTTCTTGGAAACCTAAGCCATGGGGAGTCCCAATAGAAACAAAAATCTCTACAAAAACATTTTTAAATTCACTTAGTCATAAAGGCCTTTGATCCTATGAATTCATGAGACAAATCAAAAATCTTCTTCATTTTCCTTCAATCTTGGAGGTACAGATGGGGGTCCTGCCTCTTCCTGTGGCACACAAGCCTTTCCCAGGGAAGGAACTCACGACCTATGCCTGGTGTTTTAGTTAGCTTTAATGCGGCTGTCATAGCCCACCTGGCAAAAAGCTAGTTATGGGAGGAAAGGGTTTATTTCGGCTTTCACTTCCAGGTCACAGTCCCTTTTTAAGGGAGTCAGGCAGGAGTTCCGGGGCAAGAACTGAAGCAGAAGTTACAAAGGAAAGCTGCTGACTTGTTCCTTTGCTGGTTCACATTCATCTAGCTTTCTCACGGAAGCCAGGCCCATCTGCCTGGGGATACTGCTACCCATCGTGGGCTGAGCCCCCCTATGTCTGTTAGCTATCAAGAAAAGCCCCCATAGATGCACCCATAGGCTGAGTTGATGGAGGAGATTCTTCAGCTGAGGCTCCCTCTTCCCTGGTGTGTCAAGGTGATAACCAAGATTAGCCATCACATCTGGGCAACATCTGTAAGGTAAGTGGCCAATGACTGGCAGCTCCCTCCACACCCTCTCTCTGGGTTCCTGAGATCGATGCCCGTCTTTCTTACTGCCATGACCATTTTTCCTGAATTCCTATGAGTCTCAGTATAAGCCAGACTCAAGAGTAAAACTTCATCCTTCTAAAGTGTGAAAGTTGCAGTAGCAGGAGACACTCACAATTGGTTTCTAAGTTGGGAAAACTGCAGTGTGTGCCCCCAAGGTCCCTAGGAATCAAATGAGACTGGCCCAGTGCTGCCCATGGAAAACTCTCAGCAAGCTGTAGCTCTTAACCATGCTGGTAGTGTTAAGTTTTAGGTACTTTAGTTGGCTCTGCTCTGTTTGCAGGTCCCCGTCCCTGGAATCGTGTACTGAAGTCTGACATGCTGGGGCATTGCCGGGATGGTTGATGGACCAGAGCTCAATTCAAATGCCCTCTAAAGACAGCTTCAGAAGGATTGGAAGGTCATTCTGGACAATGAAGGGAGCGAATGTATTCTTCCATCCACAACTACCTTGTCCTGCCTTCCTCATATCCATAACAAATCATAGAAGACAGCGGATGATGATGGATTTATTAAATTATATACAGCCACCCTCAAGGGTGCCAGAAGGATTTCTGCAGGATCTAAAATAAGCTTTCATGCAGAGTGGTAATGCCCTGCTTCAGTATTTTTGGTCTTCATTCATTACCTGAGAATACTTGTGTGAATGTATCCTTCCCCCACCCACTACACAGTGACCCGGTGTCCATGCAACAAAGCCAGATTATTTCCCTTTACCATGCCTTGAGATCATAAGATGCTTTCCTTTTTTATTTTTCGAAGGTTAAAAAGTATTTTTATAACATTATAAACTGCTTATTATGAAGGTAATTTGGGTGGCTTTGGTCCATTATAATTTTTTGTTACTGCTGATGCTCACAGTGTGAGGGTGTCAGATACCTCAAGGTATAGATCTAGAATGTTCACACCCACACATGTTCTAGGAGATCATGACACTAACTAGGACCTAAAGGCCTTTGGGTATTTAGCAAGCTAACATTACATTTTGAGTGATAAAACAGTTTATTATGAAGCTTCCCGGCAATTTTTCTCATAGAAGAAACGGTTTGCTATGTCTGAGGCATTTATGACAATGTGAACAAAGGGTTTTAAATCCCATAAAGCAGAATCAGAACTAGGAAGTTCAAGCTGTGATCGGCATGAAGCAAATTAAGAATTATTGTTTTCATGAACATTTCTAAACATCTCCTAGAGCATAATCCAGAAGAAAACAAGGGGGCTTTAACTTTAGTGATAAGTAATGAGCATAAACCATATAGCTCTAAGGGTAAACAGAGGATGGGGAGGAGGAGGAGACAGAGAGGAGAGAGATAGGTATAAGAGAAGACACTGCACTCTGACAATGTTAGCGAAGTTCTGTGTTTTCCATTTCCATGCACATTTATATGTACGTATGTTTGCATGTGTGTGAGCACTTGTGGATGCCAGTACATGTGCCCATCAAGTCCAAAGATCGATGTCAGGAATTATCCTCCATTGTTCTCCCATCTTTCTCTATAAGGCAAAGCCTGTCAGTCCAACCCTGACCTTGCTTATGTAGCTTGTTTCTCTGGGGGTTTCTGGGGATCTCACTGTGGTCCTCAAGCTTGCTCATGACGTACATAACCATTGAGCCCCCTGCCAAGTCCCACACTCAGAGTCAAAACATGGGGAAGAGGGTGTGGGAAGAGCACATGCAAGACTCAAGCTGTTTATCAACTCAAGTCATCTGTGTTGGCTGAATTACTGAGATCTTTCTCACACTGTACAGGTGCGGTAGAAGATAGAAGGATGGAAAAGTTTTCAACATGTCACTTTGGTGACCTGGGAGACCAACATTGTTTAACACTTTTATTTATTCTTTGACAACATCCTACATGTGCGCAATGTCCTACAATGTGTAACTCTCCCTCCTTCCCCAGACAACCCCTTATTCTCCTCGCTTTGTTCAGTTATGACCCTGTATTAGCCTTTGACTGCTAAGAAGGAAGCTTCTGTGACTGAGGTTGAGGCTGGCACTGATCTGTGGGCATAAACGTACCCATTTAGAAGGCAGCTGAACAACATGTCTATGCACCCAAACATCAGTAACAGGAAAGCAGCATTCCTGTGAAGCGTTGGGGGTTGGGGGGGCACGGAGAATCCCTGTGGAGTAAGATGGTACTCAAGTGTCGGGGGTGGAGAGGGGGCACGGAGAATCCCTGCGGTATAAGATGGTACTGAAGTGTCAGGGGTGGGGAGGGGACACGGAGAAGCCCTGCGGTACTCATTTGAGAAAGGCGTCTCGGTATGGACTCATAGGACATCTTCAGAAACATCTCTCCGTTTTTGTCTTTCTCCTTCTGTTGCCACGTGTCTGTGTGAGAGGTCACTGTAAAAGGTCATAAACGTCGATGTGCCCTGGCAATCTGGATATACCTGGGTGACAAGAATGGCATTTTGAAACAGTGTGTCACTAAATGGACTGTTTCAGGTCTTGAAAACACTTAAGATGATCTTGTAACACCTTCCTGTTACAAGCAGCTTTTAAGACACGGGAGACTACTAGGTTAGTGTCACAAAACCAGAGGAACACAAATGAGTAATTTTTCACCGGCCATAGTCAGGCCAGTATGCCGAAACCATCCTTGCAACATTTCATGAGAAAAAGTGTCCCACTGAGAGAAAAGTGGATGTCTGCCCACCCCCGTGTCTCTAGGTACCCCCATTAATATTTTACTGCGCTGGCTATATCACAATCCATCCAGCTCTCCAACCCCGAGTCTATCTTGTTTTATTTGATGCATTTCACAGTAAATCAGAGCCATCGGTACCCTTCCTTCTAAGTACTCCAGCATGAATGGACGCCCTTTTAAAACACGGAAGCAGAAGTGACACCGAAGGTGACCCCGTGACAGGCTGAGAGCACAGAGGAGCTGGGGAAGCAAATGAAAAGGGAATCTAATAAAGACATGCATTAATGGCAGCTGCAGATAGAGCTCATAACCGTGACAGTAGCCCAGGGCCATTATGGATCCGTGGTTCCTGCCACCCCCAATCCGAGTCACAGTCTTCCTGTTCATGTTTTCCCTGTTATCTACGACACGATGGCTACCGGATTCTTGGTGTAACTGAGCAGGAGATTCTCCACATTGCCTTTTGAATTCTGTGGGGGCTTGCCGGAGTTAATAACAACGGAAAAATTATCAGCAGGTTCTTCACTGAGACTTAACTTGTTAGCATAAGTAAAGAGAAAACAAATCAAAACACATCAGCTATGTCTTCCACGCCTGGGACCTTCTTTCCATTTAAGGAATTGGTGTGGTCTTGGCCCTTGTTGGGAAGCCCACTCTTGGGCTGGTTGGGGCTCATCCACATGAAATATAGATATTTAGATGGAATACTGCACATGTCAGAAAGAAAACACACACACACACATTGTGTATACTTTGTGTGTGAATTCCTGGTGCCTGTGGAAGCCAGAAGAGGGTCTCAGAATAACTGGAACTGGAGTAATGGATCGTTGTGAGACACTATATGGGTGCTGGGAACTGAACTCAGGTCCTAGGACCTCTGTAAGAACAGTAAATGCTATAAATCACTGAGCCATCACTCCAGCCCCAGAACTACCAATTAACTTATAAATTAAACATGATTTAGGAAAATAATCATGCTACCTTTTGTAAGAGTTTAAGGATTAAAAATCTAAACGTACAAACTAGCACATGAAAGTAGTGTTCATATTGAAAAGTTTCTGCACCCCATAAGCCTCTCTGTCGATGCAGCAATCCAAATCAGACCAAATCAAACTGAGTTAGAAAGAGCCCAGGTTTAATGGATAAAACACTCCCGGATGATTTCCCAGCCCCTCCCCCCCAGAAGGGAAGATCGTAAAACCATGCATCTGTTTTCTAGGGGGCAGTTTAAGTACCTGTGGGAATGATCTTAAGCATCTCTGGGGGGAGGGATCATCATTTGGTAAACTTTCTGAGATGCAGCAGGGTTTAGAGAAAGATGGGGTAGGGAGCTTGGGGTGGAGCTTCCACCAGAACATTCTAGACTCTTTGGATGTATGTATGCCAGGGGTTAGGGTGAAGCTTCCAGCAGAGTACATATTTTGTACTTCTCTCCATGTTGAGAAAGGCTAGACTGAGCCAATTAGTAATATAGTGCCTTTCATTATTATTATTATTTGTGTGTGAGGACACACAAAATTACCCTTCCATCAGTTTCTAAAGAATGTAACATATTGCTATGAACCGCAGCTGCCACACGGGATGAGGGATCTGTTAAATTTGCTGCTCCAGGCTAACTGAAATTTTGTGCCCACTGATCAATGTCCATGTTTTGAAGCCTGGGTAAAATTCATAAGGTGACTTTATGTGCTGCAAATGATGGCCCTTTGCTAGGCCTCAGTCATGGTTCAAATCTGTCATTTGGAGCAGAGGTGTCAGAGCCCGGAGCACAACATGTTTGCCACACGTTAGAATGTTCTATCAGCCTTCATTCCTGGAGGTAGAAATGGTCCCCCCCTCAGCAGAAGCCGAGGACAGGTTTTAGGCTTTGTCCTTGCAGGTTTTAGCCCATGCTGTGCAAGCTAGCTTGGCATTTCAAAGCAAACAGCTCTCTCTAGTCGCCACTAGGGCTACCTATGAATTGTTAAGCCACCAACCAGTTTTCAGTGCAAATTAAATTAAATTATTTGAATTCTTTGATGGCTTTTAAAAAAAAGTCAGTTAAACCATTTCCAATTTTTCCAGTTTTGTTTTTACTTTATAAACTTAATTTAGTTGGGATCAATTCTTTTCAGTTTAAATTTTAAGACTAATACTTGGTCCGTCAATCAAACATTGTCACACTGGCTTCCTGCTACCTGCAGCTTTTTTGGCTGTTGTTTCCTCAAAGACCAGTCATCCCTGGGTAATTTCTATGACAAAGAATTCATCCAGGGTACGTACGCTATGATGTTTTAACCAATTTTTCTCAATTTTGAAAACCCAAACATTAGCAGTTAACGTAAATACACTATTTATTTATTTATTTATTTATTTATTTAGTTATTTATTTATTTATTTTTCAGTAACATTCANATTTAGTTATTTATTTATTTATTTTTCAGTAACATTCACTGAATTAGATAGGAAATTGACTTCTAGGTAGATATGTATTAAGCTTGGGGACACATTTGTGATAAAACAGTCTAGGAAAATGGACACAGAGAGGGGCTAGAGAGACTCGGGGAGAGGACAGTGTGGTAAGAGTGATGAGAAGGTGGGAGGGGAGTAAGAGGAGAGGAAAAGATGCACGAGAGGAAGCTTATTTCAGTGCACGATGCCAGGGATTGCTGTGTGGCAGAGTGTGGGATTCTGAATGTTCTTGTAGGTCAGTGTTTTTTGCACGTGTGACCTGTCGAGACAGGTGGCTTTGTGGGCATTATCTTGGGACAATGGTCTTTTATCCACAGCAGCCTGAGACCAGCACAAGCTACTGATCTCATCTGTGCTGGGTTAAAGGAGACACGAAAAGGAGCTGTGTCTCGTAGCATACCGGACAAAGACAAAGTCAACCTCCTATTTCTAGAACACAATTACAGATGATTTTTCACTGATTGAATTAGTTGGGCGCCATGCCAGTCTAGCTAAGCCGCAAAAACCCCTGGGGCTCCTGACCTCCCCAGCCATGGGTTTTTTTTTTGACTAGGTGCCTGCCTTATTTCACTTTTAACATAAAATGTTCTCTTAATTCATTCCTGTTGTCATGAATGACTGGATTTCATTTTTCTGGTTGAGTAGTGTTTTTATAAACACACACACACACACACACACACACACACACACGTCCACTGATGGATACTTAGGTTGATTCTATCTTAACTGTTGTGAATAAGGCTGCAGTGGTCATGAGTTTGCACGTATCTCTTCAATACATTTCATTTCTTTTGGACAAATGAATGCACAGTAGTGGGATGGTTGGGTCATAGAGTAATTCTGTTTTTAATATTTTGAGCACTCTCCATACTGTTTTCCATAATTGTACAGATTTATGCTTGGGGCATCTTCAGATGATCTCCTCTCCTGTGGATATCAGCTACAGTTTTGCTAGAAGGTTCTCTGAAATGGAAATAATGAGCAGAAAGATCATGCCATATTTGGACCTTTCCCAAGCTCACAGGAGCAAGTGGGCTCTCTTCCTGAGGCCCTGGCTTCCTTTTGTGCACACGGGGATTTGAACCTTTGGAATCTACCAGCCCTGGCTCTGTAGTTTTGCAATACTTGGGATGCTGACATTCATCACTCTGGGCATCCCATAATCGATGCAATTCAGCTTCCACACAGCTCTGCCTTCTATGGATGGTCTGATGACGATGACGCTTTCATTATTGAGCAGCTTGCATCGCTTCTGCCATTATCGACCCAGCCTGTGGTAGGACAGGGGCAGGGGCTTGGCCCCTGGCGACCCCTCTTTAATGGGAACTGAGTGTAATCACATTAGCTCAGTTGGGAGTTTTGAAGATTACATTAGCTCATCCAACAAAAGGGAATCTGCCAATAATTTATGTGATGGATTTGCAATTAGAAGATAGAGGTCCCTCCCCTCCATCTTCTTTGTGTCTTTCTGGTAAAGAAACAGAAGAAAAATGATCTTAAAGAAATTAAAATGTCAAGCAGACCTTATAGGTTGTGTTTTAATAGAATCTTATCCCCTGTCTTTCAGTTTTATTCCCTAAGGGAAGAGTATTTTGGGAACTGGTTTTTTGGCTAGTCATTTTACATAATCTAAGGGGTTCTTGGTTAAGAATACAGGAAAGTAATTTCAATGGCTATTAAGATACTTATTAGAATGAGAAGTTACAGGAATACAATTATTTTATCTAAATAAAATATAATTGCATCATTCCTCCCTTTAACTCCTCCCATGCCACTTCCCCATTCCCTTTCAGACTCATGGCAGATGCTCACTCTGGGAAAGGCTAATTCTCTCTTTACCAGCAGTTGTTAATCGCCTGTATTTATTCTAGGTGTGGGGCTCTGCGTAATTTCCCCATACATCTTGGTCTGTCAACTGGTATTGTCATTGTTTAGGTTTTGTTTAATCAGCCACATTGAGATATTATGGGTGTAAATTTCCTGTCATACATAGAGACCTCAACCCTGCTGCATCTTTCTTGAGCCTCTGGCTCTTACCATCTTCCTGGCCTCTCTTCTGTGATGTTCCTTCAGCCTCATGTGTAAGGGTTGTGTTGCAGATGTTTTGTTCTCAGTGTTCTGACAATTTGTGGTTTTCTGTAATTATTTCCATCTGTTGTGAGGAGACGCTCTTTGATGAAAGGTGAGAACTTCTTGTAGGTGGAATCCTCCTGCCCCCGACCACCTGCTCACAAATAACTGGCAGACGCTTCCCAAATAACTGACTCTGATACTTACTATAAATTGTAAATGCTCAGCCAATAGCTCAGGCTTGTCATTAACTAATCTTTACAACTTAACCCATTTCTATTATTCTAAGTGTTGCCCTGAGGCTTGTGACTCTTACCTCTATCCCATTTTTTGTGTCCTTCTTGTTCTCTGTCTCACTGTTGACTCCTATGACTCCACCATGCCCTTCCTCATCCCAGCATTCTGTCTGTCTCAGGCTGTCTCTCACCCAATCTCTTCCTGCCCAGCTATCAGCCAATCAGCTTTTTATTAACAACAAGTGCAATGCATATTTCCAGTGTATAAAAGGATTATTTCACAGCAACTTCTCTTATTTGTGGAGGACTTAAAATCCTGTAGGGATATTTATTTTTAGCCTTTTATAATCTTTCTGTATGAAAATTAGTATAATTGGAAAAGTATGAAATATTATTAGCACCTTGATATTAGAGTCCTTCATGTGTATGAGTGGGGGCAGTGTTTATATAAACCATACAGGATAAGAAGGCATGATAGTGTATGATAAGTAGTTACCAATTAGATATATTTTTTGTTAAATACTGTACTGTTTTTTATGACATATATCAATGTTATAGATAGATGCTATTTTATAATAGAGAAATTATTGAAGCTCATAATTCTTAACCAACTTTCCCATAACACACAACTAAGAGAGAGGTGGGTGAGTCGCCTGTCATCCACACTATTCTTAGTTCTGGTTATAGATTAATTCACAAGCAGCCTTTAGAACAAACTCCAGCAATAGCACCATCAGTCACACAAAGGCCCATTGAGTCACTCTTGGGAGATAGTCCAATTTTAGCAAAAAAAGTTGTACAGATAAAGCTAATGGATAGCCAGAATTACAGGCATGCATGAGGGGGTCAGTATGGGCACTCTAGATGGGTTCCAGTTTGGGAAACCTTGGCAGTATAACTACTAAGCATAAAGTAATGAAGCATATGGTGGCCTTTGGGGACCAGGGATGCTGGTCTTCTGGTGACAGAAAGTTATTGGCTATGTGAGGTCTCAAGGCTTGGGGGCTATTTCTAAATTGGTTTAATGGAGGGACTGGAGTTAGCATCTTCCTTCCCCAGGGAAGAAAAGTAAAGAAAGCTGGAGCACTGGCCTTCCACAGATAGGAAGAGTGGTTCTTCCCAGGCGGGTGAGTTGCAAGCACAGGCTCTGAAAAAGGATGGGGATGCAGATGATGAGGGAGGGCAGGAGGAAGCACTGTGCCCTCATTAATGGGACGAGGGATGGAGGAGCTGCATCTGGATCCCTTTTCTTTCTCAGTGACAGATCATACTGAAAGGGCTGTGTCTACTTTGCACATAGGTCCTAAAGTGACCGTTGAAACACTGTGAATGTCTGGGACATTCAAGGATTTGAAAATTCTGTTTCTAAATTCCTGAAGGCATTGGACAACCTCTTGTCTCAGAACAGGGAAGAGCAGGTAGAGAGAGGGTCTTTTAAAATCATGAGAAATATTTGAAAACCTCATGTGGAAAACGAAGCAGTTATATTGTGCTTCAACCCAAGGGGCACAGATAAAACCAATGGATGGATATTAGAAGTTGTGATTTAATTAAATACAGTCTGACGAGTTTCAGTGTGTAGATGGGAAGGCAGGACTGTGCTAATTTACCAAGTATATGGAGTAGACTTGAATGCTCCTTGTGTTTTCGCTTAAGCAGTCATTAACATCTCTTCCAATCATTTTTATTGTTATTTTGAGAAAGGGTCTTGAGTTTCCTTGTCTGGCATCTCACTCAACTGTAGCTGAGGATGACCTTGAACTCCTGAACCTTCTGCCTCAATTCTCTAAGTGCTGGGATGACAGGCAAGCACGGTCTTTCATTCTAAACATTTGACAGCCAGAAAAAGGGATGTTAAGTCCCAGGTAGCAGAAGAAGCAAGGGATGCATGCCTCTTATCTATTTGGCTTATGGGTAAACAGGGGAAATAACAAAATTAAATTTTCCAAAATAGGTAGGGGAATGACAAGCAGATATTCAACCGCAAAGCAGACAGACTGGAAAAGCAATCTAGTTGACTTAAATGGTGAGAGATTTGACTGGCCCACAAAGAACAAGAGTCAGGGGTGACTAGGAAAGGGGGGGTGGCAAATGAGTTTCTGGGAATGGATGCTTCCTGCTCTAATAGCTTCCCTTGGTTGCAGCGCTTGCATGCATGAGCTGTGCTCTTTGAAATTCAGTGTGTTTCACTTCAGTTAATTTTCATGTGTCATTTAGCACTTTTAAGTTGACTATTTTGTGTCATCCTGTGATGTTATGTTACTTAATTCCCGAAACTGTCTTCTACTTGTGTCTGGATGAATAAATCTTATCACTGTAGTGAAGTGGAGAATCTTCTGTATGAGGTGTCACAAACCCTAGCTCTGCTTGAAAATATGACTATTTGCCTTTCAGATGACTGTGAAAAATTTTAACTCCATTTCACCACCAGGAAGATGTCTGGATGAAATACAGTTGCCGAGCTCAGTGTCTCCAGTTTAAAACTCCATCCTAATATAGTTGTATCCCTTCAGTCTTGTTACTATGCCTACAATTCTAGTTATTGCTTCTGGTGTTATCTCCTGAGAAGTCTACGGTTAGTCTTTATTTTATAAAGTGACTTTGTCCTAGGGCTATTAATCTTGGGTAGAGACAAGCTGTCTGAGCCAATCATGTTTCCGACAGTTTAAAGAATAGAGCTATAACCCAAAGGACCCCATAATTTCTTTGAACCCCTGCCTCGATACTACTGTTATTTTTAAACAAATGGTACCCGGTAGAATTTATTATACCTCTTCAACCCCTGCATCTAGTATTATTTCCGTACCACTTGTCATCCTTTAAAGTTAGTTTTTAAAATGTGGTCAAATGTGACTAACGGAATATTTATCATTTTATTCATTTGTAAGTGCACAACTCAATATCCCTGGACACAGACAAAATGTTTGAAGCCATCGGCACTGTCCACACATTGAACATTTTCACAAGCCCAAACAACAGCTCTGAACATGCTAAAAAATGCATCCTCTTCCCCCAGCCACGGGTAACCATCACCTACCTTGTGTCTTTTTAATTTGTTAACTCTTAAAACTTTGAGTTAGCAGACTCGAGTCCCACCTCCTTTACTTAGCACAAAACTTTCAATGCCTACCTATGTTATGGATTGTGGCACATGTCAAATTTCTTTTTTTTTTATGGGTATGCAAAATGTGTGTGTGAGTGTGGGTGTATGATGTAGGTAGTTGTGTTTATGTATGTCTGTGAGTGTGTGTAAGTTTATGATGTAAGTATGTGTCTGTACATTTTTGAGTGTGAATGTATGATGTATGTGTATNTTTCAGTTAATTTTCATGTGTCATTTAGCACTTTTAAGTTGACTATTTTGTGTCATCCTGTGATGTTATGTTACTTAATTCCCGAAACTGTCTTCTACTTGTGTCTGGATGAATAAATCTTATCACTGTAGTGAAGTGGAGAATCTTCTGTATGAGGTGTCACAAACCCTAGCTCTGCTTGAAAATATGACTATTTGCCTTTCAGATGACTGTGAAAAATTTTAACTCCATTTCACCACCAGGAAGATGTCTGGATGAAATACAGTTGCCGAGCTCAGTGTCTCCAGTTTAAAACTCCATCCTAATATAGTTGTATCCCTTCAGTCTTGTTACTATGCCTACAATTCTAGTTATTGCTTCTGGTGTTATCTCCTGAGAAGTCTACGGTTAGTCTTTATTTTATAAAGTGACTTTGTCCTAGGGCTATTAATCTTGGGTAGAGACAAGCTGTCTGAGCCAATCATGTTTCCGACAGTTTAAAGAATAGAGCTATAACCCAAAGGACCCCATAATTTCTTTGAACCCCTGCCTCGATACTACTGTTATTTTTAAACAAATGGTACCCGGTAGAATTTATTATACCTCTTCAACCCCTGCATCTAGTATTATTTCCGTACCACTTGTCATCCTTTAAAGTTAGTTTTTAAAATGTGGTCAAATGTGACTAACGGAATATTTATCATTTTATTCATTTGTAAGTGCACAACTCAATATCCCTGGACACAGACAAAATGTTTGAAGCCATCGGCACTGTCCACACATTGAACATTTTCACAAGCCCAAACAACAGCTCTGAACATGCTAAAAAATGCATCCTCTTCCCCCAGCCACGGGTAACCATCACCTACCTTGTGTCTTTTTAATTTGTTAACTCTTAAAACTTTGAGTTAGCAGATTCGAGTCCCACCTCCTTTACTTAGCACAAAACTTTCAATGCCTACCTATGTTATGGATTGTGGCACATGTCAAATTTCTTTCCTTTTTTTATGTGTATGCGAAATGTGTGTGTGAGTGTGGGTGTATGATGTAGGTAGTTGTGTTTATGTATGTCTGTGAGTGTGTGTAAGTTTATGATGTAAGTATGTGTCTGTACATTTTTGAGTGTGAATGTATGATGTATGTGTATCTGTGAATGAAGATTTATGATGTGTGTGTATGTCTGTGAGTGTGGGTGTATGAAGTATGTGTGTGTGTGTCTATGAGTGTGGGTATATGGTGTGTGTGTTTATAAGTGTGGGTGTATGGTGTATGTGTCTGTCAGTGTGAGTGTATGGTGTGTGTGTATGTCTGTGATTGTGGATGTATGATGTATGTGTGTATCTGTGAGTGTGGATGGGTAAAATGGGCATGTTTGTATGTCTATGAGTGTAGGTTTATGATGTTTTGAGTGTGTGTGTATGTTTATGAATGTGGGTGTATTATGCGGGTGTATGGTGTGTGTGTGTCTATGAATGGGGTGCATATGTGGATAATCAGATGCTGGTCCTTGCCTCCCTCCTATTTTGTCTGAGGCGAAGTGTTTCTTTTCTGGTGTTCAGTATTGGGGATGCCAAGCTAGTTTGTCCACACACTTCCAGGCATTCTCCAGTCTCTATCTTTAACACACATTTCTGTGTGGGTCTGGGATTTTAACTCAGGTCCTCAAACTCCATCAGTAAGTGCTTTGCCCACCGATCCATCCCTACAGCCCTTTTTACATCTAGATAATGTTTTATTACCTTTGTACATTGTTTATTTATTCATCCATTGAATGACATCTGGATTGTTCCTGTTGTTTAGCTGCTTTTAATTCCGCTGACAGGAATATTGATTGATGTAGGAATATCTGCGTATGGTCCAGGTCTCCTTTCTTTTGGATTTGTACTTGAGAGCAAAATTGTTCAGTCATATGGTGGTGCTATGTTTAGATAGTTTGAAAAACGACCAAGCCTATTTCCACAGTGGCTGAATCATTGTACATTTCCCTAGAAATGCATGAGGGTTCCAAGTTCTCTATATTCCTGACAACGCTCACTTTTATTTTTATAAAATGATGGTTGTAGCAGCCATCTTGGGTGTGAAGCGGTCCCTTAAATGTAGTAGATATGCGTTTCCCTGACAGCGTGTTGCTGAGCATCGTGCCATGTGCTCCGTGTCCATTTGTATTTCTCTGTAGAAATATAGATGAAATATAACTTATGGGCTACAAGCTGCCTTTTGTCACAGGCCTCGGGCTCCACGGAAGTTTTACAATGCTTATTTTTGAACCGGATAGAAGGTTTTAATTGCTGAGTTTGTGAGTAGGCTATTAAGTCTGGACCTTCATGGCTTATCAAAAATATGATATATAACCATTTTCACCCCCATTTCACTCCTAATACTCCATACAGCTGTGCACTGAGTTTAATTTATTCTCCTTTTGTTGCCTGTGTGCTTGGCGTATTATCTACCAAAATCAAAGATCATGAAGATTTTTCTTCATGTTTTCTTCTAAGGGTTTATTTTCTTAGCTTTTCTGTGAAGGAGATAGGAAGTTTAGCATAACGTTTTACAAGCTGTGAGGGCAGGGCCTAACTTTATACTTTTGTGTGTTAAAAAGACTCTCCTTTCCATTATAGTCTAGGATTCCTTTCTGGGGATGGGATATTCCTGAGACTTCCTTTCTGTGCCTTTAGCCAATATGATCTTTAGTATGACCTTTAGTGTCTTTACCAATGCCTCATTGTTTTGATCACTATAGCCTTGTAGTTAGTTTCCAAGTAGTGATTTGAGAGTTCTCCACCTTTATTTTTTAGCTTCATGGTTGCTCTTTCCATTTAGAACCAAGTTCCTGCAGTGGCTTTCCTTGACAGTGGACTGAAATTTACAAGCCAAATAAATAAACCCTTTCCTCCCTTAAGTTGCTTTGCTTCCTGGTGTTTATCACAGCAACAACAAAGCAAAACGAAATGTGAAGCCTTTACCTTCATTTTTAGATCTGCTGTCTAATAACTAACTCTCTTTGGTATTTTCCAGCTGCAGAGCTTGTGTTGGCTTCTTTCTTATGTTTCCTACTTGTTTACTAATGACATAAGTTTCCCCATTCTCTGCTTGCCCAGTTATATTCATTTGACTAAATGTCTCTGTTTGTTTCCTTGGTTTTTCGCTTTTGTTAGGATCATGTTTGAAAAGGCATTGAGGTAATTTGTAGGTTCTTTGGAGCATGGTTAGTTTCCTTTGGTCCATCACGCTTGTTTAATCCTTCATTGACAATCCCTTTGTGCTACTGGTGGCTGTGCTTGTGAAGAGGCAAATGCCCCAGATCTTATAAATTAGTTTTGGCAAGTGTCTTAGGGTTTCTATTGCTGTGAAGAAACCCCATGACTAGGGCAACTCTTACAAAGGAAAAACATTGAATTAGGCTGTTTACATTTTAAGAGGTGCAACATAGTGGCCTGCAGGTAGACACTGTGCTGAAGAAGGAGCTGAGAGTCTTACATCTTGACCCACAGGTGACAGGAAGAGCTCTGAGTACCACACTGAGTGAGCAGCCATACACACTTCCTCCAACAAGGCCACACCTACTCTAACAGAGCCACACCTCCTAATAAGGTCACTCCCTATGAGCTTACTGGGGCCAGTAACATTCAAACTGCCCCAGTGGGTAAAAGCCTTTTGCATTGTTGAGTCTTCATGCTTGTGGGACTGCCTCAGAGACTGGGTCAATGAGTCTGAACTGGGTCATGTGATTGCTGGGTCCATGGCTTATTAGCTTTGTTACCAGAGGCTTCAGTGTGTGGCTTTTATGTGGTATCGGAGAGGGCTGGATCATTCAAAACCATTGACCTACAGCGCCATGGTATATGGGCCTCCTATTTATGGAGGATAGTCTATTTCAACATCCACAGATAGTGGGCTTGCACCTAGGCTCAAAGGTACATGTGGTTTCTCTTGGTTTCTAGGGACATATCCTCCTGGATCTGTGTGGGTCCCTCTAAAGAGGCTCTGGTCTGTTAGGTGTATGACTTGCTTAGCTTTCTTTTCTTCTGCCCCACCTGAAGTTTCTAAAGATGATTTTCTGCATTGTCAAATTTTCAAGTTATTATTTTTATATTTTGAGTTTAATTGTATATAAAATGTATAGTAAATAATATAACTTTGTTACTTAATGTCTATAATATCCAGCTATGCAGTAGCCTTTTGCATTATGTTAAAATGTTCCATCGTCATACTTTAATTTATATTCATATGTGTATATATATATATGTAATCCCATATACATTTTTTCTGTATGACTGATTTGCCTATTCATATTTATATGGTGCTTTGCTATATGTAGTCTTACATTATGTTTTGATATTTTCCAAGGGGTGTCTTTAAAACTTCCATTGATTATTCTTACAAAGTCAATCCCCGGGTGAATTTTCTATCTGCTTATTATGCCCAGTGTAACTCGCTTTCAGGGATTTTACATATTAATTTGGAAGAAGCATCCAGATTTTGATTTCAGCAGGTAGTAAGAGCCGAGATCCAGGAAGCTTAAGTAGGCTTTGGCAAGATGCTTCTTCAGTCTTAACGACAAGGTCATAGCACCTCTGGGTACAGGAATGTCAAAGTCACTCCAAAAAGGAGCAGACTTCCGGCAGATCCTGCAGCTAGCGAGCATCCTCCCCTATGCACACATTTGCCAGTTTCTAGGGCTAATGCTGTTAAAGGAAGCAACACTGACAAAACTTCCTGCAGAAATGGTGTTTAGTGAGTTCTCTTCACAGTCATTCCCCCGAAGCTGATACTGCCTCTGTTTAAACAAACATTCTCAAGTAGCTCTGCGGGAAACCCCTCAAAACAGAACAGAAGAGATTTGGAGGACCAGAAGCAAAAATGGTGATATACGGGAGAAGGAGTGTTGAAATAGAAACGCCAACAGATAAAATATTTTTCTATTACATGTGAAGGTCTTAGGTGAAGAAAGCTATGGAAAGGGATCAGGGTTCATTCACTAGAAGGAAAGGCACTGGATTAGTGGACTTAGCCTTTCTCTCTGGACCCAGGACAGCAGCCATCAGGTGCCGACTCTGACTTGGCTCGGTACCCCACTCAGCATCATAAGCAATATCTCCAGAGATGCAGGAGTGTGGAGAGGACTCAAGCATTGCACTCCCAGGCTCCCAAGCTGTGCTTTTATTTCGTTCTTTTTCTATCTCGTTCTTTCCTGTCTTGTTTGCTTTTTCCTTTCCTACTGTCCACAAAAGTTAAACGGAAAGAAAGAAATGTTCAGAGCTGAATTTCCCACAGCACCAGCACGCAGCACCGCAGCGCTCTTGCTGAGCCTCTGCTCTGCTGGGGCTATTTATAGATCGGCTCTGAGATTTTCCTTAGTAACAGGGTTGGGAAGAACTCCATCTCTGCTGCAGTGGATGTTCCAGCCTGGGGCCCTGCCCCCGATTCCTCCAACTTTGAAATTCTCAAGTGATCATAGGTTAGAAGTTATTCTCTCTACCTTCAACACATTTCATGGTTGGGAAAGTTTCATGAATATTTACTCCTCTAATCATATGCTATATATTGTTTTGATGGTAATGTGCTCTATTGAAGAGGGAGTATTTCCTTTTGATAGCTAGGTTTGTACTGAAATGACTGAGGGCCTATGGTGAATTCTCAGGCTCCGAGAATTATACGTCCATTGTAGTTTACATTTCTGGGCAGGTCAGAATCCTAACCGTTTCCTTTAAGTATTTTCCCCTCTCTTTAAATTTGTTCTTTTTTTCCCCTTGCCTCCAGCTTGACCATCTGTCTCCTTCCTTTTGCTTCTGTAGAACAGACTAAGTACCTTGTAGGGGAAGGCGGCGCGTGTCATCAAAACATTTACTTATCAGAAAGTGCAGAATGGCTTCTGCAAAGTGTTCTGTATCTTCTTACCATCTGGCCCCGTAACCTCACCCAGTTAGAGCTCAGCTAACAAGGCCAAGGTCACGGCTTCAGACCCAGCACGATCCAGTTTACTTTGTCCAGGGAAGAACTTTACATCGCCGTCCCCTGCAATTGCTCCTATTGGTGGGTCCATCTTGAAAGGCTGCTGATCCAGGAGGTCCTGGAGAGAGTTGAGTTTGAGCCAGCCCTCAATGTAACTAGAGGAAGTACCAAAGCATATGTTATAGGCTGGTGAGTCAGCAGGGCTCTCACTCCAATGCAATTTTTCATATTAAGCTTTAGACTAGGTAAGTCATCAGATACCATCGTTTTCACACCGGTTGCACAGAAGAAACTATGAACCTGACGTTTGGTTCAATGTTTTCTACTTTTACTCTGCCTCTTTATTCATTTTCCCTAGTCATCACCCAGAAAGTAATACTTGGTTGAGCTACACAGTTTAGGGATGAATGGGCCAATGTCCATAAATGTGGTGTGATGAGCTGTTCTGTGTAACTGGGACGAGAGTTACCCTGGCTAAATGCGACGTGTGTGAGCATCTTTTCCCTTTGGCCTTGCAGCAACTAATAAAGTATCCCTAGGAGGATGAAATGGTTTCTGTTTCTTTCATCTCCCTTCTTTGGACCCCACAAGTGATTGGTTTGGCAGGGAATTATCTCTTCTCTCCTGCTAGACCAGTTATGTATAGAGGTTGAGTAGCTTGCATGTGGTTTCACAGTCTAGGAAGTTTCTGGACTCTGAGCCAGGGGCCTTTCCATATCATCACACTGTACTTTGAATGTTGTCTCATAGCCACAGGATGTTTCACCAGACATGTATGTTGTTGTTGTCAATACTATGTTTTCCTGTTTTCTGTTCTGTTTCTGTTCTGTTGTAGATGTGAGGTTTCACACACTTTCTCTGGCTGCATTTGTGTATGAAGTCAGATTTATAAAACTTGGATGTGACTTTGCAAAAAGATAGGAGAGTTGGTTTAAAAAAAAAAAAAAACAAACAAACCAGCCAGGGCCTCTTTAGGAAGCATATCTGACATGGTAGCAGAGACAAAGCTTCTGACGTTAGAGATCTGTTTTCAAATCCTGACTTGGCTGTGTTCATTCCTCAAGTGACTGTACCGGGACAACGAGGAAATAGGCTTGGCAAGAATCTCCCTGAAACTCACTTGCCAAAATGATGCTCTCGCTTGCTCCGAGCTGGGACTCAAAGATGAGGACATGATTAAAGGGCTAGCAAAGAGCTCAGGATCGCGGGAGTCAAGAAAGCAGGGTATCCTTAGTCTCTTCCCCGCAAGGCCATCCTAACTTCGATTATGTGACATTACCACTCCAATTAAAGGCACAGTTCACATCCAGAGGGTCTCATTAACATTTCTGTTGCTTTGCAAGCCCTGCCGTCTTATCTGATTTTTTACAATATTACATAATGCCACTGTCTCTTGATGCAATTTCATGCCTCCTGCTGACCGTTCGAAATTACAAAGCAGAAGGTCAGACTACATCCGTGGACAGCGAGCAAGATGCACAGGCAGGAACACACACACAGCGGATAATTAGTATTTAAAGTGAGCCCACACCGTGAGAAATGTAAAAGAAAAAAAGACATCGAGGTGTTCCCTGAATTCTGTGGCCAGATCTGCCTTTCTTATTAAAGGCAATGGCATATTTAGACTGGTAATTAGAAATATTGTATACACATGGAACAGAATGAAGCATATATACAGTTATAAGACAGCAACAAAGCAAATAGGTGAACCACTCAGACTGAGTAGAAACTTTGGTCTTTCCCTGTAGTCAGAGCAGACCATCGCCAGATGTGATGGTCACCTAAGAAAGGTGACTATCCATTCCTGGCTGTCTCTACTGATTTATCTGCCTCAGAATTTGCCTCCTTATTGGTTTCTTTCTATTGTGTTCCTTTTTGAAACGCACACAGTGCATGGCTGCTGTGGACGATCCTTCTGTACGCTGTGAAGCTGTGTTGCTCTCATCATTAATAAACAGCTGATTGGTCGATGACTAGGCAGGATTTGGGGGGAGAAGAAGGGTGGAATCTGAGGAGATGCCATGGGACACAGAGCAAGCAGAATGGGAAGTACTTAGATGAGTAAACAAGCCTCAGAGCAGCACAGAGATGAATACAAATGGGTTCATTTAAGTCCTAAGAGCTGGATAAAAGCAAGCCTGAGCTATTGGGTGAGCATTTGTGATCAATATTAGTTCTCTGTGTGGTTATTTGGGGGAGCAACTGGCAGGACAGAGCTGATCAACAGCCTAGACAGAAAACTCAGCCTACACATGGCATGCTATTCCTTTTGTGACTCTCTGTTATGGTTGCAATACTCTTTCATGATGTAGGTACATTTTTTTACAATCATGGAGCTTAATCTTCTATCTATACTTAACAGTTTGAGTTGATTGTAGCTTATGTGTTTTGGATTATTTCCAGTCTGGGTGTTTTAAATTATGTGACTCTGGATGAAGCTAGGTACACCTCTGGACTGTGAGCTGGAGGTGCTTCCGAGTGTATGCTAAGGGGTAGAAAGCTCCATCACAAGGCATATGCCTTCAGCGCTACTGAATGGTGCAGAGCCGTTTCCAGGTCACGTGTAGTGATTTCTCTCCCCTGCTAACACTCCAGCCTCTCCATTTTTCTCAATAGAATGTCAACTGTCAGATACTTTCATCCTTACCAGCCTAGCCAGGAGTGGCTTTCATGGAGGCCTTCCTTTTGACTCCATTGCTCACCTAGAATGCTGGTTGTATCTCTATTTTGGAAGCCAGCAGGAATTCCTATTTGGGAAAAGCTCATCAACAGTTGCCATTTCTTCCCACCGAGGCTAGCTGTCTTTTTGTGGATCCGGTGAGGTAGCTGGAGTGGTGGCTTGAAGACGAAGGATATTGCCATGGGAAAACCGAGGGGCTGGGGTGATCAGGGAACCAAAGAGTTCAGGGCAAAGGCGTCAATATGGGAGCCTTGTACAATTGTATACTACAGGCTTAGGGAATTCTACCCTATATGCAACACAGTAAGAGGGAACTTAGTAACCGATGAGTCTTAGGAGAATGGGGAGGAAGCCTTGTTCACCACAGGGAAATACTTGGCTGAGACCTAAACTAATGTAGAGAGTAAAGTTTTAAATGAAGGAGCAACATGTTCTCTTTTCAGTACTTTCAGTACAACTGGAATACTGAATGAATGGAATCTAATGACTTGTTTGGAGAGTGGGTGCTTCCCTTGCCTATTTCTGTGAGCTCCACAAAGGTGGAGGAGGCAGGTTCTGGAGGTTCCAAGGTCTATTTAGGATGCACGTTCTATAAGGGAGGGGAGCAGAGAAAAATATATAGCTCAATAAAATCAACAAAAAATAAAAAGAAAAAAAGAGAGGCATTCTCTATATGATGGGAAGGCATTTTGGAGTCCTTTGCTTGCAGACCAACAGAGGAGAGGGGAGGTGACTCATATTGAAAGAAGTGATGGACCTTGACCCTGGGCAGTGGCTGCTTCATATAGGGAGGTGGAGAGGAACACAGGTAATACACAGGTGATGAACTCTGAAGGCTGTTAGTGTTCTTTATCCAAATGGAGCAGCAAGTGACTGTACTTAGCAGTTCATGATAACAGTGTTATCGATGTGGATCCAGGGTATTTCAAACTGAAGTTTCAGCTTCTTGAAGAAGGACACTTTAAAGAAATCCCACACTAGCTCAAAATTGACTATAATAGAGGGTTATTTATTTATTTAGGGGTAGACTCACAGATCTCAGTCCTCGGCTGGAACGGGGAACAGCAACCAAATCTCACAGCCGGAAAAGAGGCCTGACACACACTTTACATAGGCATAAATAGTATAAGAGGCCACGCCCAAGTGGGCGGGAAACTTAAAGGCTACTGGAGGTAGGAATTCCTACAGCAGTTTCTATGCACCAATAAAGATCCTGAGAGCTGGTTCACGCTGGAGGCAGAGGGGAGGGAATGTTAGAGAGAATGATGGGGGAAGGAGACAAGGATGAGCTGTGGCTCTGAGACCAACTGTGACAACAGGGCTGACATCATCCGAATAAGTGTGCACTAAGGGGAGGAGGTCAGTGGCCCTGTGGACACATCTGCCAGTGTGGTGGTCCAACCTGCCTATGCCACATTCTGAATCTGTTCTTTTCTACTCAGTTCTCCTCCTGTTCTGCTCTTCCCCAGATGTCAGATGTCTGCTATCGTTGAAAGGCTCCCACAGCCTGTGTCCCCTTGTCACTTCTAATATCCAGCTTCACCCTGGTTTCTCTTTTTTGGGAAAAGCTGAGCTCTAGTAAGTCATGTTGGATGTACAAATTTTCCACATGGTTTAACTTAAATCTACCATCTTGTGGTTTTCATTTACTCTTGTTCCTTCCTTCCTCTCTTTATGTTTGAATTTAATGATTCATTTGACAGCTGTGTCTTGTTCAATTTTTTTTCTTATGTGTGTATATGTTTAACTCTAGTACCATTGTAAAATTAAAGGTATTTTTTTTTAAATTGTCTCATATGATCATGTGATCCTGAACACAGTTTTCCCTTCTTCCTCTTCTCCCAATCACCCCTTCCCCACATCCCCTCTCCTCCGGATCCACTCCTCCCTCACTTCCCTTCAGAAAGGAGCAGGCCTCATAGGGATATCATCCGAACACAAGATAGCAGGTTACAATAAGTCTAGACACAAACCCTCATGTCAAGGTTGGGTGAGGTAACCAGGAGAAGGAAAAGGGTCCCAAGAACAGGGAAAAGAGTTAGAGACGCCCCCTCCACCCCTGCCACTGTTAGGAGTCTCGTAAGAACACCCAGCTGAGTAACCATAACATACATGCAGAGGACCTAGCCCAGACCCATGAGGCTCTGTGATTGTCAGCTCAATCCCTGAGATCCCCTATGAACCCTGCTTAGTTGATTCTGTTGGCCTTGCTATCCCAGTGTCGCCCCCCCATCCCTCTGACTTCTACAGTCCTTCCTTCCCCCCTCCCACAAGACTCCCCAAGCTCTGCCTTTGTTGACTGTGGGTCTCTGCATCTACTCCCATCAGTTGCTGGATGAAGACTCTGGTGATGATTGGGCTAGGCATCAATCTACGAATATAGCAGAATATCATTAGGAATTATTTCATTGATTTTTTATTCCTAGTCGAGTTTGGTTCTATCTTAAATCTCTGGACTATCCAGCCTCTGGTTCTTGGCCATTCAGTCAACATTAGACCTGGGCTCCCTCTTGTGATGTGAGCTTTAAGTTGGACCAGTCATTGGTGGTCCACCCCCACGAGCTCTGTGCTACCGTTACTCCAGGACTTCTTGCAGGCAGGACAAATTATAGGTTGAAGGGTTTTTTTTCAGGGCTGGGTTGATGTCCCAGTCCCACCACTGGAAGCCTGGCCTGGTTATGGAATATTGACCCATCCAGGCTTTATATCCACTACTACTAGGAATCTTTGCTAGGGTCACGGTCATAGATTCCATGGGGTTTCTACCACACTAGGTTTCCACATTGCCTCCCAAATGCCCCCCCCAATCCCATCGTCTCTCCCAGTAAAGCTAAAGTTTAACTTTTAAATTTCACTTTACATATGGTATGAGAAATGCTGAACAGAGCACACCCATTCTTCTGCCTGTCCTTAGGTAACACTGGTCACATTTCCCCACTTGAGGCTCTTAACTCATCTGTAACATTTCCTATAGTGCACATACACTGATGGATGTTTTCCAGATTTTGTTTGGTTGAAATGGTTAATTTAGTTTCTGTCTGTCTGTCTCTTTCTCTTGATCTTTCACAGCAAAAGACCTTTAACACAAAATTTAGCATTTTATTCATTTAAATTTGTTTGCTTCACCACTAACATATAGAAAGGCATTTTTGTGGTTTCCAGTTTTGAAAACTGAGCACAGGTTTTTTGCATAAATGCAAATTTTCCTGGAGCACAAGGTAGGTATATATTTAGCTGTTTTACATAAACCACCATGCTATCTCCCCTGAAGTGGCTAGGCTGCTTTATGTTCTCATAGGAAGGTGTGGGGATTTGTGTGTGGATTCTCGCATTAGCACCATGTGGCCTTGATTTGCATCTCCCTAATGACAAATGGATTGAACAGCAGTTCCGGCTCTCATTTCCATATGCACCCCTCATCGGTGCAGCGTCTGCACCAAGTTCTCATTCCCTAATTAAAAATACATCCCAGGTACAGACCTCTTGTCAGAAATGTGCCTTGGAATGTTTTCTAGAAGTCTGTGGCTTGCATCCCGCCATCTTTACAAGTTGGTGTTTTAGCAAAAGCTAATTTGGATGATGTTCATTTTAATTGGTTTTTCTTTAAGGGGTCGTTCTTCCAGTGTCCTGTGAAAGCATCAGCTGTACATACCAAATGACTTTCTGCTATTCTTTCATCTAAATGTCTTCTAGTTCTGTGTTTTATAGCTTAAATTTAGGATTCATTTTGGGTTAAATTTTATATGAGATTTGTGGTTTCGACTGATGTTAATTATCTTTGTTTATGAATATTCAATAATGCCAGTACCATTTGTTGACAATACAGCCTTTCCCTGTTGAGTTGCTATTTTCTACTTGTCAAAACTATATTAGTTATAACTGTGTGGCCTATGTTTGGGTTCTCTATTTTTTTTTCTACTTTTCTTTTGTCTCTTCTTCTGTAAGCACCACAAAACCTTGATTGCTGAGCTGTACAGTAAGTCTAAAAATTGAGTAGGAAGAATTATCTTCACTTCATTCTTTTTCAAATTCTTTTTGGCTGTCCTATTTCTTTTGCCTTTCTATATGACCCTGTCCATGGCCATCGACACATATTTCTGAGATTTTGGCAGCATAATACTTATTCCACTGTACTTTTTCTAGGCTTGTGTCTTCTTTAGGAATTTTTAATGGATTTATTTTTTTTCTAGCAATGAATTATAATTTTACCTTCTCCTGATCATTAAAAATGTTTTATTTATTTATTGTGTGTTTTTGCATGTGTGCATGCATGCAGGCAGGCAAATGTGTGCACCAGTGGAGGCCATGAGAAGGCCTTGGATCTCTGAAGCTGGGGTTGGAGGCAGTCGTGAGCTGCCTAAAGTACTTGGTAGGAATAACATCCCATGCCCCTGCAAGGGCAACAGGCACTCTACTCTTTAGCTACAGAGTCACCCATAATCTCCAGAGCATTCCACGGTCCTGTGCCAGACACGAGAAGAAGGAAAGAAGAAAATATATGAAAAAATTAAATCACAGAAAAGCAGGCAAATAATTCAACAACAAAATCAGTGTCAAAATGCGTAATAGTTAATGAATTTCCCAGGCAGTAATTTTGATCCGAGGGGCCAAGAGAGACAGCTCAGTGGTTAAGAGCCTATCCTGTTCATCCAGAGGACCCCAGTTCAGTTCTTAGCACCCGCACTCTGGGCACCTCACAAACAATCACCTGCAATTTCAGCTTTAAGGGATCTGATGTCTTTTTCTGGCTTCCATGGGCATGTACACAGATGGTGCTCGTGCATGCGTGTGTGTGAGCATGTGTGCACACACAAATGAATAAAAAATTAAAAAGTTTAAAAATGGTGTTGGTTAAGTTCAGATACATAAAATCTTGCACTTCAAGTAAGAACAGGGGATGTCTATGGAGCAGGTGGGCTCTGTTGGTGAGTGTGCCATCTTGGAGAGGGAAGGTAGGTAAGAAGTGACAGAACCAGTTTGAGGGACTCATGGCTTTAAAGAAGGCTTAAAGATGTAGAAACAGAAAGAAAAGCTGGTAGCTAAGTAGATCAGGGCCTTCATTACCAACACACCAATAGAGATGTCTTGGTAGGCAGTGGAAAGAACAGACTATAAGTCATTAATGATTTTATCCTGTCATACAAGCAACAGAAACCCAAGTGCAATACACGAACACTGCCAGAATGGCCCTTCAAGAGCACATAGCCACATAGGGATGCTTTTACTGAACTTCCAAATTACAAAAATCCCAGGAGTAGAGAGATAATAACACACAACTCATTAGTTAGTGACAACACACAGTTTATAACATTAATGTTGGTGCTAAGTCAGTGAAGCCTACCTTTCCTTTGGACATCATTGCTGGGATGGAAGAAGCTTGTATACTCTATCTAAAGGCAGAAAGCAATACTTAGACTGCATGGATTGTCAGTATGAGTTTCAATGTTGAAAATAAAGAGGAGGGGAGAACTCACTGAGGAGGTGGCATCGGAGAGTTCGGCTGAGGCTCTGGATGTAGGAAGATCAAGGGTCACGATCTCTGCAGGATCACAGGTATCCTGTTGAGGACCAGAGAGGAGGCCAAGATGACTAGCATCCAAAAAGAGACAAAGTAGAAGATGAGATGGGACAAGTGGAGGCTATTGAACAGGGCCCAGTATGCTCCAATACAGCTTGACTTTGGATGTAGTAGCAAGTGCCTGTGAGCTTTTGAGCAGCTAAATGTCATGATTATCTATCATATTTCATTTAATCTAAGGTATTTGAAAATTTATGACCTATCATTATTTTATGCAGCATGAAATGGACCCAGTCCATCCAACCAACCAGAAATAATACACAATTAGAAGATGTTTAGAAAGTTACCATTCAGCCTATGAACTATTTCTTCTTCTACTATTTATAATTGTTCTAATTTCGGAAATGTTAAACTATGAAAAAAAAAAACCCCAACAACTGTGCTTTAGAACCATGCAATGCAATCCATTTTTTAAAGATCATCTGTCTTCTTAATCGAGCGTAGACCAGATGGATGGCTACGGCATGAGTATCAGCAAGGGATGGTCTTGCTTGAACCAGATATGTGTGTGAAAAGTTAGCAAACTTGGGATATATTCCAGGTGAGAGAAAAAGAACTGGAAAGTCTTTTGACATTGAGAACAACAGGTGCCATTTACCAAGATTGAGAAAGGGGTAAGAATAGATTCAGTGGAAGGCAGCCAGAGGTCTGACTTGAAATTATGAAGTTGAGAATCTCTTTAGGGAAATATTGGATGGCAGACACACATGCACACATATGCACACATGTGTGTGAATACCTCCTACGTACACAGTTTTCATTATTTGTGGATTCCATAGTTGTCAGTTGGACTTTTCATTAAGATGTCTTTCCACCCCCAATGTTCGTGATTTCAGTATAGTCATGGTCATTTGAAGATAGTAAAATGGCAAAAATTTTAAGATGTCTCCTTCCCAGCGTCTCAACCTTGATACAACAGAATAGTCTCTCGATTGTTCTGGCTTTCGAACCATAAACAGCTGTCCTTCCAGGGCTTTCCAGTGCTTTGTCTTAGTGTGCGTATGCTCCCTGTCAGTAAGTTTGCTATTTAAAATTGTCTCCAAGTGTCCTCCCAAAGCAGTCTCTAGTGTTCTTGAGTGTGACTAAGGCTGTCATGATCCTGATTAGAACAGTATGTGTGTTCGGTAGGCTTCATTCAGGTAATCCATGCAGTGCTATGAATCTTGTGCTTAGTATTAATGAGCTCACAATATGTGTTAAATAAGGTGTCTTTAAAAATAAACACACATAAAACAAGGTTATGGGTTGATCACTAAATCAAAGTGTTATTGCCAGAGGCTCCCGGGAACCTTATTCTGCATGTCCTCCAGGAACAGAAACTCAGTGTTTGCTAATCCTGAAGTTGTAACAACCTTATATACAGTAATTGCAAGAACTGGGGAATCTCAGCAGGACCTCAGTGTTTATATAATCTGGAGTTTAGGATGACATTAATAATAGATTGACGGTCATCAGCATAGACGCACATATAAAAAACCCCATTATCTCATAATATTTATCTGAATTGAAAGACATAATGGAACACTCACAGAACTTCAGAGTAAACATTTAGTAATGCAGTAGTATTTGACACACCACTATTATGTCTGTTAAATGTGATGGTTTGAATATTGGCATTGTATGGACTGGGGAGAAGGGCCCAGTGGGTAAGAGTGCTTGCTGAACCTGAGTTCAGATTTTCAGCACTAATATGGAAAGCTGGGTGTGGCTGTATGCTTCTGTGACCTCAACCCTGTTAGGGGAAGAGACTGGAAGATTGCTGTGGCTCGCTGGCCACCAGCCTAGCTCTGGGTTCTGTGAGAGACCCTGTCTCAAGGGCGTAAGGTGGAGAGCGCTAGATCAGGACATTGGACATCCTCCTCTGACCTAGGTGAAGCAATCATCCCCCTTCACCAACACACACCATAAGTAATACTGAATACTTGTCACTGCTTTTTAAATATTTCTAATATCTCAACTCATTATATTTTATAAAATACACATGCATGATAAATTAGGGGAAAATTATCCTCCAGCACACACAGTTTGAGAGGTACTGTTCCAGAGGAAGGGTTCCACTCAACTCCCCCCATCCCCCTCTTTAAATGTCAAGTATTTCTGAGCCAGATGTTTGCATGAGAAGTTTCGAAAGAGTTCAGATATCCAGTCTCTTATCTGACTCTTATGTGACATGCGAAGAGCTTAGAAATTGCCACTCATCCTTACAAAGGCATAGTGCTGAGCCAAAGGAAGACACAACAACTCTTGGACTTTTCAGAAAAGACAAGTGACAGGGAAAACCATTCACAGTCAAATTGGGGAGGCCGAAGAAGTCACTTTAATGCAACAGGACCTGCATGAACCAAGAGTATGTATGGAAATCTCGATAAATTGGTGAGGTACGGGAGGCTCAGCATAGTCAAAGTTAAGAAAAGCCCGTGGAGGAAGCAAGCAGCACTAAAACTCCCATATGCTTTGGGGAGTTTTACCGATAGACACCCACAAGCCCTCTTACTGGAGAAGTTACCCCACGCCCTTCTGTCAGGGGAGAGGGATGAAGAGGGGTGATACATGTCATGCCAGACCACACCACTTAACAAGGTGTACCTAAAGGAGAAATCACCTTAATAGAATCTAAGCTGCTGGGTTTCGACTTGAGGCTCACATATGTGAAGGAGACATATACCCAACTCCTTGCAGCCACCCTCCTCCAGGTAAGAACCAGCTGAGTCACATTTGTGTGGTTTACAGTGCCAGCTCACCAAAAACCTAAGAGAACTGTGGGACACCGTGCCTCTCTCCAAATATCGACACTTTACCATAACAGCCCATTCTAGTCCCCATAATTCTGATGACTCGGTACATCATATCTACCTTTCAACATAAAAATTAAGAGACACACTAAGGAAGAACATAAAAGAAAATAAACAACAATGACAGCAAAGCTGGATAGGCTAGAACTGCTGTGGACTCCACAGTGTCTTCCCTGCTAGGGGTCTTTTAAAATCGTGCCTCTGAGTCAGTTCTCCCCTAGACTGACCTGTCAATCACAGTGAAACAAGAGCACACAGTATATTCACCTCCACTGATTCATTTATATCGCACAGATGAAGATGACGCTGGAAATTTGTTCATACTCTTTGTCTTAGAGAAGGGTGTGCAGGATTTCTTGCAGACGGAATTCAATATTTTTCTGATGCCATGCTAGGGTTTGAACAAAGTTTCCTAAGTGAATCATCAATTTGTATTCCCTAGGCTGTGGGAAAACAAAGTCAAGAGAAAATATGTTCTATTCTAGTCTAATCTTCATCATCTTTGAACAAATGTGTCTCAGTGGATCTTGGTCAGTTGTTTTAAGGAGATGGGAACAGTTAAATTACATTAAAATCTACTTATTAAATAAAAAGACAAGTCAGTGCCATTATGTTGACAATAGAGCCAACTTTACAAGAGTTTTGAGCCAGTGCCTCTGTCAGCAGAATTGTCAAGTCAGATTTACTCAATAGTGCATGGACTCTCTAAATTGCAAGAAATGTACATCTCCACATTCTGGGAAGGTGGGCTACTGGAGAACACGTACTCAGCAAGCCCCGTTGCTCTTCCCACTAGGGTTGCTTTGAAGGAAAAAAGATGGCTGGGAAAGACAGGTGCAGAAGAAAATCAGCATATGAGATGACGCAAGAGGGGTTGCCAACCTTTGCCTCAAGAAGAAACAGAGTCCACGAGCCTGTGGAGTTTCAAGCGGATGGTATCGGATTGGAAGCATCCACAGGGAAGAGCAATTTTGTTACAGAAAATGCTAGAAAGTCATAGGAAGGTAGACTCCAAGTATGCGTTTGTTGGCAAAATGGAGTGAGGGAGAAGCAAACTAACCTCTAATTTTGATGTATGTGTGGTTATGTGTGTGTAACCGTGGATGTCAGTCAGTAAACTGGAAAGGGGGCCATGAGAGGGAGAAAAAAAGGTTTTAAGGGAGGGGGAGGGTATAGGAACATATATGAAAGGAAATGACAAGAAGGAAAAGAGGAAAGGAGAGAGAGATCGATAGAGAGAGAGAGAGACCCTGTAAGACAGCTTTCTGAAGACATGAGTCCTTGAGCGGTTCTATGTGCAGCTGTGTCGGTCAGGAGAGCTTCGCCTCCAAGGCCTCTCTTGACTGTTTCTTCTGGAACGTCTTGCTCCGAGGGATTTTTTTCCTGGACACTGAAGTACTCTTTTCTGAAGCAACAGGCAGTAAGACTAGCTGAGTCAAAGAGTATTCAGGGTGGAGGCTTGACTGACACCAGAGAGAGGAAACCCCATTACAACACTACCCTTTCACAGAGGAGAAGCCGGGGAGATTCTTATCCATCCGCCAGTGCTGTCAACAGCATCAGTTCCCTGTATGTTTCCCTCCCGCTGCTAGGTCATGGACCAGAGCAAATTCTAAGGGTGTGGACATCATCTCACTCCCAGATACACACACAGGAGAATGCCAACATGAGCTCAAAGAAAAGCATAAAGAAGAAATTGTTCTCATTCTTTCAATGGCAGGTTCTAGGGCAGGCTAGACCTAACCTCATTCATACACAGCACATGGATGCCTATATGTAAAAGAACAGTGTTATGAGAATCTCCCTGGGAGACATACGCTAATGTCTCTTCACTCCAGGTAGGGCATGAGTGGTAGCCCTAGAAATGATTCTATCCTAGTCTAGTTCAGAGAATCAGTGGTTTTACTGGTGCTATCTACAAATTTATTCTGGAGTTTCTTGGGGAATTGATGACTACAGTGACCGACAGCTAAGCAGTTAACAGTGCAGACAGAATGAAAGTGGAAGTTCCTAGGGGAGAGAGTAAGGAGTAGGGAGTGAGTGTGGGCAGAGCAAGAGGACAGCTTCCTTACTCTTTAGCTTGTGCTAAGGTACTGGCCTCTGCCCGCCATCCAGGGCGCCTTCCCATGATGCTTGCCTGTGGATCATCTCTAAGACTTACAAAGGGGCTACAGGATTAGGGACTGGCAGCTAGAGGAAGCTAAGGAGAAGCCCCCTTGCAGGAAATTGCAGGCTGGGTGACAAGACAGAGTCTAGAACAAGCTAGAAACCAAAGCAGAAGTCAATCAACAAAAATGTTGCATTTGGAAAAAAACAAAAACAGTGATAAACTTATTTTTTTAAAAAAATCTAAAAAATGGTGAAATGAAACAAAGGCAAGTGTAACTCTCAGAGTATCAGAAGCAGCAGGATTAAGGAACGGCTTAACTTTGTGCAGCCAGGGATACACAGAGAAACTCAGTCAAAACAATTTTAAACAATAATACAGTAGATGAATTTTGTGTTTGAGAATAAACCTGATCTCACTGTGGTGAATGGATCAAATGCATATAAAATTAAAATTGTCTTCAGAGTCAAATTTCATTTGCATTGCCTCATTTTGGATAATGAAGATTTGGACATCTGACTTTTTTTTTTTTTTTAATCTTTTGACACCAAGTGACGTGTGTAGCACAAGGGGGATGATTAGGGGGATATCTGAAAGGCAGTTAGACACATTCCCACTGCACTGGCAGGCTTCCTTCGTTACTCTTACCCCACTTTCTCCAGGGAGAGTCTCTGCCCAGTGCAGGCCATCGGCACATTTCTGGAAGCATGGGCGACGTTTTCGTCTTTGTGGCCTGGTCCTGATGGAGAGCAGACGACCCAAATCACTCTTCTGCCTGCAAAACGATCAATAGCAAAGAAGAGAATGAAAAGCACTTGAGTCAAGATCCCTGGATGGATTCTCCTAAGAAACACAGGCATGATTTTTTTTTCTTCTTTTTAATTTTTGTCTTGGATTTGCAGCTTTTCTATAGCAACAACTAATGTCTCAGAGAAGGGATTAGATGGAGTCATTGGAAGGGGTGAAGATTTAAGGCCATTGTTAAGGTGGACAAAAATAAAGTCATTTTCTTAGAGAGCAGAGGTGAATTGAAACTCGGCTATTTGTGGAACACCCAGGCCCCCAGGACTGAAGCAATCTGTGTGGTGCACCAGAGGTGGTCTCTGATTGACTGCATGGTTGCTGAATGCTTCATGGTACCTCCTTAGCACCTCTGAGATAAGATGCTAGCAGGCTTCTGAAACCCACAGTAGGCTATTTCTTTCACTCAGTCACAGCTGCCTGGGATCCACCCTCACCATTGACATTCTGTTTCAGCTTTAGGCCTAACTTTTCCAGAAGTCTTTTCCTTGTACTTTTGAGACTCAACCCTTTTCTGGGTTTTCTCTCATTTCTCCAGTGGCAATGTTTCTTAGTTAGCCCTCGGTTACTCTACTTTTCAGGGTTTCAATGTAGCCCACTTTCATTTCCCTCCTCCACATGCTCCCCATGTGCCTTTTGTCAAATGCTTATGCGTCCCCTTCCTTTACTGTTATCTTTAAAGATACTTTTTTTTTGAAATTTTAATATATTTTTATTATATTTTAATCTATTTTTGTTATATTTACCCCAGCTCCTTCTGGTAACTCCCCCAGTCCCACCTCTACCTCCCCCCCAATTTATGTTCTCTTCTTAAATCTATTAATCCATTGACTTCAATTTGTGTTATCCATGTATTTCTGGTATAAGACTATCCACTGGAGAATGATTGTTCTAGCAGGAGCTGCACCTTCAAAGCAAACTGACTCTCTAGTCCCCAGAAACCATCAAATGTGCCAGTTCTTTNTCTATTTTTGTTATATTTACCCCAGCTCCTTCTGGTAACTCCCCCAGTCCCACCTCTACCTCCCCCCCAATTTATGTTCTCTTCTTAAATTTATTAACCTATTGACTTCAATTGGTGTTATCCATGTATTTCTGGTATGAGACTATCCACTGGAGAATGATTGTTCTATCAGGAGCTGCACCTTCAAAGCAAACTGACTCTCTAGTCCCCAGAAACCATCAAATGTCCCAATTCTTTTATTGGGGGTTGGGCGTTCACGAGCGATTCCCACTCCATGCTAGAATGTTGACGGGCTTGATTTCGTGCAGCCTTGTACAGTCATCGAGAGCTGCTGTGGGTTCATAGGTACAGTGGTCCTGTCAAGTCCTGGGGACACTGCTTTGTTCCAGTCCTCCCTGACTTCTGGTTCTTAAACTTTTTCCATCCCATCTTCCACAGTGGTCTCTGAGCCCACACTAACATTTATTCTCTGCCCTTTGGCCAGTTGTAATTCTGTGTTAACTGCATCCACTACACAAAGAAACTGTTCTAGTGAGGTCTGAGAGCTGCACCTTCCTCTATGCAGAGAGATATAAAACTAGAGGGCATAGTGATTGGACTAAGAACAGCCTCCACAGGCGTGTGTATTTGAATGCTTAGTCATTAGGCGTAGCACTACTTGAGAAGTATTAAGTGTTTCCTTCTTTGTGTAGGAGGAGCCTCGTTAGAGGGAGTGTGTTACTGGTGGTTGGCTTTGGGGTTTCAAAAGCTCAAGCTAGGCCCAGTGTCTCTTTTTTTTTTCTTGCTTCCTGTGGATCCAGATGTAGAACTCTCAGCTACTTCTCGAGCATCCTGTCTGCCTTCATGTCTCTGTGTTCCCTACCATGATGACAAAAGACTAAACCTCTGAAACCGTAAGCCAGTTTTAATGAAAAGCTTGGTTTATAGGAGTTGCTGTGGTCGTGGTGCCTCTCCACAGCAATAGAACATCAACTACGACAGTGGGCATTTTGATGCAATTTCCATTTAGCGAAATAATTGTAGTACCTTCACTCCTGGGACCTGTGAGCTCTCCACCAATGGATTTCTTGGTTAGATTTACAGAACCAGGCATACGTTTCCTTCTTGGGAGCATGTCTTAAATCTTATTAGAAAGTGATTGGTTATTAATTGGGCACCAATGGGCATCTGAATATGATAGTCATTATTGCAGTTCGTAGCAGGAGAAAACTATTAATGACCACCCCCCCCCCAAGTAGAACGCGTAGCACCTTCCTGCACTGTGGGAGCTAGCCATCCAAGAAGTGTCCTGGTCAGCACCAACTTCATTTCTCCACGCCCTGTAACCAGTTTGTGTGGTTCTTCAGGGCCTCGCTGTTAAGTTCTGGTGGGCAAGCGAGAGCAGTGGTAATATTATAATTGTGTTTCAAGATCTTTTCCCAAAGCCATGACCTCCTTGAAGACAGAGATTATTATGACTGTCTAGTACTGCCTAGGGCATTCCAAGGTCTTAGTAGATGTCACAAATTCTTTTTATTTTTTATTTTTTTTTCGAGACAGGGTTTCTCTGTGGCTTTGGAGCCTGTCCTAGAACTAGCTCTGTAGACCAGGCTGGTCTCGAACTCCCAGATATAGCCTGCCTTTGCCTCCCGAGTGCTGGGATTAAAGGCGTGCACCACCATCGCCCGGCACAAATTCTTTTTAAAAGAACAAAAGAGAAAGAAAAATTTCTGGATTTGTGACATTAAAAGGTTACTGTTTCAAGGAATGGAATTTTCAGAGAGGATTACTTTAAGTACATTGTACGAGTTTCCAACTGTGCCTAATTTACGGCATGCTATGCTCAGCCCCGAATTAAACACATTAATTACAGGAATAAAATTGGTTGAAAATATGTGAATGACTTTGTATCTGTTTTACAGTCTAAATGTAACAGAGCTTTATAACTGATATCAACCTAAAGCAAACTCAGGAGCCCCCTCCATCTTTTTTTTAAATCAGTATCCTCTGTGCCTAAGAAGCACAACCTCTGCTTTAAAGAGTTAAGCTGTGCACTGCGCTCCTTTATATTGAAGCTATTAATAATTCCCTGTTGTTCTCACTTTCAAATACCCGTTTTTAATTGTACTTAATATCGACATGTCCTTTGATTTCATCCCTTAAATGTCAGCTTCTCTAGGATATTTTGTTGATCATCCAAGTTAAGTCACAGTCCACTACTCGCTTACCCTAAAATTTTTCTTAAGGAAAATCTGTAAATGCATGGACAGGCACTCACCTACACACAAGATTATTTGCTTATTTACTATCTTAATCTCTTTCTTTCACTAGGCTATAAGTTCTATAAATGTAGAAATTGCCTCCACTTTTCTTCACGAGTATATAAATAATGTACAGGATGTTGTCTACCAAATAGAAGATGTTTCATATGTGTTTCCTAAGTTGTGGGCAATAGTTAAGACCTTTGAGATTAATAATAGCAGGGGCCTGAAAGTGCATAGACATTAGTAGAAAATATCCACACTTATCCGTAGTTAGAGCTTGATCTTAAAATGCAATTTTCCCATCATATTTCCTCGTATTTACAGTCTCATGTATTTCACATTTGTCTTTTATCTTTTTGTTTCCTTATTTTTATTAGTTCTTTGAGGGTTTCGTACAATATATTTTGTTGATATTTATCCTCCCTCCCCAGAACTTCTCCAGATCAACCCCTTCCTTACCCACCCTACTTATGTCCTCTTGTTTTTAACCCATTGAGTTCAATTTGTGCTGCCTGTGTACTCTTGTATGGCTCCTCCTCCTCCTCCTCCTCCTCCTCCTCCTCCTCCTTCTTCTTCTTCTTCTTCTCTCTCTCTCTCTCTCTCTCTCTCTCTCTCTCTCTCTCTCTCTCTCTCTTTGTTTGAGACAGGATTTCTCTATGTATCTCTGACTGTCCTGGAACTCACTCTGTTAAACCAGGCTGGCTTCTAACTCACAGAGATCCACTGCTTCTGCCTCCCTGAGTGCTGGGATTAAAGACAGGCACTACCATCACCTGGCAAAATGTCTCTCTTTTTCCTAGCAATTATTAATTGCCAATAGATCCTCAGCTAGTGGTAGAACTTGGTGCATATGTCCCTTCTTCCTGGTGGGATTTGACCTGGCATGACCTTGCTCAGGTGTTGTGCATGCTGTCACAATGTCCATGAGTTTACATGTGTAGCTCTCTTGTGTTCAGAAGACACTGTTTCTTTATAACCAGTCATTATCTCTGGCCCTTACAATCTTTCTACTCTTTCTTCCTCAATGATCTCTAAGCTCTGAAAGAAGGGATATGATATAGACGTCCCATGTAGAATTAAGCATTCCACAATCTCTTATTCTTTGCACCTTGACCAGATGTCTCTGTTAATCACAATGTATTCCAAATAGAAGCATCTTTGATGAGGGTTGATAAATGTACTACTCAATGAGAATAATGATAAGTCATAAGGAGTCAGTTTAATATTATGTCCATTTATGAAAATTATAATAATAGGTTCTTATGTTACAGTGATAATTTGAGGACATCAGTAATCACTCTTCTGAATATTATGGAAGCTTGATGTAAAACTCCTTTGGACTATTTGGGACAAGTCTTCAACTGAACTTTGTATTAAAGTCATGTTATATCTAGAGAAACGAATTCTAAATCTAAAAGAAATGTTTGTTATATTTGTACTACAAGCCAATTATATCAGTTATAAATGAATCTGTAGAAGATAATGAGATCAAAGGGCAATTGAATTCAGGATAAACACAAATAGATTTGGCTTATGTGTTAGTTCTTGTGGGACTTGAAGGAATGAGGTCAGGTTGCTCTGGAGATCATCTTGTTTGAGTTCTTCTGTGCAACTGCTTTGTTGCACATTGTCTTCAGGCTCTTGCTGGGGAGCACTGGGACTATATTTCTTATCAGACTGTCCTGATTTTTAACTCAGATTGTCATGAAATGTCATGGCCTGTTAAATTTGAATGTGTAGATTTTATCTGGAAATCAAAGTACTGTGGAGTCACAGCTGAGCTGTAGATTTTTGGGTTTAGAAAGCTTCATGACTCTTAACTAGAGACACACTATGCTGTGAATCTTTCTGGAAGCACAATTCATGCCAGTAACCCCTACACCATCACCAAAGTTGGGATCATGCAATGGCTGCCTGTCCAAGAGAGGAAGAGGGCAAACCTGGTTCTGTTGCTATGGCTCCGAGGGTCTCCTTCTTGTGTCTCAGTTAATTATGGACAAAGAACCCTTAAAAGTTTGGAGAAATAAAAAATCATGATGCAGTTTATGAGATTTCTTATTTTCCCCCGGAGATCAAATGAAAGCAAAGATGAGGTCTCAGTAATGGATAAACATCCAGCAGTGTTTGAGATCTTTAACTGCTGTCTAGCTTGGGAGACTTACTGGCTAATTGCAATCCAAGCTTGTTCTAAGGGAACTATTTCATTCTATATACCATAATGATATTGCTCATGTAATTTTGAATTATGTCACTGTCCTGGAATAGTCTATAGAAAGAATAAGTAGGATTTCATATTCTGGGATGGCTGTCAACAGTACAAGCAGGTTAAATGCTCTAATTGCTTTAGACTGTTGACCTAACAGGAAAGACACTAAGGCATACCTCTTATATAAAGGGAAAACTTCAAACTCAAGCTGTAGGGCATAGATAATTTACTTTATACTGAGTGCCAGGAACTGAACATTTCAGGCAGGTAAAATCAGTCCTCACAATAATCCCTATGAAGACTCCTCCCCATTATGGTCACCAGTTACAGATAAAAGAGGTCAAGATAAGACACACTCTTGTACAAGGTCATTTAATATCACACAGTATAGTGACCTCAGAATTAGGCTGGAGTTTCTGTCTAGAGTTTAAGTTAAATATTCCTATCTACTGTGCTCTGGGTTCCCCGCTGGAATCAGTTGAATTATTTGGCCCTTCCTCAAGCTATCTTTGTCAGGTGTTTTTTCAAAGCAATGAGATGAGGAACTAATGCAGGTAATGACAGTCTTGAATGTCAGCAACACTACGGGGCTGTTGGCTTATTCTCTGGGAACCTCTAGAATCATTATAGCTGAACCAGGAAGATGTCACTGTATGGGGAGTCAGGGTTTCTATTTTTTGCCTCTGTTACTTCAAAGCCATCCACATCTAGCAAAGTGACCTCTTCCAACCTTTCTTGCAGCAGTCCATCATGTTCACATGACCTACTTGAGGGCCCAGATACTCTATGAATTACTTAACATTTACTCTGGTTTACTTTGTGTATTCACTTATTATGTTTTTAAAGATCAAATACAGTTTGAGCTCTCAAACTCATATAAACGTAAAGTCCACTTTTCTTTGTTTTTCATTTCCTTTACCAGTCTCCCTTCCCACTCAGAAGAAAAATGTCTCACTATAGCTTCTAATGTAAATGTGTCCTTTGAGTAATAGTCTCATTCAAGTTTTGCTATCTTCATACCGCTCATGGCTGTTTTTATGACTGAGTTTATTCTTACAGGCTTTTCTATTCTACATTTAATTTAATGGTAGTATAAAGTTCCTTTCCTTTTCATACGTCGTATTATTGTGCTATGCCCTTTAATTATATATTCTAAAAATGCTTACATTTTCACTGCCTCCGAGAAGTAAATATGACACCATTGGATCACATTCTAATGCCAGCTTCATAATAGGTCTTCTGATTTACTACCCATGACATTAGCAAAGATTTCCTCATGCCCAGGATAGAATGTACAACCTATGAGTAATTATCTCTGCCCAATCTCTCTTCTCCATTTTCTTCTCTCCTTGGTCTTGTTCTTCCAAGTGAATGTTTTCCACATCTTAGCTTAAAATTGAAAGCCTGGTGGAATTTTCCTATAAGTAATCTATAAATCTCAGTGATAATTTTTCCTATCATAGTCATGTTGGTTTTTGCGTCTTTTAGCCCGCAACTCTTTAGTGGTCTGTTTTTCATGGGGTGAAAGCTTAGGGTTTTCTGAGTTTCAGACAGGAAATTGAAGCCCTGAATCAGAGCTCATAAAAATTCTACCACTGTCTCTACCACCATAGAGGCCTTGTCCAGTTGGGTCTGCAACTGCTTGGAGACATTAGGTTGTTAATGTGGAAATCAAAATTAAAGACACAAAAGGACATTTCAGGGATGTAAAATAATGCAGGTTTGTGTCTTGTTAGTGGAACATACTCCCTCTGGGCTGCAGGACTCTGTTCCTTTCTTTGTTTCAGCGATCAAGGATGATGGAACAGTAACCTTCTTCAGTAGTAGTGCTCCCTGTATCTCAGAGGGAGGACTCCGGCAGCTCATGTGTGTTCCCTAAAGCTGCTACTGTGACTACTACAGTCACCATTTGGTGACATGACTTCTGTCAGCCTTAGAGTGTGAGGTAATGTTGTTCTGGTGTGAGGCTGGGGAACAGGGCTACCACATTCATGGTAGGATATGCCATTTGTCTTCTGACTTGTCTTCTGGGTGCAAGTTGCCCAGGGATGATAGGCGGGGAAATGGTCACCGATAGATCTTAGATCCAGTGTCTCTTACGGTTGAGGAAGCAAGCACTTGTGAGCTACATGACCTTGTTTTGTTCCTTTGGCCCAAGGCTTTACCAAAGAGATGCTCAAGAGACCCTTGGCCATTTCTCAAAGATTCACAGTCTGGTTTTGCCTCCTTTATGGAGACTACATGGAAGGAAATCCAAGCCCAAGTACAAGGTTATAAAAATAATTTCCCCCTACAACGTAGACCACGATCAATAGACCACCCTACCATTGGGCGGAAATCCCACCTGCAAACTACAAGGCTCTAGCTTATCAAAATGGATGGTCCTAATAAGTTAAGCCATCGAGAGAGTGAGAGAGAGAGAGAGAGAGAGAGAGAGAGAGAGAGAGAGAGAGAGAGAGAGAGAGAGAGAGAGAGAGAAAGAGAGAGAGAGAAAAACCCAAGTTATTTAGAGCCCAAAGCAATTATGGAACAAATCAAAATGTTAAATATCATTACTGCTGCTCCAAGAATGTCTGAATTCATGAGAAAGGCCCAAAGTGGAGAGAGAAAAAGTGGGTGTGCATTTGATTGTTCCTGAGGGACAGCAGGGACCTTAGAGAAGGGCACTTAAGAATGACTAGGATAGGTGCATCCTGCCATGTGGAATGGCTGTCCCCCATGAGGCGAAGTTGTCAGTGCATACTGGCCTGTCCCTTAATGACTGATTTTCAGGAAGCCGCAGTTGTTCAGCATTCTCTGGGTTCTCTCTATCGCTCTCCTCTCCAGTACTGTCTCACGATGTGGGGATTTTGTAGGGCTCCATTCTCAAGCTGCTTCTCTCCACCCAGCATCTAGTATAGGCATCGCTATCTACCACACTTAATGTCTTCATTGGTCTTCAAGTTCTCATGTCTATCAAAGTCTAATATCAAAGACAGATTTTTTTGGATGAGATAGATGAGGTAATATGCAGGTAAGGTGCATATTAAGCTTAATAATTTGATAAGTAGCTATTAAAGCCTCACTGCTGATTTTCATATTCTTTTTTATTTGTATTTTTTATTTTATTTAATTAACATTTTTCCATTTATTTTACACACCAACTGTAGTTTCTCCTTCCCCCTCTCATCCTGTCCTCCCCCCATCTACCCCTCTCCCATTCATTCCTCCTCTGTTTCCATTCAGAAAGGGGCAGGCCTCCCATAGGTTTGAACAAAGCATGGTACATCAAGTTGAGGCAGAATCGAGCTCCCCCCCCCCCCAAATCATGCAGGCAAATGGATGGAACTAGAAAAAAAATCATTCTGAGAGAGGTAACCCAGACCCAGAAAGACCAACATGGTATGTAGTCACTCAATATTAGGAATAAAGCATAGGATAACCAGCCTACAATCCACAGTCCCAGAGAGGCTAGACAACAAGAAGGGCTCAAAAAGGGTTGCATGGTTTTCCTTGGTAAGGGAAATAGAAGAGATCTCCTGGGCAAACTGGGGTTGAGGGTGGGGTGAATGGGAGGATGGGACCTTGAGGGAATGGGTTGAGTGGGCTGGACAGAGGGGATTTCATATTCTTAAGCAAAACAGTGTAGCAGTCTCTCAACATTTGCTGTGAAACGTTTTCAGTGGGAGGGGTCCCTGGACCTCCAACCTGGACTCTGGTGCCGTGGTTTCTTCCCCATGGTTGTTAACAAACCTTATGTGAGTCCCTATTCTGATCTTCAAGGATGGATGTTGCCCTTTAACACCTAGTTTAAGCCCCTTTTGAGAAAGTTTAAACAACATCACCTTGGATTATTCACCCTCCCTCTTCTTTTCCTCCTCCTCCTTCTGATTTATAGGATTCTGCTTCCCGCTTTGTTCCTGATCTGCTCAATCTAAGGACCATGACAGCTCCTGTACTGACTTACCTAGGATGGAGGTGTCAGGGGAGTCGTGTGTTCCCCAGA
Source organism: Alexandromys fortis (assembly GCF_014885135.2). Taxonomy (NCBI): domain Eukaryota; kingdom Metazoa; phylum Chordata; class Mammalia; order Rodentia; family Cricetidae; genus Alexandromys; species Alexandromys fortis. Next base: position 1,185,015 of record NW_026068080.1, on the reverse strand, counting down.
GGATGGTAACCACAGTCATGTAGTCTTGTGTGCTCTATGGGGTTGAGGTCCCTGAAATAGACAAGCTGCATGATGGTTCTCAGGATTCCTGCTTCCTGCTGAAGCAGGTATCATCTCTCTGTATAAAAGCGGCACCAGCGACTTGCTCCTAACCACCTGAACACAGCAGAGCAGAGGGGCTGGACATCCCTCCCTGGTTATTCTGCCGTGTGTTTGTCTCTTGCTCTTTAGCTGCTGTAAAATATTTCCCTTCTCTCTTTGCTGCTCTTAGAAAAGCAAGAGGTCACAAATTCTATAGCCGCAGGGTACTGAACCCTGCAAACAGCCATGTGAATAGGGGAGCAGGTGCTTTTGTAGCTGAACCCTGCGTGAGGAGCTACATGGCTGGCATACTTGTTAATGTTTAAGATTCTGAGCAGAGGACCCTGCTGTCCTCTCCAGTTTCTTGGCTCCTGAGCTACAGGCACTGCAGGGCTGGCTTCCTGGTCATCGTTGTGCATGGACTGGAAACTAGAGCATCCTCTGAGCACGAGGCAGTGTTTGGGGAGCTGCAGGTGTGTTTGGGACATTGACTCCCAGGAAGGTGACAGGAGTTATTAGCATGGGGAGTGAAAGCTTGTGAGGTGCTTCAGAGCCTCGAAAGTCAGACAGAACAGAGTGTTCCACATAGGACTTCTAAAAATCTTTCTGTCTTTCTTTAAAAAATTTTTTTGTACCATATTTTTTTTTATTCCGCTATAGGTGAAGAATGTAAAAACGGCAGGTCAGGTATTTCTTCTATCTTGCCGAAAAAGCCCCAGACCAGCCCTTTGCACTGGTTATGGTCAGTAACTGTGCTTAGGAGGAGACAGAGAAACTGCTTACTGTTTGTTTCTGGACTCCCTTCTGACCACCTCACACTCACCGGATTCCTTATTCTCATGTGTATTTCCACCAGATCAATGACACTGATGGCTCCCCGAGGCCCTCAGGGACATTTCAGATTCTCTCTTCCCAAAACATCCCTGACTTTCAGGTCCGTTGTATCTGATAACAGTTTATTCTCAGTATCATTCAAATTTTCTTTAAGGAGTTTTTGGTTTATTATAAATAACTTTTTTACCTAGACAATACCCTTTTTTCTCTAAGGGTTTTTGACATTGTATTTCTTTAGCTTCTTTTCAAAAGTTTCCTGCACCTTTTGTTGTCCCTGGCAGCTCAACTCTGTACAAGAACAGAGAATATGGATGCATAGACACAGCCCCTCCTTCTTCTGTGCCACTAAAGCTCACAACTGCTTAGGACAGGAACCAGCTAGAAAAGGACATGAGGAGATGGGAAGGGGGAGGTGGTAATGGTGGACTCAGGCTTCTGTTCTAGCTGCCAATCACAGATCACCCTACTGAAAGTAACTTAATCATGGAGGGTTAGTTGTTTCTCCTCCCAAAGGTGAACTGAGCAGTTGAATCATTCGGACAGCTGTGCACATTAGAAAACACACACGGTAAATATGTTATCCATCTTATTTTAGAGGGACAGATAGGAAAGAGGGTTACCACCGGCTCTTCTTCTGTAGCCTTGGTGATGTCTCAGAATGGCCTGAATTTATGACACTCTTCCTGCTGTAGCCTCTCAAGAAGAGATAGAGGTGGGCGTTACCAGGCAGCAAGGGAGAAAAAAAAAAGCCTTGATGGAAACTGTAAATTGCCCATAGTGGGAGTGGATGGTAAGACAAAGGGGGACTATAGAGGTCAAAACAGTGAAGCCAGGAGCACCAAGGATGAGAGACAAAGGTGCTTGCCCTTGGATATGAGCAAGTCAAGCATAACTGATAAGAACCGAACAGGCCAGTGAGGGAGAGCCGGCCTGCTTACCTTAGAAGCCTTTCTCATCTGGGAAACACATACTGGGCACTACTGCTTTTAACACTCAGCTTCTAATGCAGCAATTAGAATGAACTGATTTGTAAGGAAGGGTAGTTTCTAATGAACTCATTCCAGCTTCAGAAAAGAGACTCCAGACCATCTTATAGATGAAGGGAGAACCAAGATCACCGTGGCAGCTGCTTGGTAGCTGTGAGAACAAAGAACACTGGTACAATGAACAGCACTTGGGACACCTGCAAGGTCAGAGGTGGCCACATCAGCCAGCAGCTAATGGCCAGCAGACAGTGAAGGCCGACCACCAACAACGCCAGAGAGCTTGGTATAATTATCAGTTAGCAAGATACCTGCAAGGTTGGAGGGTAAGTATGCTAGCCAAGTGACTAATAGTTAAAGACAGTCCAGGTCAGCCACTAGCAAAGCTAGTGTCAGAACTAGACACGGGCTTCAACCAATCCTAACTAGGTGGACAGCACGTGTTTCTATCCCCTGTTTGGCCAAGGAGGACCTGCATAGAGTGTGTGGATCCTCTATTGACTCAGTCCATAATAACCCAGAGAATTAACCAATCTCCATAGAGATTACCTCGGTCCTTGTCCAGCATGTTCTAGCATGGCCCTATAAAATCCTGGACAAAGGAACATCAGTGTCTTTCTTCTCTCTTAGAGACCTTCCAATTTAGGATGTTTCTTGCACTTTTTCTCTGTTTTCTATAAAAAAAAAATTCTCAATAAAGCCCGCCTCTGTTTTGCACACTCCCCTCAAAGCCCAAGCCTTTAATTTCATCCTCTGGAGGCAGGGAGCGGAGAGATGCTGTTACAGGTGGATCCTTGATGGCCTTGAGCATCAGTGATTTTAGGTCCTTGGGTCATCCACAGCTGGACTGTGTAAGATCCTGAGCTCTCAAAACCCTGCATCAGAATTACAGGTGTGAGCCACCATGCTTTGTCTTCGTCTTTGCTGGATGGAGGATGCTTCTCCTCCCGGCCACAGCATGAGTGGTATAGGGACAAGTATCCATCCTTGTCCCAGGGTGGAGGAATATCTTCAGAAGTCCAATGTGCTCTTAGACCTCGTTTTCCGGGATAATCAGCAAACCCATGCTTATGTTAACCAAGGAATCGAGAGGAGGCACTCTAAACAGTGCTCACTCCCTCAGACTGGGAAGCTGACATCTTCTTTGACTTCAGCCCCACGTGGAGTCCTGCCATTAAGAAGACAGTGGAGGAAGAGATACAGACAGTTCTTCGCAAGCAATAGTGTTGACTTAAAAATGAAGCCCCAGCAAGGGCTTGCGGATGCTCTGGGTTCTTGGGAGAATGAGTGGCACAGCTGTGAACTGTGTCCGTAGTCCCCTCAGCACCATGATTTCCTCCAGGGTCTCTGGCTTCTTGTCTCTATAAAGGACAAATGGATAAAGTGCTTGCCTGACTTCTGTGGTGATAAATATTATATTGCTAATTAAAAAGGGCAGCTTGCTTCAGGGATTGCTTCCATATGGGAGAATGCAAGTACAACTTAAATAGATACAGCTCATTCCCGGGAACAGTGCTGCTTGGACGCAGGGAACCTGCTGACTCATGACCCAGCTTTGCTGGGCTGGCTCCTTGCCCCACTCCTGACCAGCTGGAACACCTTGTCTCAGCTCGTGCTCACTGCCTCTGATGCATGGTCCTGCCGAAAGGTGGGAAAACATTTTCTCCTGCAGGTATGTGTTGCAGACTAGCATTCAGCCACCTTTGTCCAAAATTCCACACAGATGGTTGGTACAGCCTTTTCCTTTGCTTGGGAATGCTGGACTAGGTTCTGGCCCTTTGTACCTAACCGAGAAAGGGCTCAGCAGTCACTCGGAAGAGCAGGTTTGGCCTTCTATAAGCTTCTGCGTGTATTTGTGAGCACTTTGGAACCACAAAAGAGACAAGGCGTGGCACTGAGGAGCCCGAGTCCTTGAGTGAGAGAATGTGGGACTGTCAGGAAAAAGCTGCATGGTTCAGGGCACCACTGCAGGCTCTGAGTCAGCATCATCTCTTCCTGTCATTTCTCAGGTGACCTCCCCGTCCCCTGGCTGAGGACACAACAAAAAGGACAAAACTATGTGGTTTAGAACAGAAAATAGGTGCCTTGGAACCAAAACTGACATTTTCTTTTTAATTATCTCCTCTGGGTTTCTGCAGAATTGTTTTCCCCCTTAGGAAATTGCCGGGGGTGGGATGGAGTGGGGGAATACTTCTCTCACATCTAAAGAGCCAACTGCATCTGTCCATTAACCTTTGACCTGATTAAGATGAATGCTAGTATGTCCCTTGAGCTTTTAGATTGCTTTTGAATCCAGAAGCCCCAGCTCCTAAGAGCTCGCAATTCAGTTCTTTGAGTTATGCCACCTCAGAGTCCTCTGATTGTTAAAGGGGAATTGAATAGCTCCAGCCTCTTGACTAGACTCTGACCAAGACAAGTGAGAGAGCTCCGCGGCCCCAGTGCTCCTTGTGTCTACTCGGACACCCCCAGAGAGGTCTCCTGCGTTTGAAAGCAGCTGTACTGCAAGCTGTGTGGTATGCCGTGGAATGTGTGGACAGTCACAAATGCCACAGGATCTCAGAGAGATTTCCTTCAGCCGAGGTGATCAGAAAGAGCTTCCTGGAGGAAATTGATTGTCTGATTGAGGAAGCAATAATGTTTAAAATATAATCATAGCCATGATCTGAGAAATGAATAATTCATGTGGCTTATTTAATTTGCAAAAAAAAAAAGAAAAGAAAATTGTACAGCGAGTTCTTTTTAGCTCATGAGAACAGCAGCAGCAACCAAGTCACCTCCAGGCATATCCGGAATGGTTGTGGGGCCACTTCCTGTATTGTGTGCATTTGCAAGGCAGCAAGCCCTCTGCTGCAAAGGGGAGCCACTCTGTCAGGATACGCTAAAGAGAGACACATATGCTCCTCCCTGTGGCGGTCATACAGTTTGTAAGAGAGGCTGCTCTCCCTCAGGGTCACCCAGGTACCAGGTACACCCACATACCAAATTCAGCACAAAGGATGTTTATTACCCTGGAGGAGCAAGTGGGAGTGGGGTGGGGAGAGCTCGCAAAGGCAGGCTGTAAGCATCTGCAGCAAGCAAGCAAGCAACAAGCAGCAAGCAAGGAGTTATAGTTTGCAGGAGTGGGTTTTTAAGGAGAAAAAGGGGGGAGTCTCTGCTAGGGTGGGCTGGTAAATCCTGATTGGATATGTTAACCAAATAATGAATTTTGAGATGTCTCAAGAATGAGTGCCAAATAAAGGAGTGACCTTGGGGGCAACCTTTAACTATGTAAACTAACAATTTTTAGCAAGGGAGAGGAGAAGGGGGAAAACACATGTTGGCACTGTGTTTGCCATGCTCAGGCCTGGTAGAGAGTCCCTCATAGTTGAAACATGGACACCAAAGAATTCAACGTTTCCCCAAAAATCCCATGGCAGAGAAAGGGAAAAGTGGAGACCTTGCTGCCAGCCAGGGCAGGAGCACACCTACTGCAAGATTTCATACAGTTTTGAAAATTTAAATGAACAAATGTATTTTTCCTATTTCATCTTCTTATAGAACTGAAATGGTGCGGAGAAACTAGGAGTGTTTCTCTTAGATTGACAAAGGTATCAATTTTATTATTATGATTATGATTATTATTATTACTGCCTGTTTCTTTTCTTCATGAAGCAATTGAGCAACCTCTGTCAGCCTGGTCCACAAAGATGCAGGATTTGATAAACTCTCTTAGCCTTACCATCTCTGCAAGAATATTCTGTTGTTGGAGAGCAAGTGTCTGGGTACCTCCCCATAGGCTGCCCAGCACACTGCCCTTCATTGGCACAGGTGAGCAGTTGGCCTTGTGGAAAAGTATCCAAGGACCATTTAGGAAGACTGTGAAGCCACTGTGAAGCCATTTACAGTTCACAGAAGAAGCTGTTTGCAGCTGTTAGCAGCTCCATCTTTCCTCCATAAGGGAGAAAGGAAGGTGACAAGAGACCTGCTTGGTTCTATGCCTTTATCCTTTAAAAAATTCTAATGGCTTTGAGGGATGTCGCATATCCATTATTGATGGCTTAGGCCACGCCAGTGACAACATCTACTTCTGCATAAAAGCAACAAGGTTAAAAAGAAGTGGCAGCAAACAAGGGTTTGAGGCATAAGGTCACTGCAGCAGTCTTTCTGAAGCTGATGCCTGCTTCATACCCTGCAGCCTTCCAGGGCCATTTGTCCTCCGCATCCTTTGTTTCTTGGCTTTCTGCTGCTCTGCTGCCTCCCTGGGGATGGTTAAGGTTGCAAACCGTTTGAGCAAAGGGCGAGGGAGTGTAGCAATCTGCTCAGTGGGAGGAAATGAGCTAGACACATTATCTCAGGAACCTAGCGATGCAAGGGACCTGGAGAAGTGCGTGTCCCAGTCCTCTTCTTATGACTGATGTTACATTCATAGAGGACTTTTTTTTCTATAACTCACTGCGTGTCTCTGAGGACATTCGCAGGGATAGTATTCCACATCCTGAAGGCGGAGGTTATTGCAGTTGGATTTGGCTGTTAATTTCGCATCCTGATGCTGTGGGAACGAGGTGTCCATAGAGCCTTGCACCAGCTGGTCTGCATTCTCCCTGAGGGCTTCAAGGTCATTAAAGGGCAGTGGAAGAGAGGCTCGCAAGAGGAGCCTCGGCGAGGCACCGGGATGCTCCTGAGACGGTGTATGAGGGCACACACCCTTCCCATTATGCCGCCCGCTTCCACCATTTCTTTCATATCCCTCTCCCTCCCTCCTTCACGGCTGGTGGAAATTTCCTTCATTTTCCCCTGGGACCAACTCCATTTTTCTCTTCTAGGAAAAGCACCTTATTTTCTCCTGGAAGTATAATACAACTGCTAAACGATTTTGACTCAGAGAAAGCCTTTTCTGGCCCTTCATAAGATGAACCTCGGAAAATTCTGCTTAACACCAAAAAAAACTCCCAGGAAACATTTTCCAGTTCAAACAGCAGTGCCTCAAATACCTTCAAAGGTAACTTACTGTACCATACGAAATATATAATCAATGATGCACTATGTTGTGCAAAGTTATATAATGCATAATATATAGACGTGATATTAATAAAGTGGATGGAGAGGGATAGGCAGTGCTTTTAAGCACATTACAGCCATTTTTTCTCTAACCATGGATCCAGTGTATAGTCCCCATGTGAGTGACAGAGAGACAAACAGCTGGAGACACACTAATGCCCAAGCTGATTCTTCTTTCATTTAGCATCACTAAGCCTTTGTCACTGCTCCCTTTATTAATGTTTGTGAAACTAGATTGGCATAAATAATTCAAAGCAGAATTATCCTTGATAGAGGATACAGGATACAAGGATGGATCCTTGATACAGGATCTCCCCTCCTCCCTCCTCACAGGCACTGTGGGTGATAGTCATTACTGTGTAAGTTCATGAATGTCACGTCAGGTCTAAGTCTCAGGGAATGCTCTTAGATTCTATTAAAGCCGTGTTGTTACAAGACTAATTTGAAAATACTAAACTTTAGATAGCATGGTAGTTTAGATGGTACAATGTGTCTATACCATGAAAAGGAAAACTGTGTACTGGAGTCACATGCCCGGTAGGAGCATCCTTTGCAGCCATGTCCCTTCAGCTGTCTTCTTCATCCTCTTAGGCTACCTTTGACCTTTGGGCACAGAAAGTGCCTGGAGGTTTGGGCGGTTGGCTCTCCTATGGCTGTGATCCTCTAAGCTTCACTGCACCACATACCACGAGCCTGAAAGATAGAAAGGAAGAGGGCGAGAGGGGACAGGAGAGGAGGGGGACGCAAGGGAGTGGGGGGAGAGAACCGCAAATGTGTCCTAATTAGTGCCTCCAGCTTTGCCACTTGGCTGAGGCCATTGCCTGCTATTCAGAGTCTTGGGCATCCTTCCAAGCACAGGTTCTATTTGGGAGAAATGGATTGGTAGCCCTGAAAGAGATGCAATAATTAAGACTTCTGCCAAAGTTGTGCCTTGAACCATGTAGTGGTAAAAGAGTGGGAGGGGCCAGACGGAGATGGCTCAGTGGTTAAAGTGCTTGCCGAGCAAGTGTGAGGACCAGAATTCAGATACCTGGAACCAGCACAAATACTGAGTGGACATGATGGCCTGCCCAGGGCAATCTGATGAGGAAGGCTAGCTGAATAGGAGCTCTGGGTTTGATTCGAAGACCCTGTCTCTGTGAATAAGGCAGAGGCTTGGCTGAGTATTGTTCCAGGCACCAACCTTGCTGCTCCACATGCGTGTTTGCACACATGCATATGTGAGCCCTGTTCCATGCAAATGTGCACAGGCACACACATGCATATATCACACATGCACATATGAAAAGCTTAAGAGTGTGTGAAAGCAGCACTGGCTGCAGACAATTCATATTTCATTGCTTTGAAATCCCTGCCATAAGAATGCTGCTATAATGCCCTACTCTATGTTCCTGGATTCTTCTTTTCCTGTTTTCTGCATCTTTCTGGAGAGAAAGAAGAAAAGAGGGAGCCTTCAAGGTTACAGTGAAGATGAAGTGTCCACAGATCAGCTATGTTTTGGTGTATGTTGTTTTTATTATTGTCATAAGAGGGAAGTGTTGAGAACCATAGATAGGAAGACCATCACAAGAAAAATGGGAAGTTTTGTGTAAGCAGCCACCTGCAACATATGTGATGTTTTATATATATGCTTATATAGAAAGATTGTCTAATGGTAATGAGGGGCTTGTCTGAAAGCGAGGCTAGAAGTAAGGCAGCTTGTCTTTTTCATGCATTTGAAAATAGTGACTGAAGTGTGTGCACATGCACATATGTGCACATGTGTGATGTACATGCCTTGTGCGCTTATGCACATATGTGCACATGTGATGTACATGCCTGTGTGTGCGCATGCACATATGTGCACACGTGCGATGTACATGCCTGTGTGTGCGCATGCACATATTTGCACATGTGTGATGTACATGCCTGTGTGTGCACATGCACATATGTGCACACATGCGATGTACATGCCTGTGTGTGCGCATGCACATATGTACACATGTGCGATGTACATGCCTGTATGAGCATTTGGATGTCAGAGGGTGGCCTTGGGTATTATACCTCAGGCACCAGCCACCATTTTGTTTTGCGACAGGGTCTCTCACTGACATGGTTCTCAGTAAGCAGGCTTGGCTCTCTGGTCAGGTGAGTCACACCTCTATCTGTCTGTTCTGTCCCCTTGGTGCTGGGATTATAAACCCGTGACACCATGTGTGACTATTTTTTACGTGGGTTCTGGGGATAGATCTTAGGTTTTCATGCTGACAAGGCAAGCACTTTACTGACTGAATTACCTCCCTCTTTTCTAAGTGGTATATTTTTGAAACTTCAAAAATTAATGTCTATTTTTAGCCAGATGAAATAACATGGTTCTTCCTATGAACACTTAGAAAATGAAGCATCTTAGAAAATGAACCAATATGATCATAAACCTGAAAGACACAACCAGAAGCCCGAGATCCCAAGAGATTAAAACCTCTATTCTAAATGCTGAATATAATCATGGAGCAAAGCCGTCTGATGCTGCACTCCTGAAACCACACTGGGTACACAGAAGAAGGCTGCAAAGAAAGCCAGAAGCTGAGCTCCAGGGCAGGGAGTGACAGCTTTTTTTAGCTTCATGTGCGATCTTTGCAATTACATTATGCAGTCTGAATGCTGAGGAACCTGTTAAACCGTTGTTTCAGGTGAATCTGTGATGGTGTCTCCAGACATCAGCTTGGGAATATGCACACACAAGGTAGAAAAGATCAGTGCAGGTCACCATCCAATCCTCCGGAGACCCAGGAAGAGCAAGGAAGGGAAATGGATCTCTTTGTTTCTTAGTGCTGAGAGTTTCTTGTGAGGCAGTGGCAAACAGAACATCATGCTCACTGGTCACAGGAACTCCAGGACTTCCTGTGGTATCTGTGTGGGTCTTCAGCCTTTCTGTTTCAGACCAGCAGTTAACACTTTTCACAGTGCTGACTCAGTGAACACATTTTGTATGAATACAAAACTAATGAACACATGAAGCACTGTCCCCTTTAGACACACACATATGGGAAGGTTATGCATCTTGAGACACTATGCATGGTTGCTTGCATATGTGATGGTGAGGCACAGGGTTTAATACCACAGGTTGTTGATCGTGGTATTTCAAATGACCACACAGTATGATCATCCACAGTGACATGAATTTATCTGTTTCATGTCCTGACCCATTTATTTTCAAATGTGGCTGATCTGCTCATGTCTGCCACAGCTGTACAGCTATTTAGTCTAGTTCAGGGCTTTGCTTGTCAAAATACAGATATTATTATTCCACCATTGATCATATAAAGTAGCCCAAGAAGTGATTGCCTCAGTTTTGATAGAGTCTCAAATGAAATAGATAAATATAAATTAGTATATTTAAAATCGTTTAGAATTACTTTTACAGAACTACATTTCAAGATTTTAATCCTTTGTGATTTTAGACTTTAGAGATTTTGACCAGTAAAAATTCCCACATTCAGGAATACATTGACTGATCATGTGTTTCTGGAGTGTACCCCAAGCCTGACAAACATGAAAACCATCCCTATTTTTCTGCTGGAAAGCAGAGTTTTTCCAGTGTGGTTGAGGGAAAGGGAATTTAACGAGAGGAAGGTAACAGTTTAGAGTTGAGACAACAGATGGGTTTGGGATGTGTCTGGGGACTGTGACTTTGGGGCCATCTATAGGAGGAAGATGGGAACGGTGAATGTGTAAAAGAACAACAGCAACAAAACCCACCCGAAATAAAACCCAACAAAATCACAGTAAAACAAGCCAAGAAAATTGTCTTAGGATATCTTGATTGTCATCATGCTGAGAGTGACTGAGGACTAAGTTGCATGTATGTAGCATGAGCTCACAATGAGATGAAGCATGTTCAAGATGCCAAGTCCCGATGAGCCACAGTGAAGCAGTGAAGACATTTCATGAAATATGCCTTCGTGCAAAAATAAAATTGACTAGAATAATGACGAGAATGAATTATGCCCTCATAAGAAAGTCAAGCGCACTAAACTCCAGGGCCATGCTGACAGACTTTCAAAAGGAGTCTCAAAAGGACTGAGCAGGCCCCCACACAAAACAAAGAGCACCGTATAGTAACTGTGGACAACAAGACCCAGAGGCTTGATCAAGCAATATTTACAAATGCCAGCATCCAATCAAGGATGCTCTATATGCAATATGAAGCAAGAATTGTGTTCAATATCCAGGTAATTTAAGCAATGAAAACAGACTAAAAGTGATACCAGTGACAGCAATGGTAAGCCCTTAAGAAACTTTGAAACAAGAAAACAGGAACATAATGCAGACAGAACAGAAAAACAAACAATAAATTGTCACATTGAAACATAGCATCAGACACTGAAGTACCACTGTTTTGGTTTATCAGCAGAGTAGGAATTAAAAAGAGAGAATTGGCAAAGAATATGAAAGATGTGTAATAAAATTTTCCAAGTAGAAACAGATAATAAAAGATGATTAAAAATGAAAGAAGTTGAAGCCATCTCATTTACCTACTGTAAAACATCAAACTTCATTATCTGCAGTTATAGAACTCAAAGTAGAAAAATGGGGCCAAGAGGAGGGGTGAGAAAATACTTTGAAACAATTGCTGCCATTGTTCTAAGTGATATGGGAAGTATGAATTACAGATTGCTGGATCTTACTGCATTCTATGCAGGATAAGCAGAAAACCACACCTAAGCACAGGGCAATCAAACTCCCGAAAATTAGCCACAAAGCGAAAATCTAAAGAACCATGAGAAAACGCTTTCAGATTGCACTAAGTGGTGAGTGATGGAGACAGAAATGAATATGGATCTCTTGTCAGAAGCAGAAAAAGGCAGGAAGACAGGTGAACTTTAGAGTCTCACAAGAGAACTGGCAACTTGGATCTGTATGCGAAGTGAAACACAATTTAAAATGAAGGTAAAATAAACAGCATTTGAGATTAAAAAAAAAAAAAAACATCAGGAGGAATCTCATTCAAAGAGACGGGCACCAAAAGTTGGTACCTGAAATTCTGTAAAAGGGTGGACAGTAAAACATGGCTGCCACTCAGATGGACACACTGCAAATGAACGCCGCTGAGTGCACTAGCAAGTGCAAATGCATTCTTATTGCCTTTTCATTGTAAAATATGCTTGATATTTTAAAGTATGAATCATAGCAGTTGCAGTACCGTTTACAGAAGTTGCAGTCTATACAGAAGCAAGCTGAGCGGCAATGAATGATACGAAGACAGGAATAGGGAGATAAAAGTGTTTTGTTGCTGAGTGTTTGTATTTATGTGGGGGAGTGCACAACTCGTGCGAGACAGGTGACCATTACTCCAGCCTACACATTGTAGATGCTAGACCAAGCTGAAAAAGTACAAACTAATATAGCTAATAAAGGAATTCAAAGGGAACACAATAAGAAGGGATATTATAAATCCCCATTTAATTCAGAGTCAGGAGAAGGAGGAAACAAAAATGATCTGAAGGAAAAAAAGATAATTTTTGAATTTGTACCAACTGTGTTAATAACTACATTAAATATAAATAGTTTAAACATCTAAAATTGGTGTGGGACAATGGTCTGTATCCTGTCAGTTATATTTTAAATAAACACTAATTGGCCAGAAGCCAGGCAGGAAGTAGATGTGAGGCAATGAGAACAAAGGAATTCTGGGAATAGAATGCAATTTGCAGTCGTGACCCAGTCTCAGAGAAAGCAAGATATGACTGCCTCTCCAAAAAAAGGTACCAAACCACATGGCTAGGTCAGACAAGAATTATGGGCTAATGTAAATTGTAAGAATTAGTTAATAAGATGCCTGAGCTAATGGGCCATTCAGTTTATAACGAATGTAGACCTCTGTGTAATTTCTTTGGGGCTAAACAGCTGTGGGACCTGGTGGGACAGAAAACCTCAGTTAACACAAAATATAGATTGGATCAAATAAAAAAAGACCCCAAATTAGATTGTTTATAAGAAAACCATTTGTAAATATATTGACATATATTATACAATATTTTACTATATAGGCATTATATAATAATACAAATGTTAATAAGACCATAGGGAAAATTAGTATATTGTCACAAGTTCAAGCTATATAATAAACCAACCAAGGTTACATAATGAGACCTGTCACAAAAATAAAACAAAGTAAAAGAAAATATGGAAAGTTGAATATAGTAAACACATTGTTAGTAAGTTGTATCCCAGAAATCTAAGTTTCAAACAAATTCTGGTATCATTTTGCATGTTATCACATAAAGACAAGGATAACATGCAGATAAAGCAGTTCACAAAATTCAATATACTTTTTTGAGTAAAATACACACAAAAGAAGAAATAGAAATTTTTCTTTAATTTAATGGATGTCATCAGTGCAAAAACACAATTGCCATTACACATAATAAATGAAGACTAGAAAATTGGTTTTAAGATCAGAACCAGTCAAGATATCTACTATTAGCCTTTAGCATTTTTACTCAAACTTGTTGTGAAGATTTTAGCCATAGCAATAAGGCAAGAAAAAGAAATAAAGGGCACATTGCTTTAAGGCATTGTCTTATGATTTAATCTTTGCAACCCTGTAAATATGATGATGACAGAAACATGATCTCAGGCAAACAGAGGAACTCTTGAAGGTGACAGTTCTGCTCTGCTACTTCAATTTGCATTCTAATATTCTCCAGTGAGCAAATACCAGCTATTCCAAAATTTTACACTGACCTGTAGGGGTTCATTTTCATTTAATGGAAAAACAGACTTTCACTTAATAACTTAGACAGCAATATTTGAAAGAACAAAGTTGGCCAAGTACTAGTTAATGGGGGCTGTGCACTATGATATTTATATTAATCTGTAAGCAATATATGTACTATACTTAATAGTAGGTTGCTATTTTATAATAATGGTTATTTGATATTTAATTATAGCAATGAGATATTTTAATAATGGCAATATGATAAAATTTTATTAAAATTCTGTTGGTAGAAAAATCTAACTTGTGTTATTGGAAAGGACACAGGATGACACTTCACCATGCAAATTTATTTGGCTTTTTATTTTTCCAAAATGATATCACTTTGTGAGTCTGAGCCAGTATTTTGCCTTAATCATCTGCATGACACAGTTTTTCCTTTCCTGACATTACGTCATTATTTATAAGCTAAGTTAACCTCAGTTACAAAACAGTACAGAAAGGGCAGAAAGTACATGGTTCCTTTGTGAAATTTATGCTTTATTTCTTAATAGATTCAGCACAAAATTTGGCATGGACTCCTACCTAAAACTCCAATGAATTCATTACATCTTGCTTAAAAATGCTCAGTGGTTATAAAAATAAATAGTAGTGTCCCCATCTTAGCAGCAGGCATGGGCTTTGTGTTTTACATGTAGTTTATGCTTGGCAGGAGATCACAGAAGCATGAGATGGATGCACTCAACAGTGGGATCCAGTTCTCCAGCAAAGAGCTTTGCGGTGGCTTCCTTCTTATCCTCCCGCCCTCCCCCTTCCTTCTTTTCTTTCTTCTGTCTTTCCTTCTTTCCTTTCTTTCCCTTTCCTCTTCACTTCCTTCTTATCTTCTTATCATCTCAACATAATCATGGAAATCATTGTCTGATGTCACCTGTGATTCACAAATTAATCTTAATAATGGTATTTGAAGTTGTCTCAGTTTATTTACTAGGGAAAAAGGAAGAAACAAAACATTTGGCACTTTCTTGGTGATAAACACATTTTAAATTTATTATTATTATTGTTATTATTATTATTATTAGTGTTGTGTGTTTATGTTTGAGTTTGGAGGTGAATATGTGCAGGTGAAAAGTGCAGGCACTTGCCAAGGCTAGAAGAGGATCTGAGAGTCTCTCAAGCTGGAGTTACAGGCGGTTGTAAGCCTCCTGATTTGGGTGCTGGGAACTGAACTCAGGTCCTCTGCAAGAGCGTGTGTGTTCTAAGTCACTGAAACATCTTTCCTGCCCCATTTAATGCTATATTTGATGGCCTGTAAGAAGCTCATTTTCCTATTTTTCATAAACTTCTTTTCACTTAGAAATGAAGTAAGTTTTTCGGTAAGTAAGTGCTGGTAAGTCAGGTGTTACAGATAGTTGTAGTGATATTTCATTTGTACTTTAATAAATAAATAAAGCTCGCCTAAAGATTAGAGAGTAAAACAGCCACACTGGTCAGCCATACAGACCAGGCAGTGGTGATACACACCTTTAATTCCAGTAGCCACATGGTGCACACCTTTAATCTCAGCACAAGAGAGGAATATAAGACAGGAAGAGATAGCTCTTAGACACAGTCTCATTCTGAGATTCCTGAAGGCAGGATGGCCATTTTGATCTGAGAGAGAGATAAGAGCTAGTGGTTGGCTGCTTTGCTTTTCTGACCTTCATGCTGAATCCCAATATCTGTTTCTGGGATTTTATTAATTGTGCTACAGATAGCTCTGCCTGTTCCATCCAGCAGGTCCCAGGATCTCAGGAACTGAGATAAACCAGAAAGTACTATCCCACAATCTGTTAGTAGAGGGAAAAGGTTTTCTAAGTAGGTTAAAGAAAGAAACTAAGTGCTAACTGCGAAGATGGAAGATATTTCGGGGATGCAGGAAAAGGTTCTGAGCACCATGTGCTTGGGAACATGAGGAGAAGAGTGGGAGGGGTCTAACGCTGATGCTCATTGAGGTGACTGTCCAATAATGTGGGTTAGGACACGCTGACCAAGATGGAGTTCTACTATAGCAAAGGTCACCTTTATCAAGACACCTTTATGACTTTAGGATTGGGTTTTAGTACTACAGCACGACAATTAGCAAAACTGGTGAAAAGTAATTTACTTTACTTTATGGAAAAAAAAATTAAAATTCATAAATCCACTCAGACGATTTGTAGCAGCTTTTGTAGTACTTCTGCATAAGTTATTTCTTCTACTGTATATAATTTTTATTCTTAAGGCTTGGTATTGAATGTGAATAGCTTTCTTGTTCCTTGCTTCTTGCCTGTAGAAAGTGGAGAGAGAAAAACACAAACACACACACACACACATACACGCTGAGAGAGAGAGAGAGAGAGAGAGAGAGAGAGAGAGAGAGAGAGAGAGAGAGAGAGAGAGAGAGATTCTTTGAACTGAATAAACATTTTCCGCCAATAAGGAGTTCTTTGTTATTTTTATCCTGCCCTGCAATAAGGAACCGACTTTTTGGCCCTTTGAATATCCCTCATCTGGTAACATCATCCTATGACAATTTATTATTTATTCAAGTGAATACCTAGTTGAAGCCTTCAAAAGGAGGCCCCCACTTGGTGGAAGCACTGCTTTGCTAGGGACTGACATGCACCGTTTTGTCCCACCTTCTCAGAGAGCCAGAATCCACACACCAACAATAGAGGTCTATCAGCAGCAGGAGAAAAGCTCCGGGGAATGAAATACTTTGCCCCAGCTCATTTATCAGGGAACAGTTAATTCAGCCCAGATCTACAGAAAGCCAGCTTCCACTGATGAGTATTGAGAGCACAGAGCAGGCTCACCAAGGCACACACGCCATTCTTTCAGGCCTGCTTGCCTGATGGCTTGCTTCTGTAGCATTGAGGGTTTGTTCTAGGCCATTGGTTGCCTTGCATGTGTGACTAGTTACAAAGGTCTCTGAATTCTTGCTCTCTCAAAGATGACCTTTCTTTAATCTGGTTCTGTTAATAGTACTTTTTACTTATGGCATTCTAAAAATAAAATTATTAGTTACTTACTTATCTTACTCCCTGACTGCAGTTTTCCCTCTCTCCTCTCCTCTGATCCCCTCCTCCCACCTACCCTATAATACCCCTGCCCCTCATCCCCAATACACTCTTCCTTTGTTCCTGTTCAGACAGGGGCAGGCCTCCCATGGGTTGCTGTTCACAACATGTTGAATTTGCTTTGCATAGAGCCTTGGAATAAATGCCAACCTGACTTCTGTCAAAGCACTCCCAAGAGATCCCGGCCCAAACTGATGACTTTTATGAGATCTTTGCAAGTCCTTCAGGTGCAGATTCAAGGCATGAATTATTTTGGTTTCATTGCATAGAAGAAAGGAAACTTTTAAAGTGAGGGCTGAGAATTGAATCTCCTGCAGGCTACTGCAGGTAAATCCTTGTGGCTACCCGCTATTCTGGGATACACAATAAACGTTTGATATATGTGCATTAAGTCAACCTAGAAACTTAATATTTTAAAGATACCTGATCAAATACCATAGTCCCAGAAGAACTGGGATTCTCTCAAGTTCTTTTCCTTCTAGTTCTTGTAAGGGTGATCTTAACGTTGGGGCCGACTGGAGAATGACAGCTCCCTTTCTGAGAGACCATTGTAGCTGTGGAATGAAGCCAGTGGTTCAATTTCCCAAATGGAAGTCTACCTGATTAGCACCACTTGGCCTTCAGAGGCCTCAATCCAGTCTGATGGCTTATGATAGACTGCAGTCAGAAGCTCAGGATTTCCAAAGGTTAAAAGCATTGACGATATTTAATTAAAACAATGCTTAAAAAGTTGAACAGTGCCAAGCACAAGCTTCTTACAGCAGTGCAAGGGCACTAACTTATGAATTGAGCTGAGGAGGCTCTTTGCATCTCCAATAACCTGACAAATGCCCACTGGGGAGCAATCAGAAACTCACAAGTTTGATTAGCCAGTTAATACAAAGAGAAATAAAAAGATTTCCAATGGTTACCAATTCACCCTTGTTCCTAAGAAAAGTTCATTATTTTATGGCAATCAAACTATACCTTAGATTTTGGGAAACCTTCCCTACTGACTATCTTATTTGATTCATTTTAATTGGCTTAAATCACCCTTATTAAAGTAAAGTGAAAAAATCATATTTCTGATGTGTAAAGATAAATTTTAAGCAGCGTATCAGCTAAAGTGGTCTAATGCTTTTCTGCAGTTAAATTCTATGTGGATTTATAGTTTCCATAAAACAGAACATAGAATGTCCCAACTTAAGGTTAATTTATTGAAAGCATATTTATAGGTTTTAAAAGGACTTTTACAGCTTAATTTTCTAAAAAAGAAACACTTGGTACTAGAGAGATAGCTCGCCAGTTAAGAGCAGTGGCTGCTCTTCTAAAAGACCTGTGTTTGAGCTCCAGCACCCACATGATGGCCCCTGGAGTCTAGTTCCAGGGAAATTAATGCTCTCCTCTGGCTTTGGTGGGCACCAGGCATGCATGCACAGACACTGACACAAGGCAACACAGGTATGCATATAAAAATTAAAGTAAAACGAAAAGCCACTTCCGGTGATATGAAAGCTAAGACTTCAACAGCTTAGGCAGAAAGTTCTCATGAACTTGTTCTTGACGACTGCCTTTTTTGCTGTCAGTCATTCAAGGACCTATTTTCCTTCCATCTTGTGGCTCTTCTCTCCAGGTTCTGTCGGCAGATGGGAACAAGAACAGCGGATGTCCATCTCCTTGACACATTTGGAGTGATGGTGACTCCAGGATTTGCACTCATCGCTCATCCTCCTCACCATCAGGAATCATTCACATGTAGAAGAGAAGCTGAAGATGAACTAGGCAAACAGCCCATTTAAGCCTCATTTTATTCTTGCATTAACTTAGAACATCTTCAACTCTTGAAATGCTTCATTTTGTATATAGTAAGCTATCTAAATATTTATCTGTGAGTATGCATGGATGAATCTGTTGTACATGTGTGTATTGTGTGGGTGGTGTATATATACATCCATGTTTGTGTGCAGGTATAGGCATGCAAGCACACAAATGCCAGAAGAGAATTTTGGGTGCTCACCACCTTGCTTCCTTCAGACAAGGTGTTTGAGTGAAACAAGGCTGACAGCTGGCATACTCCAATAATCTTACCTGCACTCCTAATAGATGGGATTATAGCTACAAATGTGGTTCTGCCTAGATTTTTACATAGGAAGGGAGAATCAATCTCAGGACCTTAAGCCCCTGTAGCAAGCATTTCAACCCCAATATCTGAATTCCTTCATACATAGAATCAAGTAACTTGATTTTATGATTGCCAGTAGGTGATATTAGCGTGTACAACAGTAAGGCTTAAAGACAATTACATTTGTGTGGATGGTGAGAGGTAGGGATAATGAGAACACTTAGCACAAAGAAGTTCATTGCACAAAAGGCAGAGAGAAGTTCTGGCAAGCTTCCGACCTCCTCTTTGAGGTGGTTGTGTGTCATTTTGCTCTCCTTAAGGGGCAGGGGCAGAATCTCTAGCATTCTAAGTCAATGATCAACGTCTTGATTCAGCATGATGCACTATGCAACTGTATCTCCACCTGCTTGGAGGCTGAAGCAGGAGAATCCTTTAAGTCAAGGAATTTAAGGCCAGCCTAGGAACATTGTAAAAAATGTCCCTAAACCCTAGGTTAAATAAACAAGGCTATATAATCTGTATTTTTATGTCATTTGCTATAGGGGTCAGTTAGTACAAGAAGGCAACTGCTCTAGTCATTCAGAATCCTTCTGCCCTGAGTCAGTTTAAACAGGGAACAAATCATATTTGCTGAATATCAACACCCTTTTAATTATTAACAAATCTTAAGATATAAAATGATAATCACTTTATAGCTTGCAAATAAAATTGATTACAATATTAAACCAGCGATTTGGTTTCAAATCCAAGTTTTCTTAACAACGAAGTCTGCGTAGCTTCTGCTCCCTCCCTCTCCTTCCTATAAAGCTCCTTCATGACCACAGCTGCCAAACAAACAGGGCTCCAAGGCTGGTGTTTGGGAGTTGAGTTCTTTCATATGAAGGCTCTTAGACATTAGCCTTCAGACTGCCGTGTTCATGTTTTAGGAGATGTTCAAGTATAAACGGGATGAAATTGAACTCTTAACCTCACCCAGTGCTCATTTATGTTTTTGAAATGCCGCGTGGCCATATTCTAAGAAAATTACCTTAGATCATCTACAGAGGATGGGGTGGGGTGGGAAGGCAAGCTCAAAATCATGCCCTGAAAGCCTCACCTTGGATCCAGTTTTATAGGTTTAGCCTTGCGTCTCTATTCCAATGTGTGCTGATCTTCAGGGGTCCGTTTACATGCTGTGACTAGCAAGGAAAGGAATCTAAAAGGGCGAGGAGGAAATCTGGTTCAGCATGGCTTAGTTAGGCACGTTTGTTCAAACTTCTGGAGTTGATTTTTTTTTACATATGTAAACACAGTACAATTTGAAAAATGGTTTTCTTGTGACAATTATCACAATGAAGCTTAGGGCATGGCTACACTGGAACTCCTTTGCAAAGTACCTGTGACCTCTTACACAAGAATGGGTTCTACCGAGCGAGAAGCAATGCCCAGGATAGGGGGGATTTGGGTGAGGCATAGATCCACAGAATAGCAAAGATTATCGGGTTATTAATAAATCCATTCCAAGCCTTTTCTATGGAAAATAGGTATGTACATCCCTTCTATTGAAGAACAAAGCCCACAGGTTTAGCAATTCTGGTTTCTCTATTGCAGTCTGTTGGCATGTGGACCTTGTTCAATTACTGACAGGCGCCTAAGTGTTTGCAGCTCTGCTATTGGTTTACGGGTTCTTACCTAGTCCAATAAAGAGCAGAGGTCTATAATCAGAACTACTCACCCAGGGACCAATGCTGAGTTCCTTTAGCTTTTCATTGCCTAGGCTGTGATAGAACTTTTCATTGTTTGTGTATGGCTATGAGAACTGAATAGGAGCCCTAGCATCCAGAGGGGAGGCTTGTAATTTGACTTTGTTGTAGATGCTTTGTGATCTTTGGTTTTGGTAAGTGGTGGCTAAGGTGAATATATCTTGCATACCAGATTTTTTATTTGTTTGTTTTTGTTTTAGTAGGTCTTTACTGCCAGTTACTTTGGTGACATCTACTCTGAACTCAGTGGTAATGAACAAACACAGTGGTATTTGTTGTACAATATTCTTGCTAATGCTTATTTTATAGGACTTAGGATCTTTAGTGTTTGGAAATAAACTGTGGTGATAAGCATTTAGGATTTACTTCCTTCTTTTATTTATTCAAAATGCTGTTGGACTTCTTGTTCATTAGTCTTGTATATTCAGGGAAAGAATTCTTTGCAGAAATGTGAGAGACCTTTATATTATCCATTATCTTTTAGTGACCAGAAACATAGAAATTTAACATTTTATTAACTGTCAAAATTGAAGGCATATGGAGATCCAGATCTTACAAACTCCAGCTCAGTGTTGGTGGCCGGAGCTTACTGTGACTTTGTTCTTTTCCAAACCACCCAAGACTCATCAACACCCAAGAGCAGGCTTCCACGTTCTTTGGAAGGTGGACTTCGATTTCATAACCTGAGGAGGAGGAATAAGCTAAATTAGAGTAAATACTGACACATTTGTCCTTTACTGTGTCTATTTTTAAGGCTTTTTACTAGAGTGAGATGCTCACAGAATTGGAAAATGTTTAGTATGTGGAGTGGCAATGCTTAAAACTGTATCCTCTTTGTTATTCAACGAAGACTCATGATATCAGGTTTTCCTCTGCCTTACAGATGTGATGTAAATACATCTAGTTGTCACTGGATGCGCTGAGGTGCAGAACTGGAGAAAGCCACAAAGTCATCCAAATGAGTGTGTTATCTCCAGGAGGAGCTGCACATGAAACTAACCAGGCACTTGCTGCAAGAGATATTTAGATTGATATGTGTGTGAAGATGTCAAGTGGCTTCCTCATATCTTCAACGTCCGTTTATTCTTCAAGTTGTTGCCAGTGTATCTAGAATTTTAAATAACTTTTTTGGGGGTGCTAGAGATGTGATTCTTATGATTACAAGCACCAAATGCTCTTCCAGGGAATCTGAGTTCAATTATCAGCATCTACATGGAGGCCCACAACTATCTTTAACCCTTGTCTAATATCTGTGGGCACCAGGCATGCATATGGTCTTCTGACCTACATGCAGGCAAAATACTGATATACATACAATAAGTAAACAAAAACCCATGTTTTTACTATTTTAATTTTGTGTAGGCGAGTATGTCTTTGTGTGGGTATGTATAGGTGCCTGCAAGGGACAGATATTTTGGATCCCCCTGGTATGTAGTTACAGGCAGTAATGAGCCTCCTGATATGGATGAATACTTGGAACTGAACTCAGGTCCTCTGAAATATCCGGAAGAGATCTTAATTATTGAGCTGTCTCTCTAGCCCTGTCGCAAGCACTTTTGCTTGGGGTAGGTTTACAGCTAGGAAAATTGATGGATATTCATTGCTCTTGCTTATGACAGCAGTTCTGTTTCCCCAGGACTCTGTCCAGCTGGCTTCCTTGCTCTTCCGTGTATGCCCCATGGACTATTTCTGTTATGATGCTATGGGTGCTAACAAGGATACGGAGAGGCTGGTTTGTGGATGTTAGTCTACATTTTGGGTCCTTTCCTGCTTTGTATGTTTTCTCCTTGTACTTCCAGAAATCGGGAAGACATTCTCATAGGTTTCTAGAATTCAAGTAATAAACCCCAAACCCCCAATTTATCAGTGAGATTTCTTATATATTAACTTTCTCTCTACTGACTATAACTTGACCAGTAGATGTATAGATTCTGTTCTGTAAGAAAATGCTATATATGAATCTTAGAGGCTAATGACTAAGCTGGGGGTGGGTGGCAGTGGTGATCTTATTCTAAAAGTATTTTGTTTATTTATTTATTTATTTATTAAAGATTTCTGTCTCTTCCCCGCCACCGCCTCCCTAAAAGTATTTTGTTGTTGTTTTAAGACTCAGATTTGCAAAGAATCACAGACTTGTTTTCAAAAATGAAGTTGTGGTAGTCCATAAGTAAGTGTTTGAAAAGAGAGAAGACGGAGGTTATTGGAAAATACAAAATTAACTTAAAATCTATAGCCGGTCCTTCTAGATATATCTGTTGACAGCTATAGGTTAATGTCACTCCTATCCTTGGTCATAGAAGCTTTTATTTTCTTTTTGTAGTGGTCAGCAGTTAATTCACAGACTCATAATAGGTCAGAGCTGAGATGGGAGTTCTAGAGCCACTACCACAAAGCTCAGAAAACCTTGTAGAGAATGGAGCAGGGAGACTATAACGTCAGATGAAGAGGGATGTGTGAAATGACATCTTCTGCATAGCCCATGGCTATTGTACTCATAAACGCAGATATAGCACAGGTGTCCTCCCGGCAGAAGTTCTATACAAAAATCAAGCCAGCCAAAATTCTGTCTTGGAGAGTAGAGATGCTCACACCCAAATGAGGAGCTCTTGGCAGTTGATGGCTGCTGGGGAAGAAGGAGTCATAGGTTGCCCATGTTCTGGTGGATGGACTTACATTCATGCAGTCAGCAGTAATGGCATTCCATGAATTATTAGAAATAAAAAATAAATAAAAAATGAAGTTGGGTGTGTGTGGAGGATTCTGGGGGAATTTAGTAGTGAGAAATAGGGGGTGGGCATGAACTTAATTTAATATATATACATATATATAAATTCTCAAAGAGTCAATGAAAACTATCAAATGAAATTTATATGCAAATGCAGTGCTCAGTTAAGAAAAAAATCACCCCTTATGAGATAGTTTTTTTAAAATGGTAATAAGGTAAATTTCTAAAATGCCACTTTTCTTGGTAAATACATTTCAGGACACCTTTCAACTAATAAATCAATTACATATTTCAGAAAACGTCTATCATAACTGTGGCCATTGCTGTTCTAGATACCAGGGAGAACACAAAATAAATAGTTCACTGTGCCTGGGAGAACCTTCCATTTCAATGGAGGAAGCACAACACTGTGCTGTTAGCCGTAATAAAGCAAACACTGGGGAGTACTTTAGTCTGGGGCTCAAGAGCACCCTGAGGCCCTCAATCACTTTCGTTAGTATAGTATTCCACATCTAGAAGTAGAGTACTTGCTAGGTATCCACAGAACCTGGTTTTGATCCACAACACCACATAAACTGGGCAGTTGCATTCTTTCTGCAATTCTGCACTCAGGAGTTGAAGCCAGGAGGATCAGGAGTTCAAGGTCATCTTTGGCTCCACAGGGAATTCAAGGCCAACCAACACAGGCTGTGTGAGACCTGTCTCAAGACAGGAAAGACAGAAGAAAGAAAAGAAGAAGTCCCACAAGGGCTCCTCTCACCATAACTTGTCCATGACATCTGAAAGAGTGAAGAGCGTGCTCAGCTCGGTGGGCCTGAGCAGTGTGCTCCCTCACCCCTGCTTTGATATGTAAGATCACAAAAGCCAAGATGAATGAAGAACTAAGGATCTCTATCACAGTTGTTCAAATATTTGAGGCGGGATGTTTTTATAAAATCTTCCACTTCCAAAGTATATTTACTTAGTGTTGGTTTAATACTAGAGGGGAAAGAGCAGGAGGGAGACTTACGAAAATAGAGAGAAGACCTTCAAAGGCTTCCCCAGGGAAGGCTTCTGTTCTCTTTCAAATTATGATCAGATGGAATTTACTTTAACATAAGTTAAAGGATAATTTCTGATTTGTCATTTCCATAAATCTGATTGTGTAATTAAACTAAATTCCCTCTGCATATTAAAGTGAAGTTCAGCTAAGAAAGAAGCACCAGCTGGCACATGTATCTGCTGAAGGCAATTTTATGAATATTATTCCAAGCTTCCATCTGAAACCCCCTCTTACTTCCCACCTGACCCGTAAAGAGAAAAAATAAATAGGGGAAACTAAGCAGCTTGGTTTATTTTTGATCTATCCCAAACTCAAGTAAGGTATGTGTATTTCTGCTTCTTTTTCTTTTACATCTATCTATCTATCTATCTATCTATCTATCTATCTATCTATCTATCTATCTCCCCATCTATTATCTATGAATCTATTTATGTATATATCACCTATCTATCTTTCTGTCTGCCCGCATATGTATGTATGTATGTATGTATCTATCTTTTATTCATGTGTCTATTTATGTATATATTATCTATCTATCTATCTATCTATCTATCTATCTATCTATCTATCTATCTATCATCTATCATTCATGTGTCTATTTATGTATATATCGTCTGTCTGTCTGTCTATCTATCTATCATCTATCTATCTATCTATCTATCTATCTATCTATCTATCTATCATCTATCTATCATCTATCTATCCTTCTTCATGTAGGGGTCAGGGGATAACCTAGGGGGAGTTGATCCTCTCCTTCCATCATGTGGGGCCTGAGGACTGAACCCAGTTTGGCTTTAGGCTTAGCAGCAAGTGTCTGTACCCACTAAATTACCTTTGTGGCCCAGCTAGGTATTTCTGAATGCTTTTAACACCACGAGGCCTTCATGTTGGATGCTCAGGAGTTGGGTCTTCCTTCTTCATCTTTCTTCCACGTGCACCTTGCTCTACTCCCTTAGTCTCACAAATCTTTGCATGTGTTTATTTCACAAACAGACTCTTGAGAACTCTTTAGTCTTTCACTACTGTAAATGAATGCAGGACATTGTTTTCTGTTCCCAAGAACACTAGGACCCTTGTATAGCTTTTGGTGTGCACGTGGAGGTCATTGGCTAACTCTGTAGAGCTGGTTCTCCCCTTCCACTTTTACACGAGGTCTGGGGCTTGAACTCACGTCATCAGGCTTGTGCTCCAAGCACATTCACCCACTGAGCCATCTCATTGGCCCAGAAAAGTTCTTTCACACATAATCTGAGACTCTGAATTCCCTGTACTTGCTAAGGATTATGTTAAGATTCTTTTTCTATACATACCCAATGGCCTTTGTAACCATGATTTTCCTTTAGGTAAGATGTGAAACAGGCTGGCGTTTTGCTCTAAGTTATGAAGGTGCAGGATGTATCCCAACAGTGGAGACAGTTGTCATCCATTTTTTCAGATCCACAGTTAACTCATTGAGAGCAACAACTTACTCGTGTGTGAAACCGCTTCTCAAACCATCTGCCGTGGGTTGCAAAGTTAAAGCAATGATCTTCCAAGCTTACTCCACCCTCCCATTCCTGGAAAGGCCACGCCATTTAATTTCATAAATGGGGAGGTCTTGACTTATTGCCAGGTGCCAACTTGCAGTGCACATTTTTATAGTTCTATTTGCATATCCTTCTGAGGATCCGGGCTGGATGGAAGGGTTTATGGTCTCTTTGCTGGTAAAACAAATAAAGCGGCCATAAAAAGTACATCTGCCAGTGCTGGTGGTGACAGGACTGTATCTTCCAATTAGCAAAGTGCGGAGAGATACAGCGGATCTGAAATTCCTCGGACAGCAGCCTGGCATCTTGATTAATCCTGGCATCTTTCCTTTCAGTGTATGCTGACTTTCCTATCTGAATTCTGTTTTTTTTTTGAGTTGTGAACAAGGTATTATTATTATTACTATTATTATTATTATTATTGATAGAATTGGTAAATTAACTTAATTTGTTTTCAGAGGAAGCCCTGTCCCATGTTTTGGAATTATAAGCAGAACAGTCTTTGGAATATTTCAGAATCCATTCTTGTTTTTAAAAACCCTGGTGTTATTGAGTGATTATTTTCATAATCCTAACTACTTTAGGGAGAAAATTTAGAATTGGTTATGCTAAAATCTTAATAGATAGGAGAAATAAAATGCTTATATATTTGTTTGTTTTTGACACTGTTTTGTAGGTAATGGACTATTCCTGGGACACGAGTTCCCTGAATTACAATACTAGTAATGTTTCCTACAATTCCCTGCTATTCTCTGTGCCCTACTGAACCACTTCCTTTCCCTATACGGTTTCAGCTTCCTGTTTTATACTCATCTCACACTTCCTGCTCCTTTTAGCTCTAACTGGCTCCACTAAAAGTGTATGTTATTATTCTAATGTACAGACAATTTCTTCTCACCCATTCCAGACCCTGAGTTACCATTTTCTACTGGTAGCCAGTGAAATCTTTCCTATGAGCTCCCAAAGCTTGATGCTTATCATGTCAATGTTTTTTCCAATGTATTTCTGTGTGTGTGTGTGTGTGTATGCATTCATGACTGCATGCCTGTTACCCATCCATTCATCTATCTTTCTTTCTATCTATCATCTATCTATCTATCTATCTATCTATCTATCTATCTATCATCTATCTATTATCTATCTGTCTATCTATCTATCTATCTATCTATCATCTATCTATTGTCTATCATTTTTATATCTAGTCAATCGATTATCATCATGAGTCTATTTCCATTATCTTCTCTTCTCTGCTAGCTTAAAACTTCTTTCTGCCTGATTAATCCTTGCTTTCCTTTACTGTACACAAGCAATGTTTCTTTTAATAGCTGTTCATTAAATATTTATTGAGAAATCAATGACTAAAATCCCCTAGGAGAGTACTGCATAAAAGATGCCTTTAATATTCCTGCAAGCTTATGGATTCATTACCTGGATCTTTGTAACCACTTCAGGTTTTACCTTCAGACCCTTTTTAAAACCACCCTCATTATGTGAAACAGGTTCATCCTGGGGGAGTCTAAAGACAGAAATCAGAAGCCAGGGCACCCTGCCCACAGTCTCTCCATCCCCCCCCTATATTTTCTTACTCTATCCAGTGGAGGAATAGCCAAAAGTAGGTCACCTGGCTGTGTGTTTTTCAAGTCTCACCTTTATTTTTCTTTCCAATCAGAATAAGGTCACTTTCCTCTCGAGTTGCATTATGTTATTAAAAAAAAAACTTGTGGCATCATAGAAATGTCTTGAAACTTAGTGGCAAGACCACAATTTTTTTGACAGCTGCTTTTTCTCTTTCACCAGAAAGAAGGAGAAGTTATTGCTCCTCACATGACCTGCTCTGTGTGCCTCCCCACTTAATATTTCTTAGATTAGAAAATTAGAGGCTAAGAGTGACAGTCAGTTCCAAAAGTGACATTGGTTTCAGAGCGTAGGAAAAATCCATGCCAGTAAGGTGAGCATCCAAACTGCCTAGGCTCCCACAAAACCAATAGGTGCAGTAGGATCAAAAACCCATTGCCATTGTTCTTGAGGTCTCAGTAGTCCTCATTGTCCGCTATGTTCAGCGAGACTGGTTTTAACCCTGGCTTTTTCAGACCCAGGCCAGCTGGCCTTGGTGAGTTCCCAATAGAACATCCCCATTGTCTCAGTGTGTGGGTGCACCCCTCGAGGTCCTGAGTTCCTTGCTCGTGCTCTCTCTCCTTGTGCTCCTGATTTGGACCTTGAGATTTCAGTCCGGTGCTCCA
>NW_026068080.1:1136945-1156513 GCF_014885135.2 Alexandromys fortis | reverse complement strand
AAAGAAAGAAAAAAGAAAAAAGCCATGCCATGCCAGGAGTTTCCTTTCCTTATATTTTCATCTTTGGAAATCTCTGGAGTTATCTCAAAGCAAGTGTTGGCTTTAGTCTGTACACCATCAGAAGAAATTAGCATTATAATTTTTAAGATTCCCTGTATATATTTTAAAGCTGGTTCATCTGGGCATCTCGTTCTTGTTAAAGATCTAGAGGCAGGTCTAGGGATTGCTGGAGTAATCCAGCATACATATCCTATGCTCGTCTTTGAGAGGAGGATGCCAGTAGAGGAATAAGACTCAGTCTAGGACGACACGGCCCCGAGTGTTGTAGGCAAGGCAGAAGGGGTCAGCTAGGGAAGAGACAGCAGTGGACCACTGGGGAAGCATGAGCCAGGAGCTCAGACCCACCTGCCTTCCCAAACTGACAAGTCCCTGCTGTTACAGCAAAACCTCACTCTGTCCCAACTGAACAACCAGGCTAGTGAAATACGAGATCAGTTTTGTGAGATTACTGTAAAATTTCCAAATAGGCCTAGAGCTAACTGTTAACACAGAAGACATTTTTAGACAGTTGGTAGGGAAAAGTTTAGAAAGGTTGCAGTTGGATAGTCTGGGCTCTTGGGAAAAATGTTCATAGAGCATTCTGAGTGGGGGGATCTCGCTGAGAGTGTATGACCTGTTTTAGCTTTCTCTAGACAATGAAACACACGCTTCCAAAGAAACAAATTGTAGAGTACATGGGCTTTTCCTTTCTACCAAGCAGGCTGATGACAAGTGCCCTGAAATATCACAATCATGTGTCTTTTCACACAAGCCTTTATTGTTCCATTGCTCTGAGGCTTTTCTCCCTTCACCCTATCTGGCCCCAGACTATTGACTGGTGTTGCCTGCATTTAGGGCCATTCTTCTTCTGCAGTGTTTCTAGAAATGTTCTCATGCACATACCTGCAAGTATGTTTTCCAAAACTCTCAGTCTTGCCAAATTGACAAGAATCACCATCACACTCGGTTCTTTGGTTGTACTACAGGGGTTACTATTTCTTTATTTGTTGTATGAAAAGATCTCATGGAGAATAGGGATTCAAAAAATAAAAAACCTTTAGTTCTTTCCGCTATTTTTCTCATCACTCAGCCCTCTCAGAAAACATGCAACCATGCTAGAATGACATATTTTGTCAACTATTAACTGTTAGAAAACGTGATTGCTTTTAATCACCTTCCTTTTGTTGTCTATAAAATTATTTTTTTCATAAGTTTATTAATGAAATGTGACAACATAACAATGTTTTTATTGAACTATACATTTTTCCTCTGCTTCCCTCCCTTTCTCTCCCCTCCCCTTCAAATTTCTCTCATGGTCCCCATGCTCCCAATTTACTCAGGAGATCTTAACTTTTTCTACTTCTCATGTAGTTTAAATCCATGCATGTCTCTTTTAGGGTCCTCATTGGACAACATAAAAATTTTAAAAATTATTGTGAAACATTCACTGAAGGCATGGGCATTGCTCTAGTTCTGTGCTACTAGTAATATATATATATGTATATGAATACATGCATCTACATATGTACATATATTAACTATACACACACGCATGTGCGTGCACACACACACACACACACACACACACACACATATATATATATATATGTTTATATGTTTGCAGTCTCTGGGGGTTGAACCCAGGGATTTATATTTACTTAGAAAATGCTCTTCTATGGTGGGAGATCCATACCACTTATTATTTATTTGAGAAAATATACTACACAGTTTAATTTTAACTCAAGATTAAATGTAAGAGTCTGATAGTTAGGGAGGGGAACCATGATCAGAATATACTATATGAAAAAAGATACTTTCTATAAAAATAAAATAAATAATACTAAGATGCCATTATAATTAATCGAAGCAATTGCTTTTTTTTTTTTTACGTTTAATTGTGAGTATTCTTTCAGGAAACCAGGCTAATGATTTTTTATTTAGGATTTAAAAAGATTAACAGGTTAGATTTATGAATTGCTGCAATTTCTTTTTAAAGTATGACTGGTGTGTGACAAACTGGACATATTTAAGGAGTTCCATTTGATATATTTGAGGCTAGATGGAGAGTCCCACTAACCAGCATTACAATCTGTGGCGTACACCAGTATCCCTTCCTGAAGCTCTGCTATTGTTTCTGACTGCATTTCTGGGAGGTCTTAACACTTCAGGGTATTTTCAAGCACACAAGGCAGAGTGGTGTGATGTACAGTCACTGTGTTGGCCACTAGATCGCCAGGGTTTACTCATCTAATATTTTCCTTGAATTGATAGCCCTCTTCCACTTCTGTTCGAGGAATCATAGTCTGCTGCTAAATGCTGAACCATTTCATATTAGCCCATAAATGGGATCGTGTAGTACATGTTCTACTGTGCTCTGGCTTATTCCCTTAGTATACTGTCTTTCTGGGTCCTTGCTGTTACCCTTCATGCCAGACATCCTCCTCTTTTAAATGCTGCATGAATATATCACGTTTCTTTATTCCTTTATATTTGCGTGTCCATGTAAGTTGCTCCTATGTGTGATGTTTCAGTATATCACATCCAACTAAAACACTTCTTCTGTACAGCAAAGAAAATAACTGATTAAAGGAAAAAGAAACTATAGCATGTGATATGATATTTTGAGATTCTTTACCTGATAAAGGTTTACTATCTAAAGTATATGGAACTTCTACAATTAAATAGCAAAACAAGCAGATAAACAAATAATCAAACAGAAGTGCTCAACTAAATAAAACCAAATAAACCCCAAACTCAAACCAAAGAATTTATCTTTAAAATAGGCAAAGGACCTGAATAGACAAGTTTTTTTTTTCAATGGAGTCAATGAAATGGCCAGCAGGGATGTGGGAGGGCAGTCCATCTACATCACTAATCATTGAGAAAAACACAGATCCAAGTCACAATGGCATCTAGCCTGACACTGTTATCACAGACAGAAGCCGAACAAGAGGAACATTGGTGGGCATGGAGAGAAAAGGGAAGCTCTTCTGTTTGGGGGAGAGGGTTATAAATTGAAGAACCACTGTGGAAGGCAGGACGGAGCTGCCTCAGTGTAAATTCGGTGAACGATTTCATGAGTCAGCAGTTTTCCATCTGGGAGAGCGGCCAAATGAATTGAAAAAAAAAAAAAACAATCTCCAAACAATTGATTAGCTTCATCTTTGTTATAAATAATGAATGCAAATTAGAGTCATTGGTGGTTCTCAAATTAATAAATTGATCGAAGGATTTAGCGGAGGACCTTTTTGTGTCAGGGAAGTTTTCTACCGCTGAACTCTCTGCTCTGCCTATGTTTAAGGTTTCAACTCAGAATTTGAGTGAGGTTGTAATAGAAAGAGGGTCTTGAGTGAGTTCCGTGTGCCTGTGTAGAAAGAAGTGTGTACTTTCAAGAGAGAAACAAAAGGTGTTTCATTGACACCCGTGAAACCAAACACAGAACCAGGTCCTACTGAGAGCAAGTGTGGATTAGAGTTTCATTCTAGCCAATGACCGCAACCCACTCTCATCGAATGCACTCACAGGCCACCCTGATCTACACAGACCCTCATTGAGAGGCCCTTCCCAAATGACTCTAGACTGTGTCAAGTTGACGAAACTGCCACGGGCGTCATGCCACTTTGTCCATAATGAATTCTGAGTCATTTGATGATCACATCAGCAATATCTGTCTGCTTTCTACTGCTGATTTTTGTACATTCCTCTGGGAAATTCAATTGTCAGCTACGAGGGAGAAAGATAGGTATGTTTCTTTATAATTATAACCTCTGTTTCTTATAACTGCTGTGTAGTACCATTAGATACCATAGCTACCTCCGTGGATGGTCATGTTTAACCTTCATGGCAACCTGGAGAGGAACACACTCTGTGCTCATTATATAAACGATCCTTCAAGTGGTCATGCTAAATGACTGGAAGTTTCTACAAGATTTATTGCAGCATTCCATCTCGTAATACAGTGGAAGATGGTGGAAATCTGATGGCGGAATGGAACCAATGGAAGATAAACAAGTACTGATGACCCAGGCTCAGGCGGGAGCAGGCTCAAGGAGAGCCAGGCTTACTGGTGTCACTGGGAACTACTCTCCAACAAATATTTTTTTTTTAGAATTAGTCTGATTATCCTTTTTCCTTTCATTCTTCTGGCCGTGACTCCCATCATTCCCAGTGGTTCTGTACCTAATGCTATAGATTTGGAATGTGGTTTCAATGGAAACACCTGAATCCCCTCACTGCTTGTGGTAGGCTTGCTTGAAGGGTCTTTAACTTAAGTACTTGGTGACTGATTTCATTGTTTGGGAGTGGATTAAACATCATCATCTATTATCTTACATCCAACAGCCCTTTCCAGGGGGAGTAGATCTTGCGTGTCTCCTCTTCAATAGCTCATTTTATCCACTGAAAATGGCCCCCGAGTCACAACCCGATGGCACACCACTCTGCTCTCTTGAGCTGGAGGGCATTGTATCCCGTGAGTGGTTCATTTATTTCTCACCAAACAGTAAAGACTGTTTATCTCTGGCTATGGAGACAGTATGAAATGGACTGTCAGAAAGTGCAGAGGATTCCCCGGGCTTGGGTGCATCCCAAGGAGAAAAGAATGCCCTTGAGTTGACCAAAAGTGCAGGCTTCTACACCGTTGCACCTCCATCTCCCGACTGCTGAAGGTTTTTAGCACATCGGCAAGCCCGCTCTATTATGCACCGTCTGTTCTCTCCAGGAGCTTCTTCCCCAGGTGTTCAAAACAGAGTCGGTCTTTTGAACTTTCACAACATTCTCCACTGCAGAGAGAGCCCTGGGCTCCAGCATCGATTGGGTGCTTTGAACCAGAAGGTCAGGTTGCTGAGGACTGGGCTCCGCAGCAGGGATAGGGAGGAAGAAGGGTGCTTGGAGAATTGGGTTTGAGTCACCTGCTGATTTTATTCTCATGGTGTACAAAGACCAGCACAGGAAAGAGCTCTCAGCTGATAGCTTGGGATTTCGGCCCTTCTCTAATGCTCTTCTGTTTTCATGTGCTTGCTGAGCCCTGGCAAAAAGCAATCCTTCTCCCGGCATCAGGCCATACGTGATCTAGCAAAGCAATGCCTTTGTATCTCATGGGTTCCAACAGAAAACCAACGTTGGTCTCCGGGTCTGGAGGTGTAGGCTGTGGGGAAGAAGTGAGAGGAAGAAATTAGGCAGAAGGTCTTTTCAATTACTGAAGGCCATCTGGGTGCCATCTTCCCTCTTTCTGGTTTTTAACCCTGGTAGCTAAAAGGAAAACTCTTTCCTGTTCTTTTCAGTATCTCCAGACCGACTCAGTGATTCCTGTGCTAAGAACATGCTTGTGTCCTTTTGTTTTTGAGCCAGACAAATGTTTTCCTTTGTTGAGAATGTTCATGTGTCCTTTTGTTTTTGAGCAAGACAAAACACTCGCCGGCCAGTGGGTTTCTTAATCAGGTTGTGTTGTAACCAGGAAGGGCAGTCTTCGGCCGCATCGAATAGGATCGGAAGAGCAAATCGCAGGAACAGACCGTCCAGGGAGAAATGGACCTCGCTGTGCTTCATTTTCTTTGCAAAGAAATGAGTCCATTTAGCCGCTGGCTCCAGAGAGAATGTTCTCCCACTCCCACGTCTCCCTTCTGACCTCTACACAGATTTGTTCCTAGCCTGTGAAATGGCTATTTCTTTCATAAATCAAAATGAAATAAAATTAGTTCAGCAATAGAAAAAAGGGAGTTAAGTAAAAAATAAATAAATAAATAAATAAATAAATAAATAAATAAAAAAACAGCACCAAAAGATAGAAATCTGTGACATTGGGTGGGGTGTTGGCCTGGTGCTCAGCTGTTTGTAGTGTGGCTTTACTTCATGCAACCAATTTCACGAAATATCACCACCCTCACCAATGCTCATAGGCATTGAAGAACTCATTCTGCCTCGTACAACAAAACAGCGAAGAGCCTGGTGTTTAACTTGCACTGTCTGAGTTTCACTCCCCACCTCAGATCCATCATGTGATACTACTTCTTCGTAGACACTAGAAAACAGTGGGGTGAGGTCTATGCCATTATTAGGGCTTATGATAACCAGCCAGGCAGAGTATGTATTTAGTAACTACATCCTTTGTGGTGAGGAGGTGTTAGGTCTCTGTTGTTTATGTTCAGACTTACATGGAGGTTTTGGGAAAATGGCTCTGTTAGTAAGTGCTCGCCTCACAGAGTCTAAGGACCTAAGTATGATGAACTCATACCAAAACGAAACAAAACGAAAATGAAAGAACAAAAAAAAATTAACTGTCGTGATGGCATGTGCTGGTAATCTCAGCACAAGGAGGCACAAGGAGGTGGACCGTGGAGTTATTAGGTCATCCAACTTAGTCCAATTGACACCTTCTGGGTCAATGAACATCCTTGTCTTGCAAATCAAGGTAGATGGGCCCTGGAGAATGACATTCAAGGTTGACGTCTGGCTTCAACATGTACATGGACCAACATCCATGTCTATATAAGAGCATGCAATACATGATCCGCAAGGATTTAAAAACAGCTATTTAGGATGTACGGTCTAAATCATGGAGTTTCTAGGTTTTAAGGTAATTGAGAACAATGGGAGGAGCTGGGGAGGATGCTTCTCTGGATACTCATGGTCTATACTGATGCTCAGGATCTGAGACTATGGCTCACCAGGTGGACCACACTCAGAAGGGACCAGTGCTTTTGGCAAAGCAGTCCTGTGTGCTGTGGTTGACAAACCTTCTCTCTAGAATGTTTTCTCATTTGCTTTTCTTTGGAACCAGGTGAAAAAGGGACTAATTGGTCTAATTTTATAGGTGGGAAAACATGTTCCAAGAGGCTAAGTGACTTGCCTAAAGCCAAGGACATCCTAAATACCAGAGAGAGAGAGAGAGAGTCAGTGCTAATGGAAACCCAGATGTCCCCATCACTCACAGGGTGGAGGGGGCCATAGAAGCGGCAGCCTGTGGAAATGGTTTTCGGTCTGTAAAATCCAGATTAGCTAGCATGTGGTCAGATTTTAGCAATTTATTCAGGAATTATGACTGGAGAGTGAATTCTTAGTGAATCCTTCCATGCTTAGAATTTTTATAGTAGAGGAGGAGAGGACAGAGGGAGAAAGAGAGAGAGAGACAGAGACAAACACAGGTGTACACACACACACACACACACACACACACACACACACACACACTGACTTCTAAGGACTGCTTGGATGTGAAACTGAGCTTTTCAGCACGCAGACATTGAGTTGTGGTGTTTTGGATATGGATCAGATACTTGTGCATTAAAGAAAACTGGCCTTTGTTAGCATGAAACATGGAAGACAATGCAGCTGACAATGTCTCTAAATATTCACATCTGCATTATCTTCTTATTTGTTATTCACAGGTATTGAAGTGTTTGTGAGACCATTGTCATACCGATTAGTGGTGACCTCCGTAACTAGGGAAACCTATTTGAGTACAAGGTCAGAGGAGCCAAAGAAGATTTAAGCTGAACATTAAAATGTCGATATAAGCAAGCTCGGTGGTGGAATCTGGAATGCTAACACCTGGAAAGTAGATACAGGAAGATCTGTGTCAACCTGGGTGATGTAATAAGACCTTGTTCTGCGGGGGGGGGGGGGGGGGGGGGGGGGACAACATAGCTGGTGACGGTGGCTGGGCAAGAAAGGGAAGCGGGCTGAGATCAGTAAAAACCTAGGCTGCAGGTACTCAAGACTGCACCTGGTATGAGTCCATATATAAGACCTTCCCAAAATCAAGCAAACTAAAATTCCAGAATGGATGGAGAAAGGTCTCAAGGAGCGCGGTTCTATCCAATGAGCTATTGGCGGGGGGGGGGGGGGGGGGGGGGGATGAGTCAGTTTTCTTCAGGGATATGGCAGCTGAGTGGAGTTGGTCCTACAACCTAGGTGCTTATAGGCAGCAAAAAGTGGTTTTGTTTATTTGCTTGTTTGTTTTGGAGCACATTAAGTTGCATGAGAAGTAGAAAAAGACAAGATCTCCTGAGTAAATTAGGGGAGCATGGTGACCTTGGGAGAGGGTTGAAGGGGAGGGGAGAGGCAAAGAGGGGAGCAGAGAAAAATGTAGAACTCAATAAAAATCAATAATAAAAAAATCTGTCTCAAAAAATTTAGCTAGTGGTTATTGCCAGTCTTTTTTCTTAATCATTGATTTGTTTCACAAGTATATTTTGCACATTTACTGAGGCAAAGCACACAGCAGTATTTAAAAAAAAAAACAAAACCATATTCCTTATACTATCATATGACCCCTACTGAAGTAATTTTTTTAAATCTCACTGAATGTAACACATACCCACCTTATGCTATGACCAGTACACAAGTTGACTCACTGAGCAGGTAAAGGTGAGCTAGTTCCTGAAGGATGAAGGTGCCAGTCAGGGGCCCGGAAAGGCAAGATGCTGCGTGAGAAGGTACTGAGACGGTATGATGTCTGAGGTCAGCGTCACTCTCTCCCTCTTGAAAGTTTCTGATGTGTTGTGGTGTGAGTCCTAACAGATACTGTCACTGAAGATTACATAATTTTCATGAAACCTTCGATCTTTCCATGACTGTCCAGTTTACTGAGTAGGATGTTTGGGTTTAGAGAATCTCTGAGATGGATTCTGAGCCATCAGAGAAGGTCCTGGTCCAGTTGGTGTCCCCCCCCCCATATGGCATTGTTTGTGGACTCAGACTTGAGATTGAGTTTAGGCTCAGGTATTATGTGGCTGGATAATATTGTTAATGTTTGAAATATCTCTGAGTCTAAGTCCTGAATCGTACAATGCCGGCAATAATGACACTTGCCTCTTTATATGTGTGCCAATAAATTCCAAACTTACTGGAATAAAAAAAAATAAAAGCCTCCATTTGTAGCATTTACTGATGCCCCTTTACAATCCCACCTTTGATTTTCAGCTGTTATTGTGATGTCACCAGATAGGGATCTGCAAAGAGATGCAAATACAAAGAAATGGCGTCAGGGGCTGATTCATACTGGCCCTTGCTTTTTGCTGCCTATCACGGGGGTCCTGGGAGGACTGGGCAGAATTTTGCTGGTAAAGTGCTCAGTAGAGGGTATTTATGTCAAACAGCAGGGGCAGTGATGTTTGCAGCTATCTCCTGATGTGCCCAACTGTCTCCTGATGTGCCTACCTGCTAGCCTTATACTGCTTTCCTACAGCACGCTTCCTCTCCTGCAACTCATGTCTGTTGTGAGACTTTGCCTGCATTGATTAATGCAACTGTAGCATGGCTTGTCCCTTGGGGCTGCCAGCACCCACTTAATGCATGGTTTCTGTTTTAGAATCACAGCGAAAATCATTTGTCAAAGTCAAGTTGGCTGAGAATTTGTTCCCTATGGATGGTGTGAGTCTATTCTTCATGTGCTGCACTCTAGGGTCTGCCTCCAGGCCTAACTTCATCTACAGGCTTTCAATAGTTTGTGGCATGAGTCATCCATTCCATGGTCACAGTCCTCCAGATTTCTACAGCCACTGCCTCCGGTAACCTATAGGTCAGCCAGGCTTATGGGAGGGTGTCGAGCACACCTGTGTTCACACTGACAAGGCAACTCCCTCATAGCTAAGGCTCCATCTTGTTCAACTGAAACTCAGATCATGATAGTCTTTCCCACCTAGTAGCCTACGAGGAGGCAACGCACTATACTCTCTGTTTTTGTTTGCTTTGCTTTTGTCTTCATACTAATTAAAAAGAATTTGAGACCTAGTGAATATTATTATAAGGCAAAATGGAATTGGTCTTTTCTCTTTCTTCCTCCAACCTTTGTCTGCTTTGAAAAGCCTGTCATATTTGCATAAGATGCCAAAAAGAGCAAAAATAAATTTCCCCTTCTTCTTCCTTAAGGAACTTTGTTCTCAATACCCCTAAACTCCTATCGGCAAAGTGATAAAAGATAGTTCACAATGAATGAAATAATTTCTTTAGAACATGAAACCTATATTAGAGGAAATATTCACACACACACACACACACACACACACACACACACACATGTACAAAAACTTCTGAACATGGTGGCCCGGCTAGAAATGATGACTGATATACACAGGTGGAGAAGAAGCATTTGGGAGTGCAGGACTGAAATAGCCCACTGTAGCACATGCTAAAAACTTCTAAAACTACTGCAAGTAGTGCCAGGCAATGTCTTGAAAAAATCAGATCTCTCTTCATTCCTTAATGGGAGGATTGATTGACGAACTATGCATGGGCCATTAGAATTGTATATGCAATTCTAATTATATATACCGGGAAGATGGCTCCGCAGTTAAGAGCGATGTACTATTTGTCCAGAGAACCCAAGGTTGGTTTTCAGCACCCGGAAATATTTCACAACTACTGTGACTCCAGTTTTAGGAAGATTCAATATCTCTGGCTTTCATAGGCACTGCACCCAGATAAATAAGGCACCTACCACTCACTCACATCCCCATAATCTAATAAAATTATAATAAATATTAAAAAGAACTGTGCATCCAGAGGCATGTTTAGTTGGAGTTATTTCTCAGACTATGAGTCTAGTGAGATTCTGGACCATATTATCCTAAACACGACAGAACTGTTAGCAGTAACTACCACATGCCATGTGGACAGTAATTCCTGCTAGTGTTGGGGAGGTAGCAGACAGAGAACTCCATATAGGCTTCTTACAGAGGCTTAAGACTTTCCAGAAAATGAAAATATATGCTTTATAAATATCTATTAGTGGTTCCTTTGGGATTTTAAACAAAATTTATTTTCACAATGTACATGCATGCATGTTTTGCCTGCATGATTGTGAGTGACTCACATGTGTTCCCGGTACCAGAGGAGACCAGAAGAGAGACTGAATACTTCTGGCCTCCATGGGCACCACACTCAGATGCACATATCCAACCCTCCCCATACACTTACACATACACACAATTGAAAGTGATCAAAACAGATATTAAAAGGGACATGTACATACAGAGAGATGGCCTTATGGATAAGTTTCAAGCTGTTCTATATGGATGCTGGGAGCCAAGCTTATGTCCTCTGCAAGGGCAGCCAGCGCTGTTCATCCCTGGGCCATCTCTCAGCCTCTTCTTAAGGAGTTTTGCATTATTGAACTCAAATATTCTTCTGAGATTCCTTGGCTCATGGGCAAGCTCTACACCATGTGGTTTTTAATCTTCCTATTGCCGCAACTCTAATACAGTTCCCTGTGTTGTGGTGACCTTCATAACCACAATTTTGCTACTGTTCTGAACCATAATCTAAATATCTACGTTTTCCAACGGTCTTAGGTGACCTCTGAGAAAGGCACACTAAACCTTCAAAGGGGTCGTGACTCATAGGTAGAAATCTGCTGTCTTCCACTCTTTGTATATCTGCCTTGTTCCTGTAGGATTTCCCCCTAATTCAGAGAAGGGCACTGTGACTTCACGCTCAATGGAATCTCCATTTATGAACTTAATGGGGGCCATTTCCCAGGATAGCCTCCCCTCATGGACAGCTCTGCTTCGTGAATCAATCTATCAGGCAGCAGTATTGATTGAGTGCCTCTTTTCCCAAGGCAGCAGTCTAGGGTTGGTTCCAAGAACAATAATCCATTATACATTTATCAGAGGCCTTTCTGGCAGAGAGAAGCTCTGAGTGCACAGTCTGATTTTATTCTCCCTGAGAGAAATTAATAGAAATACATTCCATTCTGTCTTGATTTCTATTCATACAAGCCCAATGGTGGTTCGTGACTTGTTCAAGGTCACAGAGAGAGTGAGAATGAAACGCTGACATCTTGGGTCATCATCAAATGGGCAAATCCAATGGTCACAGAGGACTTTCAAGTTTGCCCACTATTGGAGTACCGAGGATGTTCCCCCTGCGTATTCTCGAGGGCTTGCTTCAGCAAAAAGACACTTTGTGCAGGAGGTAGTCTGTGCAATCGTTGACGCTATCAATCTTCAGAACACAGGGTCAGCAATGACTTTCCAGTTGGCTGTTTTCTCCTGCTGGGCAGGATAAGCATAATCCCAGGCAAATTTCCACCCCTCCTCCTGTTCAGTTTGTGCTTACGTACAGAGGTTCTTCAAGTACAGTAAGCCACTGTCTCACAACGACTCAGGCCTACTGTGATATCCACTTATCAGAGCTCAGCTTTTCCTGGTGAGAACTTGACAAACACAAGACTTTGACCTTCAATCCACTGCCAGGGGAAGGGAGTAAGTTTCGCCTTGGTTATTTTTAAAATGGTGAAACACAGTTTGATTGATAGCTACAGCTAACCTTGAGTAAGTCTGGGAGTATTTTCAGAAAAAAAATTAAGTTCTGTTCCAGTTTTATATCTTTTTGTTCGATAAAATATCTTGATAAAAGTAATGTATGGGAGAAGGCATTTTGTGGACCCCAGTCCATACTCTGATGAAAGTAAAGTAGAAACACAGGCAGCTAGTCACACTACAGTACCCACAGTCAAGAGCAGAGAGAAATGAATGTATTTTCCTCACTTGCTCTCACCCACCTTTCTCTTGTAGTATACAGCTCAAGACCACCACCATACCCCCTCCCCCCAATCTGCCTAGGTGATGATATCTCTCATAAGGAACTAGACTTTCCTTTATCAACCAAGAACCGAGACGATCCCCCTCACAGAAAGCCCCCAGGGTTACCTGAGCTACAAGATTCTTCATTAAGACTTTCTTCTCAGATGAGTCTAGCTTGTCCCAAGTTGATGATTAAAATGATCAGTTCAAACCCTCAAGATCATTTATGTAGTGCATGGCTTCAGCGTGGTTTCCTAAAGAGGAGGTCTTGAACATAAACAATGCAAAACAAGTACATTGTATTTCTAATGGTAAATGTCAGTTGTCCTGGCCATGGGGGTGCATACCCGGCGAGATGGGGAGGGATAGAGTTCTTAGCCATCTCATTGTGTGTCACAGTTCCCCCACCCTGCCCCTGCATGACTGGCAAACTTTGAAGGATGCTGACATTGTAGTGTTTTCTTACCGGGCAGTGGGTATTTTTGTATTATTATGAATATTCTGAACAGTATATTAAAATACTGTAAGAGTTTAATTATATATTCTGTAGTTATATATAAACATGCAAATATATATAAGCACTATAATATTAAAATACTGTAAGATGGCCATGCTGATAAGTCTTTTGGCAATAGCTGGTCCTCAGGAGTCTTGCTTTGTTAGGGGGGGTTCAGAGCAATAACTCCCACTGTGAATGCAAAGCTGGTGTTAGAATTCCACCCACCATGAAGCATAAGGTTTCCTGTCAATCTGGTGATAATGTAAACTATTCCAGAGAATCACCAATTTCTGATTTCTCTGATCTTCAGATGGTTTTTCTGCACCTGAATGATAGATTCCCAGTAGTTCCCTCCACAGATCTCTGTCTCACCCTGCATGTCATCTCCTTTTTGGAACTAGGACTCGAGACCTCTGGCTTTTACTCTCCTCAGATTTATATCTGCCTCCTGCACCCAGGGTGCCTGTGGACCTCTGCATGGATCCTCTCTCTCTGCACAGTGGTAGGGGCTTGAACTTCTGGCCCCATGGCATAGCAAGGATGTGATTTACTTCCCCTCAGAAAAACAGTGTGCATACAACCAAACAAAATTAGCAGTCATCCGCAGGAAATGGAAAAATAAGCTGAGTGTATGGTTGCAGGATTGTACCAGCCCACTGTGGTGCAGTGGGGAAATCCTTTCTGTACGGATTTATAATTATTTCTCAAAGCAATTTTGTGATATACATTTTATTTTACAGATAATTTTATTTTCAATTGATTAGCACATATACTTTAGGATACAGTGTGGCATTTCAGTACATCTAGACAATGTGCCGTGAATCAGATCAAGGTTCTGATGTCATCTCAACTCTTTGTCATTACTTTTAAAGAAACAGTTAAAGTGATTTCTGCTAGGCATTTTTAAATATATAAATTATTGTCAACCATAGTGATGCTGTTGTTCTATAGAGCATTGGGTGTTACCATTTTTCTCCAACTTTTCCCAATATTCTACTTTCTACTTCTACTCAAATAATATTCTTCCTTCCTCCCTTTTCTCTCTTTCTTTCTTTCCTTCCTTCCTTCCTTCCTTCCTTCCTTCCTTCCTTCCTTCCTTTCTTCCTCCCTCCTACCATCCCTCCCTCCCTCCCTCCCTCCCTCCATCCCTCCCTCCCTCCCTTCCTTTTTTCCTTCTTTCTTTTGCATGTGTGTTTTCATATGGGTATGTGTGCTTACATTTATGGAGGACTAGAGGTTAGCACCAGGTGTCTTCTGAAGTTGCTTTCTACCTTACTTACCACACAGGGTACTCCAGTGAATCTGGAGCTCATCAGTTCAGTTAGATAGACTATCCAACAAGCTCCAGGAATCCTTGTCTCTACCTCCCCAGCGCTGGGATTGCAAGCATGTGTCTGTAGCACGAATAATAAAAACCCAGAGACAGATATTGGGGTTCAAGCTGAAGATTAGAAAAGAAAAACAACCAAGCCACTAGAACCAAGGCTGGGTGACTGCAGACTGAGCCCTGAGCCTCTGTCTCCTCCCATCTTATAAAATCACTATGTGTCACTATGCCTGGATTGTTATTGGGTGCTGAGGTTCCAAACTCAGGTTTTCATACTTTCAAATCAAGCACTTTTACTGACAAAGCCATCTTTCCAGCATCCCCCGCTTCCAATTGCTATCATAGTTTCCACATATGATGGAGAACATGTGTTGCTTATCTTTCTGTGCCTGGCATTTTATTTAGCAAGTTCTCCAGTTCCATACATATTACTACAAATGACAGAATTTCATTTATTTATGGTGAAGCAATCTTCCATTGTACATACACACACAAACACACACTAAAATTTTTATACATTCGTCAATCAACACATACTTCGGTCCTTTATTTTGGCTCCAGTGTTGTAGTAAGCATGCGAGTGCAAATGTACTCAACACACTGATTTCATTTCCTTGGTCATAAGCCCATGAGTGGGATTGCTGGATCGTGTGCTGATGCTTTTTCTGGTCTTTGAAGAGACATCCACACTGTTCTCCATAACTGCTGTGCTAACTTGTATGCTCACCAGCAGCTCCCCTTCTCTGTGCTCATAAGCACTTAGTTTTTGCCTTCCTGCTGGGTTGGGGAGTTTTCTCATTGTGGGTTTATTCTCATTTCCCGCTGACAGTGGTGCTGTGTATTTTTTCCAGTTCTTCTGGCCATTAAAACATCTTTTTGGAGAAATGTCTCTTCAGGTTGTTCATGATTGGGGCTATAAAATTCTTGTCTGTCATCCTGGTGCTGACATCTGTCAGTTTTCTTTTATCACTCAAGTGAACATTTTCCTGGTTCTTGACATTTTCTGTTTCTCCAGAAAAATGATCCTGTTTGGGCTTCAGCACATTGTATGGGTGGATTTTTTTTTTTTTTTTTTTTTAGAATGAAATGCCAATGACATTTGTATTTTTCAGGGGCCTTGCAGTTGTAGCTGGCTCATCATTTTTGTGCTTTTGATTCTGCCATGAAGATCTGAGTTCAGTTCTGTGCTATAACTCAATTCTTAGACTTGTGGGCTATAGATTGTGGTTCATTGCATTTATGACTTGACCTGTCAGGCTTCTCATTGCGCTGTTGGGAGTTCCTTCTACACTGACTTTTCTCTGAGACCATCTGCTGACTCTTTTGTTGGGAGAGCAGTATATGGTGATGGATACGGACATCCACAATTAAAAATTGGTGCCTAATAAGAGATTGATGGGCTGGGGTAGCACTAATCTGCCTCTGCTACTGCTGCTACTGCCCCTGCCTCTGGCGCTGCCCCCTGGAGAGTGGGGCATGAGGTTTCCTGTCTGGTTTCTACTGGTTCTAACGGGAAAAGAAGATGCTTGTAGTCACTACATTTTGAGTAGAGGATGGAATGGAATGCACTTCTCAGTTTGTGTTGGTGCTGCAACTTTTGCCGCGGTGGTTATCAGTTTTGGTCACATGGATTTAGTCCCATCACAGAGGTCTTTGCTTTGTGGTTATTGCTTTTCTCATTGTTTGGGTAGAGTTTCTTAGGAGGCCACCATGCAGCTTTCCTTTTATTCATCTCCTTTTTGTTTTCTTCCCCTTCCAACTTCTCGAGCTCTTTTCTTTTGCACCCGTTGAAAGTCTGAGTTCTTTAACCTCCCTCTGCCATGATTGTAGAATAAGATCCTAGCAGTTCAGGCAGGGGAAAATGGAACATAAGAGACACTGCAGTGTGGAAGTAATCAAGAGAGGCCTGATTTTCCCAAAGTAAATGTTACATAGACTTAGATCAGGCTTGCAGAGTGTGGAACAGTAACAGTATCCTCAGGTTATTTCCTGTCATGTTACAAGTTTAGGAGTTACTTAGCAGGAAATGCAGTCCCTGCAAGGCTCCTAAGTGGAAACTTAGAATCTTGGGGTCATTTCAGAAAGATGCTGACACAGGGAATAAATGTGAACAATGGGTTATGAGACAGGAAGAGTGAAGAGAGGAGGTTAATTAGAGGTAATGTCAAATAGATGTTATTCAGACAGATGACAGAAATTCAAACGGTGCAGAAAATATACCGTTATCGTTCTTACCTCTTGGTTAACCCCAACTTGACTTTCTCTTTGAAA
Organism: Alexandromys fortis; assembly: GCF_014885135.2. Lineage (NCBI taxonomy): Eukaryota > Metazoa > Chordata > Mammalia > Rodentia > Cricetidae > Alexandromys > Alexandromys fortis. The sequence continues at coordinate 1,139,850 of NW_026068080.1, read as the reverse complement.
AAAAAAAAACACCATAATTTGGTATGGATTATCACAGAAGTTCTAGTGAGTATAGAAGCACACATACATAGCCATGGGATCTCACACAGGTGTTTTTTTATATATATATTTCTTTTCATTTTTGTTTTCTGCTTCTAGGCACTTACGAACCTTTAGTTCATGATGACAACTCACCTTGGTCTGTATAATGAATCTGTATAATTTTGTCATTTTTCCACCACTAAATCTGCACTCCCATTCTCTCCCATGGCCACTGTTCTGCCCAGATCACAGAGTCCCCTAAATCCAAGTAGGAGATCAGGTACTGCATGTAAAATCAAAGAGCTTTTATTCTTACACAAGTTTGCAAACCTAGACTCTCCATGTGTCCAACATATTGGAGTGATCAGAGAGCCCCAAGCTCAGTTAGGGTTGAGTTTTTATAGTAGCAAAGGTGGAGGTGAGGGATTTCTAAGGTTCAGGACCCCTAATTGACTGACATTTTTCTAGGGCTATCCTAGTGAAAAGCAATGGGTGTGTGCTGGCAGGTGATCTTATCCACAGCTGTTGATACATTAGAAATTTCCTTTGGATGGTATGTTCCTGGGTTATGGCTGGGTAGTCTCAGTTTGTGGTCTTTTTTGAACCAGGAATTGCCTTAGGGTAAACTACTGAGACTCAGGGCTCTATTGAGCTTGTCATGGCTGGGTCCTACAGCCACATGGTCTTGGGTTTTTCTGCACACTGTATATTGCTCAGTGCTGTTTTACACGTGTCTTTAATTTGTATATACAACATTTATTCCTTCCCTTTCTTATGATAAACTACATGTCAAATTGATATTAGCATATCTTGTTTATTTCTGTTAGTGGTAGCATAGGAATTCTATAAAACGAACCACTAGAACTTGTTCAATGATGATAGCTTTCCTTTGTCAACCACACTCTATTGTCATAATTCTTATTTCAATGTCCTTATAGACTTGATTAACAATTTCACAAGGCTATCTCCCCAGCATTGGAATGTCTGCTTGTTCATAGATATGAAGATAATTCAGTTCCATTAAGACCTACAGAGTGTTTTTCTAAGGAGCTGCTCGAGTTTGTTCTTTCTCTTCTGGAGTACAAGATTCTTATCTCATCATCTCTTGTCAGTCCTTGAAATAACAGACCTAGAGCCATTATATTTTGCCTGTCTTTGGTTACTAGAGAATTGGATGGCTCTTCTTGTTTTTATCTGCCCAGCCACTGAAAAGTTAAAGGAAAGTTAATAAACATTTATTGAGCACTTCATATGTGTTTTATAATTATTTCTATGTGTTTTATAAATATTTCTGTGTGTTTTATAATGATTTCTATTCCTTCAGCAAAATCCAGCAAAGAGAGGCTGGAGAGACAGCCCAGTGGTTGAGTACTAACTGTTCTTCCAGAGGACTTGATTTTGATTCCTAGTACCCACAGGGAGGTGCACAACCTCCTGCAATGCCAATTCCAAAGGATCTGATACCCTCTATGCCCTCTCCTGGGCACCAGGCATGTAGTGATAGACATATAGACATTTGGGCGCACACATAAAATGCGTTCATAATCTGGAAAAGTAGGTATTTTTATGCTCATTTTAGATAAAAAGGAGTAAGGCTTAGTATTATCCAAGATAACAAAAAAGGGAGGGGACCAAAAGGTGGCTCAATGGTAAAAGCACTAGCTGGTCTTTCAGAGGACTGCAGTTCAGCTATGGCTATCAGCGATCACTGTAGGTGACTCACAGCTGCCTCTACTTCCAGCTCCAGGGTGATAGGACATCCTTTTCTGGTCACTGCTGGCTCACACAGACACATAGCTTGCCTACCCACAGATAAAAATGAAACATTTAAAATAATACTTAAAAAGTTAGCAGGACATCTGGTCTGTGTAGTTAGGTTGATTGAACCAAAACTAAAGTTTCTAAACTCATCATTTTCCTAGGGTAAAGAGAAAAACAGTCGATTTCATTTCCAAGTTACATTTGAGACACTTAAATCAGGAGAAATAGGAATTCCAGCATGGAAAAAATTGGGGAAAAATACAATCCTGAAACCACATACAAAAAAAAAAAACCCAATAAGAATGGGCTATTTTCAGATTGTAGCTATATTTGTGCACATATACATATACAACAATAAAAATCAAACGAAAAGAGAATGTAAATTTGAGAGTGGGGGCCTGGGAAGGATTGTAGGCTTAGAAGGAGAAAAGAGGGGAGAAGTGATGTAATTCTATTTCAACTGAAAATATATATTTTAAAAGATGGGTGTAAAACTGGATATGACAATCTGAAACAAGAGAGAATGTCTGCCCCCAATTACTCACAGGCTTTTAATAAATTATTCTGTAGGTATAAATGGCATTTCAGAGAGACCAGCACAGGGTACTGGCTTAAAAAAGAAAGACTGGGTCTGGGTTACCTCACTCAGGATAGTGTGTTCTATTTCCATCCATTTGCATGCAAAATTCGAGAAGTCATTGTTTTTTACCGCTGAGTAGTATTCTAATGTGTATATATTCCACAATAGCCATACTGATTAATATCTTGCATATCACCATAGAACCTTCATCTGGAGATGGATGGAGATAGAGACAGAGACCCACACTGGAGCACTGGACTGAGCTCCCAATGTCCCAAGGAGGAGCAGAAGGAGGGAAAATATGAGCAAAGAAGTCAGGACCACGAGGGGTGCACCCACCCACGGAGACAGTGGGGCTGATCTATTGTGAGCTCACCAAGGCCAGCTGGACTACGACTGAAAAACCATGGGATAAAACCGGACTCTCTGAATATGGCGGACAATGAGGGCTGCTGAGAAGCCAAGGACAATGCCACTGGGTTTTGATCCTACTTCATGTTCTGGCTTTGTGGGAGCCTAGCCAGTTTGGATGTCCACCTTCCT
>NW_026068080.1:946110-1136655 GCF_014885135.2 Alexandromys fortis | reverse complement strand
CCCCCCCCCCCCCCCCCCCCCCCCGCCCAATCCCACTCTGTCACTGTTGCTGGGATATTGGGTCTCTTGGGTCAGCGTTGTAATGGATCTGGGTGCCTCTAAACTACTTCATCCCTGATGCTAGTTGACATTTACAGTAAAGCCCTGCAAACCTTTGACCCAGTTGAAACAATTCTCTAAGTAGAAAACATCGCATCAACATAAAGCTGTGCAGGAAAGTGAACCAAGAGAAGAAGATGTATACATTGGATCCTGGGTATTACAGATGCAGGACAGCACAGCTTGATGCATTTCAGATGAAAAGGGGGCTCAAATAATTTTAGGCAATTAAAATGTTTAGGAACAGAGGTCACTGAAATCTTTGCTTAGAGAACAAATGATGCCCGAGAGTCCAGCAAACATGGAAACTTAGGGCCATCCAGGGTGATTTTTTTGTGGACGGAGTCAGGCCAAGTTGCTGATGGACTATAAAGAGAAAAAGACAGCTGAAGGGCAGAGGGGTCATAGCTGTCGTCAGCGAAAGCAAGAGCTAATTGCAATTGAAGCCTGTCTCCAAGACATGAGGTATCTGAGCAAGTGAAAGGTTTGCATATTTCAACCTCTAGATAAAATGAAAGATAATAAATCATGATTCAGTCTTTTGGAAGTGAACCAGCTCTTGTTTTAATCAGCTAAATACCTCATTTGGATAAGTGCACCAGAGAGAGAGAGAGCTGGCTTGCTTTCTTGTGTCTGTACAATTTAAAAGTATCCTCAGATTTCCCTTTTCCTTCTTTTCTTTATTCCTTTTTGTTCCATTTCCCCCCCCCCCCCCACTTTAAAGAAATACTTCCCTGGGGCAGAGAGATGGCCCAGTGAACAAATCTATTAATAGGCCTATGTTCAGACCCCAGCACCCACATAAAACCTGGGTGGGCATGGTGGACTGCTTGTGATCCCAATGGTCAAGTTAGATGAAGGTAGAATATTTCTGGGTAAGCTGGCCAGACAGACTGATAGAGTCAGTGAGCTCTGTGTCCCTTGAGACTGACTTGCTGAATATACCCAGTTCAACTTTTAGTCCTCACCTGCATGTGTATCCACGTGTACATGTACCTGACCCCACTTGCATTTCTGCACTCGTGCAGACTTACATATGCATACCACAAATGTAATCTGCATCAAGAAATGATCTTACGTTTTGACATCTAGAGCACTGATTGGGTCTTTGCATGTACTCTTTGTATGTATGTCATCTACATAGGAAACATTCCTGAATTCTGTGTCTATTCAAAGGCAGCAGTATTTAAAATGGTCAAAAGCAGAATCAAACCCTCCCATCTTCTCTTTGATTTGGTCCCCCTGTGCTAGAGAAAGAGATGAGCATGCTATGCTACATGGGAGTGCAGAGGAACAGTTATTTCTATGTTGGAATAAAGCAGCATGTAAGCTTTGAGAGGGTTCCCCCTTTAATGTTTGTTTATTATTTGCTGCATCTTTTAAACTCTAAATTGGTTGGAAACAAGTAGGGTTTTCTTGAAAATAGATTTTTTTCCTCATGTAATATATCCTAATTATGATTTTCCTCCCCTCTGTTTTTCACAGTTGCTCACCACCTCCCATTCTGTTCAGATCCACTCCCTTGCTGACTCTTATTAGAAACAAAACAAACGGGCTCTAAACAATAATAATAAAATATAATATAATAAGATTAATAATAAGAAAAATTGACCCATCAGAGTTAGATAAGACAAACAAACAGAAGTAAAAGATCCCAAGAGAAGTCAGAAAATCCAGAGACCCACTCATTTGCATATTTAGAAATCCCTTAAAAACATAAACTGGAAGCCATAAAATATATGCAGAGCACCTGGTGCAGACCTGCACATGCCCTGTGCATGCTTCTTCAGTTTCTGTGAGTTTGTATGAACTTTGATTGTGTTGATTTAGGGGTCCTTGTTTTCTTGGCATACTGTCACTGCTGGCTCTTACAATTGCAGTCTTTCTGCCTCATCTTCTGTGGGGTCTCCTGAGTCCTGAGTGGAGGATATGAAAATGGCTACACCAGTTTTCTTTTGGGGTTCATTTGCTTGAATATCCTTTGCCCATTCATTTGCCCTAAGGTGATATTTATCCTTGATGTTGCAGTGTGTTTCTTGTATACAATATGAGGATAGATCTATTTTTGCATTCCTTATATTATTAGTCCCTGTTACTTTTTTTGGAGAATTGAGATCATTGATATTGAGAGATATTAATGAGAAGTGTTTGTTGATTCCTGCTATTTAGTGTGGTGGTGGTGGTGATGGTATATGTGTGTTTTCCCTATTTTCATTTGCTGGTCTGAGATTATTTATTCCCAGTGTTTCCTTGGGTGTGACTAACCTCTTTAGTTTGGAATTTTCCTTTTAATACCTTTAGCAGGCCTGGATTTGTAGATAGATATTGCTTAAACTTGGTTTTATCAATGAATGCCTTATTTTCTCTATCTATTGTGTTTAGTAGTCAGGTCTGTCATCTGTGGCCTCTTAGGGTCTGCAGTACATCTAGTCAGGTCTTCCTGGCTTTTAGAGTTTTTATTGAGAAGTCAGGCATTATTCTAACAGTACTGCTTTTATATGTCACTTGGTCTTTTTTCTTCTTGTAGTTGTTTCTTCCTTTGCTCTGAACATTAGTGTTTTAATCATCAAGCTCCAAATGGATTTTCTTTTCTGATTCAGTCTCTTTGGTGCTCTGTATGCTTCTGGTACCTTGATGGACTCTCCTTCTTTAGGCTAGGGAAGTTTTCTTCTATGATTTTGTTGAAAATATTTTCCATGGCTTTGACCGGGTTTCCTTTCCTTCCTCTATTCCTATTATTCTTAGATTTGGTCTTTTCATAGTGTCCCAGATTTCCTGGATGTTTTGTGTCCAAAGATTCTTAGACTTAGCATTTTCTTTGACCTGGGTATCCATTTTTGTTTTTCTATCTTGTTACCAATGCCTTAGATTCTCTATTCCATCTCTTGTATTTTTTTGGTCAAGCTTGACCCCGAGGTTCCTGTTCAAGTTCTTAAACTTTTCATTTGCAGATTTTCCTCAATTTGGGTGTTCTTTATTGATTTAATTTCCACTTTTAGGTCTTAACTGTTTTATTCATTTCCGTCAACCATTTGTTTGTGTTTTCATAGTTTTCTTTAAGGGATTTATTAAATTCCTCTTTAAGGACATCTATCATATTCATAAAAGCCTTTTGAACCTTTTTGTTTTGTGCTTCAAGTATGTTACTGTGCCCAGAGCATGCTGTGGTATGGCTTCTGGGTTTTCATAAAAACATTGTTCTGGCTGTTATTGATTGTGCTTTTATGCTGAGGTATACGCATCTGGATTTGGGAAGATTATACTTCCAGTTGCTGATAATGTTTTGTTCTTTTGTGAGGTTGTTTTCTACCTTGGTTTCTGTTTCCTTATCTGGTTCTTAGTAGAATGTGACAGCTCTGTGTTGCTTTGAAGAAACTCTTCTGGGGTACTTTTAAGTGTGGTCATTGGGGATTTCAGGTAAAATGTATTTCTAGGTATTGGAAGCTGACACTTGGGAATGAGGATGGACTAGGAGTGGAGGCTGAAAGGCTCCACAGGAGAAGGAAAGCAGTGTGTTTCACCAGAATCGACTTTGTCCCATGGGAATGGGGCCAGGGAGTGAGGAGAGGCCACAGGAGAGGGTCTTCTAAAGAGCTGTAAATGAGATGGGGGAATGGACTCAGGAGGTGAAGCTCTGTAGTTAGCCTCCTTGCTCTCCTAGCCGAGTGGTCAGAGGCCCCGGGGATTGACTGCTAGTGTTGGGGGTTGGGATAAAGCAATTTGTGGAGGGAGAAGGGAGGTTAGGATGGGAGAACTCTGTGTGACCCACTGGAGATGGGGTGCTGTGATCAGCTGCAGAGCTGGGGATGAGGCTGTGAGGTTGGACTTGCAGGAGAAGAGCAATCAGAGTTGATCTGCACTTAGCTTTGTTGTTTCCGTGCTCAGAGTGGCCTTTGGGTTGCAAGTTTAGGGAGCTTTAAAACATGAGCAGTTAGTCCTCCAGAGAAACAAAGAGGAAAGGACAGAGCATACAGCAAACTGTGGAAGAAGCTTGGTGCAACATGGAATTCCAATTTCCTTGTGTGTTTCTGTTTCCATCTTGCATTTCAAACACACATGTTAGGCGATAGACTCTAATCAAGACCATTTCCCTTGACTCAAATCTCAGTTCCACTGTTTACAAGAATATGACTTGCAAAGGCTTTTTTTTATCTTTAAAAGGTGCTAATGTTAACTATTTCATAGGAGTAAAATATCAACATTAATGGTGAATATGCATGAAGATTTAGAAGCGGTGCTTGATGTATTGTAAGAGGCTATCGTCATGAGTTTAGTCAGTAGAACCATTATGCTTCGGATAAAAATGCAGGGCAATTTGAATTCAACTTGTTTGAATTAATTTTATTAAAGGTGTTCACTCGATGAAATGGGGGTTGCTTGTCGCATAAATCATTTAGCTCTTGGTTTCTCCTATAAACACTGAAATACCTAAGCAAGAACTCTATGCCAGATGTAGAGTTCATGTCTATTGTCAGGGGTGCCTTGGCCTCAGCTTCATACGAATGAAAAGTGGATTTTCTACAGTCATGTCTATGAGCATTGCAGGGCTCCCAGAGTCTTTCCCAGACTTCTTCTTCCTGTCTGGCCATACTCTTCCAGTTCATTATCACTTCAATGATACTTGTCTACCAATATGTTACTTCGGATACAACGATCTACATTCTAAAATGAGCAAGGATAACAGAGCAGACACAGTATCCCTTCCAGTCAGGCACCCTGTCTGCAGACATAGTTTCAACATTGAGTTGGTCCCTGGTTGGATGCTGCTTTAAGCCTGGGAAGGAGCAAAGGGAGAAGAGGCTTGCTTAGGATTGCAAAATCTTTCTCTTTTTCTACTTACAAACAGTATTAGCTTTAAAATTTGGAGGATGTTTTATTGACTCTATTCAATCCTCAAATTTAGTAATTACTAAGATGACAGTTCAATGCTCCTGGGCTTCCTAATATTTGTAAATCTACATCACAGGAGGTCTCTTTCCTTTCTCCATTTCCCATTCATGGGTATTCTGGCAGAACAACAGAGAAGGGACCAAGAGAAGAACAGAGTTCAGAAAACTGCTGTCCAACGTTGCCATGGGCGCATTGGAAGTTTTTGAGAAATAAAAACGAGAATGTTAATAACATAGCTCTTCATACACACACATCAAATGTTCAGGTGAAGTAAAGTTTCCACTACTTCTCTAGAGACTGAAGAAAGTCAGTTTATTTTGACCATTGTGAAATATGCCCGGATGAGTCTTACTTGGAGCATAAAGTTATGCGTTCGAGTTAGAGCTACAGGGCTTGGCTTGCCCTGGACCCACTTGGCTCAGCAGTGGATAATCAGGAGCAGGTGGAGCTTCGAAGCACCCGTTGCTGTTGATAGAATTACTCTGCTAACCATCCGGAGCTGGGTCTTGCAGTTTCTTCTCCAGCTCTCTTGCTTTGTTGGGTCATTGTAACGACAGCAGGCTGTGAGGCACTGGGGGGGGAGGGGGAGGGAGTTCCTGATTGGTATCTATTGAGCACTTACCCAGTATGAATGCTTTAGCCAACGTAACCCATTCAATGCCCACAAGAGTCATTTACACTAGGTCCTCTTAGGAGCTTCACTTCATGCTCTACCCGCTATACCTATCAAAAATTCACACTTACCATATCGTTGATATGTGAGCTAATAAACCCGGCCATTAATTTGTTCTGTAAAAAAAAAAAAAAAAAACAGAACAGAACAAAGCAAGACAAAATCTCAAGGACTTCATTGGGTAGAGAAAGAAAACTAAGTTCTTCTATTTAAAAACCATGCAGCGAGTTAGTGATGGAAATGGGGGTTTATGCATGTAATTGTTGTGCATATAACATGTGCATGTGATTGTTGTCTCCTCCCTTTGTGGTGGTAGCTTCCTGTCTAACCTTCCCCGTGCCCGTGCCTCAAGGAAAACCCATACTGCGTGAGCCCGCTGAGATGGATTCTTACTGTATAGATACAGAATGTAAGTGCGGAATGAGGGCATTCAATCATTCAAGTTACCAAGGTCAGAAGTGACAAACTATGACAAACTCTGATGATGTGTGGCTGGAGGCTACAGAGAAGCCCTCCTTGTGTGTGTAGGGCAGACACCATGTTAACCACAATAATGAGATACTGGAGGTACTTGCCTTATGAAGAGAAATTGTTTATTTGGACGATAGCCTTGGGGATTTTACTCATGATTAATGGGCTCTGTTGTTTTGGCTCTGAGACATGGCAGCTGTTGGTTGTTAGATCAACACATCCTATTAGTTAGGGAGCATGGGATAGGAATAAGAGGGGCCATCCTTACTCAAGGTCATCCTAATGACCTAATGATTTCCTGCTAGGCTTGGGTTTCCACTACTTTTTTACTAGACCACACTGTACCGCATGGGCTTTTCAGGGGTATCTAGCACCCACACTACTAGAATTACGTGCGTGTTCCGCATGCCCTTCTTACCCCACATGCAGCTGTAATGTAGGTCACAAGACATTCCCCTGGTCTGTAGCATTTTAGTCAAGCAGACTGGATCAAGTCAGGTGTCAGACAAGAGAGTGTCCCCCAGCTCCTTCTGAGACCAGCGAGCCATTCAGCTTATATAGACCTACTTCCTTTGTCTGTAGAAGTTTCTTCTAGGCCCTGACCCTTTGGATGTGTGCATGATTAGCCTAATATAAACAGCCTAAACTGCAATTGTCCTTGCAAATAAAGTTCTTCTGTGTGTGCAAGGTGGCTTATCTGCCTGGATTCTTCAATCATAAGCATCTGCAGGGCCTTCGATATAGTAATTCTCGTTCCTGCTTCTAAGCCTGTGTTCTTAATATTTTCCAGGCTCAGAATGCCCTCTCTGGCTTTGCTAATAACCAGACTCAAAATCCGTGCCTCTTCTGCTTTATCTGTGCACACAGTTCTCAGTGATTTCCACCAATCATGGGCAGCTTTCCTAATTACAATCGGTCTCATTTAGACGGAAGCATCAAATGCAGAAGGAGGCTGCATCAAGTGCAGAAGGAGGCTGCATTAAATGCAGTCGACGAGTGCTGCTTCATATTCAGCTTTTGGGCTGGTGAGATGGCTGTTCTTGCAGAAGATCTGCGTTTGCTTCCTAGCACCCACAAAATGGCTCAAGCCATTCTTAACTCAAGTTCTAGGGAATTCAGTATCAACTTCTGGCTTCTGTGAGCATCAGATGTTAACACAGCATACTTACATACATGCAGTCAAGTCACTTATGTGTATAAAATTAAAATAATATCTTTTTTATTAATAAAAGGATAAGGTTTGGTTCAAGGATTAGTGAGATGGCTCAGTGATAAGAGAGCTTGCCGCACAAGCCTGATGACCCGAGTGTGTTCCAGGAACTCACAGTGGAAGGAGAGACCTGGTTCCGGAAAGTTGCCCTCTGACCTCTGCACTCACACATCTTACCTCTCTGTCTCTGTCTCTGTCTCTGTCTCTGTCTCTGTCTCTGTCTCTGTCTCTGTCTCTGTCTCTCTCTCTCTCTCTCTCTCACACACACACAGAGATCAGTTCAAACACTATTTTCTGTGTGATCTTCACGAGAGCCCAGAATTTCTAATACTCCCAGTTAACTTTCCACTTTTAAGAAATTAAAAAAAAATGTATTTGAGTGTTTTGTCTGCATGTGCTAGAGTACCATGGGCATGCAGTGCCTGCAGAAGCCAGAAGAGGGAGTCAGACCCCTGGGAACTGGAGCTACAGGCAGTTGTGAGCACTGAGACCTTGGAACCAAACCCTGGTCCTCTGTAAGAGCAGGATGTGCTCTTACCCATGGAGCCATCCCAACTTCTCACCTTAGAAAAGAGTGGTAAAAAACATTTCACCACAAGCTTGAACAAGTGAAAAATTAATGTCAGAAGTGTAATAATGGTTTCCAAATGGAAGTATACTGTTAGTAGTAATCCCCTATGTCTTGGATATTCATTGTTCTAATATCTTTGTATAACTCTCAAGACAAATTTCTAAGGGCAGGAATTATAATGGAAAACATGCTCTTATTTTTTTTGTAATATCAACCATTGTGTCTTTAGTTTAACAAATATCCCACCAACATCTGCTAATTTGTTTTGCAAATGTGGCCCATCTACTTTTCCCCAAATGTATTTAGCTCTTTATGGCTACTGTAGGCATCTTTTCTTAATTTAAATGTCTCTCTTTCTACTTGTAATACTTAATTTTGGTTGTCAACTTGCTGAGACTTAGAACTACCATATGTGGTGGTTTGGAAGAAAATGGCCCCCAGAGGGTGTGACACTATTAGGAGATGTGGCCTTGTTGGAATAGACGAGGTCTTGTTGGGGAAATTGTCACTGTGGGGGTGGGCTTTGCGGTCCCTCTTCTCAAGCTTCCCTCATTGTGACAGTCACTTGATTTCCTGCTACCTACCTATGAAGATGTAAGGACTCTCAGCTCCAGCACCATGCCCGCCTTCCTGCCACCATGCTCCTTGCCATGATGACCATGGACTGAACCTCTGAAACCATAAACTGCCACCACAATTAAATGTCCTTTATAAGAGTTGCTGGGGTCATGGTGTCTTTTCACAGAAAATAAAAACCCTAACTAAGACACCATGGAAATAAATCTTTAGGAATATCTGTGAGAGATTGTTTAGGTCAGGTTTCTTGAGTTGGGAGGACCAACCATAAGCATGGGTTGTTCTGTTCCATGGGCTGGAGGTTGGGACTGAATAAAAAGAAGGCTTCTGAGTGCCATCATTACTTACTTTCTGCTTCCTGACTATATATGCATGAGACTAAGTACCTCAAGCTCCTGATGTCACACCTTCCTGCAATGTTGGATCATATTCTGGAACCATGAGCAAAATAAACACTCCCTTAAATTGCTTTTATCAAGTAGTTTGTAATAGCGGTGAGAAAAGTAGTTAGTGCACTGTTCACTATATCAGAATATATGTGTGTGTATTTATGTATAGCAATTATATATTTGTAATTCCATTTGCAAAGATGAGAATATGATCAGAGAGGAATGTGAATGGATTAAGTATTAGAAAGATCCAGGTATGGGTTAGAAGAAGTAACTGGTAAAAGAGAAAAAAAGCTGGGTTTTGGAGCCAAAAGATGGTTGGAGGGTTAAAGAGGGCAAGATGCTTCAGACTTATCTAAAACCTCCTTGTCTCCTGGCAGTTGCTAGGGAGCTTTTAGGTGGAGGAAATGGAATGTTTTTAATCAATGGGCATGCAGTTTCAATTGAGTAAGATGAAAGAACCCTAGAGATACTTTGCATGCCATTATGCCCTGAGTCCCTAGTAGCATGTTGTACACTCACACATTTTAAGAGGGCACATCTTGATCATGGTGGATGATTTTTTTGATGTGTTCTTGGAATTGGTTTGCTGATATTTTATTGAGAATTTTTCATCCATGCTCATGAGTGAGATTGGTCTGTAATTCTCTTTCTTGGTTGAGTCTTTGTGTGGTTTTGGTATCAGGGTAACTGTAGCCTCATAAAAAGAGTTTGGCTATGTCCCTTCTGTTTCTATTATATGGGACACTTTGAGGAGTATAGGTATTAGCCCTTCTTGGAAGTTCTGGTAGAATTCTGCATTAAAACTATCTGGCCCTGGGATTTTTTTGGTTGGGAGGTTTTAGATGACAGCTTCTATTTACTCACAGTTTATAGGTCTATTTAAATTGCTCATCAGGCTTCATGTCAGAGATGCAGGGCTGGTTCAACAAGTGAAAATCTATCAATTTAATCCATCATACAAATAAACTGAAAGAAAAAACATATGATCATTTTATTAGATGCTAAAAAAGCATTTGACAAAATTCAACACCCCTTCATGATAAAGGTCTTGGAGAGATTAGGGATACAAGGAACATATCTAAGTATAATAAAAACAGTATACAGTAAGCCGACAACTAATATCAAAATAAATTGGGAGAAACGTAAAGCGATTTTACTAAAATCAGGAACTGTCCACTCTCTATTTCTTCAATATAGTTCTTGAAGATTTAGCAATAGCAATAAGACAACAAAAGGAGATCAAGGGGATTCAAATTGGAAAAGAAAAAGTCAAACTTTTGTTCTTTGCAGATGATATGATAGTGTACATAAGTGACCCCCCCAAAAAAAAAACTCTACCAGAGAACTCCTACATATGATAAATACCTTCAGTGATGTGGCAGGATACACGATCAACTCAAAAACATCAGTAGTCCTCCTATACACAAATGATAAAGAAGCTAAGAGGGATATCAGAGAAACACCACCTTTCACAATAGCCACAAATAACATAAAATATCTTGAGGTAACACTAACAAAGGAAATGAAAGACCTATTCAACAAGAACTTTAAGTCTTTGAAGAAAGAAATTGAAGAAGATTCCATAAAATGGAAAGATCTCCTATGCTCTTGGATAGGAAGGATCAACATAGTAAAAATGGTAATCCTACCAAAAGCAATCTATAGATTCAATGCAATCCCCGTCAAAATCCCAACACAATTCTTCACTGACCTGAAAGAACAATAGCACAGACACTAAGAGCAACAATAAATAATTGTGACCTCCTGAAACTGAGAAGCTTCTGTAAAGCAAAGGACACAGTCAATAAGACAAAAAGGCAGCATACTGAATGAGAAAAGATCTTCACCAATCCCACATCAGACAGAGGACTAATCTTCAAAATATATAAAAAACTCAAGAAATTAGATATTAAAATTCTAAATAATCCAATTAAAAATGGGGTACTGAACTAAACAGAATTCTCAACAGAAGAATTTCAAATGGTCAAAAGATACTTAAGGAAATGTTCAACTTCCTTAGCTATCAGGGAAATGCAAATCAAAACAACTCTGAGATACCATCTTACACCTGTCAGAATGGTTAAGATCAAAAACACCAATGATAGCCTTTGCTGGAGAGGATGTGGAGTAAGGAGAGCACTCGTCCATTGCTGTTGAAAATGCAAACTTGTACAACCACTTTGGAAATCAGTATGGCGGGTTTGGAAAAATGGGAATCAACCTACCTCAGGATCCAGCAATAACACTCTTGGGAATATATCCAAAAGATGCTCAATCATACTACAAAAACATTTGTTCAGCTATGTTCATAGCATCATTGGTTTTAATAGCTAGAACTTGGAAACAGCCTAGATGCCCCTCAACTGAAGAGTGGATAAAGAAAGTTTGGCACATTTACATATTAGAGTACTACTCAGTGCTAAAAAAAATGGAATTAGAAAACACTATCCTGAGTGAGATAACCCAGACCCAAAAAATGAATATGGTATGAACTCACTTATAAGTGGACACTAGCTATAAACAAAGAATATTGAGCCTATAGTTCATGATCCTAGAAAAGCTAAATAATAAGGTGAACTCAAAGAAAAACATATATAGATCCACCTGGAAACTGGACACAGACAAGATCTCCTGACAATATTGGGAGCATGGGGGTGGGAAGTAGAAGAAAGGGGAGAAAGGGAAGAGGAGGGGAGAAGGGAAGGGCTGAGGAGAACTTGAGGGAATGGGATAGTTGAGATGGAGGAAGGACAGATATGAGAGATATCTTGATTGAGGAGCCATTATGGGGTTAGCAAGAAACCTGGCTCTAGTAAATTTTCCAGGAATCCAAAAGGATGACCCCAGCTAAGACACTAAGCAGTAGAGAAGAGTGTGCCTGAACTGACCTTGCCCTGTAGTCAGACTGATGATTATCTTAAATATCACCATAGAACCTTCGTCCATCAACAGTGGAAACAGAGGCAGAGATCCACATCAGAGCCCTGGACTAAGCTCCCAAGGTCCAGTGGCACTGGAATTTATCGCTACTGCATGTGCTGGCTTTTGGGGATCCTTTTCTCTCTAAATGTATACCTTGCTCAGTCTAGATGTAATAGGGAGGGCCTTGGACCTTCCACAATGCAAAGTGCCTTACCCTCTCTTAGGATTGGTGGGGGGAAGGAAGGGAGAGTATGTGGAGGGAATGGGAGGAGGGGAGAGAGTGGGAATTTGGATTGCTATTTTTTTTTTTAAATCTAATAAATAAAAAAGAGGGTACATCTCATGTAGTGTGCTTACTCAAATAAAAAGAGATATAAATACATCTAGCATAATTTTAAAAGCTTCTCTTATGCGGTTGAATTGGGGATTTCACGGGTTGTTGTGAGATTATTTAATCATACCTATAGGATAAAGCCAACTCACAGCCAGTTGCTCCACAGTCCACTATAGAGGACTCTCTGAATCTTTTTCTTTCCCAATAGCTAAAGGGCTTATATTCCTATATATAAGGGCTGGCTATAGTATGTGTCTGATTTAAACGGTTCTGCTAAGGTGTTTTCAATCCTTTAGAATCCCTGCTGCTGCTGGGGTTCCTGCTGGGACATCTCAGCACAGCAGAAGGATGGGTTGATGGGCGGGAAGCTGAACTGAAGCTCAGCCTCCCACCTGGCTGCAAAGCCAGCTCCATCTGTCAGTTGTTCCGGGTGGCTGACGAGTACAGCAGTTCAAAGTCCTACTCTGAGCCTGTTCACAGCATTTCTTTACTCTCCCGGGACCTGGTATTTCTGGCCACGGGAGAGCAGGCTGGAGCCAAGCACTCTTCAGCTCAGTGCCCAGAGTACATGGGCTTGGCAGCTAGAGGAGTCCATACTGTGCTGCTCCTTGGGATGTTGAGTAAGAGTACTGCGCTTATTTCAGCTCATTTTACCATCTTATTTTTCGTGACCCATCTGTGTGAGGTTTGGAAAGATGTTTATACATTTAAAACCCAGCCAGGCATGAAATTAATGTTGGGTGGAATTTCAATAACTGCACAGATAATAAGGCTGAGTGTGTATTGACTAAGTCTGGTAAGAACGGCACAGCCTTAGAGTGGAAGGGTGATTAGCGTACCAGATACAGGAAGAGCCCTCTCAGAAGGATGGGGAAGCCTAGTTGACGTGTGTGCCTCCCTTTGAACATTCATTCTTAATAGTTACATTTTAATATTGGGATTAGGGAGTTACAAAGATGGCTTATTGATTAAGAACTCTGGCTGCTCTTCTAGAGTACCTGAGCTCAATTCCTAGCACCTACATGGTGGCTCAAAGCTTTCGTAATCTGGTACCTTATTCTGGCCTCTGTGAGTACTACACAGAAGTGGTACACACCCATACATGTAGATGCAAATATTCATATACATTAAAAATTTAAAAACAAAAATTTAATTACATTTAAGGATTTAGGGTTATTAGTCTATGTTCATAGTTGCGAGAACTTATCATATAAGCAAAAATTTCACTTTATTTTCTACCACTGTGCAAATATATACATATATATATATTTACACACACACACATATATATGTATATATAATATTACTATATTAATTCTTCTGGTCTAGGAACCTAACCTCAGTTTAGTTGTACTTTTAGAGCAGAGTTCCACCAGACTGCAGAGGAGGAATAAGATGGGCTATGTTTTCAGCTGAAGGGTTGACTGGATGAGTCTGTGCCCAGGACTACCCACGTTGTTGGCAAAATTCCTTTTCTTAATATTATGCTTAGGGCATCAGAGTCTTGCTATCTTTTGTCATCTCCAGTAGCCATCAGCAGTTCCTTTATGAAGACTTCCATGTGGAATCCCTTAGAGCATGGCTCTTTGACTGTTAAAAGCTAGAAAGATAAAAGATAAACCTTTCACGGATCAAAGTTGTTTATATTCAATAGTCACTGATGTGGCATCCCATCACTTTTACCACAAAGAGTCAAAAGCAAGTAAAAGTCTTGTTACCAGTCAGTGAAGAGAGTCAGGTGGAAGAGCAGACACCAGGATATGGAGCTGGAGACTCGCTTCAGAGTCAGTGTCTGTGGTCCTTAGCCAAGCATCCATGTCCAGTCAGCAATTGGTTTATACCTTGGATAACAAACAGTGGGACATCCTTCTCTATGACGCTCAATTTCTATAGCTACAAAATGATGAACAACTCTCTGTACCCATGGCTAGTTGATATGTTCCTAATATGTAGTCTCATATCCATCTGTTCATTTCCCCAGCAGCAGGAGTGACCTAGAGCTCTTTGGTCCAGATTTCCTTTCTCTCTCTGTTTCATACTGCTCACTCTGAAGCTTATCTCTTATTTTCAGCAGTACCATCTACCTTCATTTCTTAACTGATCATGATTAACATTTTGAAGAATTTGGCTCATATTCATCCCATTATTCCTCTTTTTTACATCTTATGGGAAGGCAGCTTGCTCTAAAATATGGCACCAATTTGCTTGCCCATCCATCCATTAAGGGTTATTTATAGATGTGAGACGAGATCTTCTACTTCATAGGGTCCTCACAAGGAAGAAATACCCCCATGGAAAGCCCATTTACTTGTTGTGTACTCTCCAGTTGCTAGGTTCCTTTCTTTACCCTCTACTATTGCCTTGTACCAGAGGGAATTTGCCTGGGGTTATGGTTGGCTTATTTGACTGTTTTTCAAATGCTACGTGTCGAATAAACTCTAGCATAGTTGACCTGTGGGAGCCTTTGGGAAGCACTCACTTTGGTCAATAAAGGAATATGCTGATGGCAGTGGCTAGTAGTATAGGTAGGATAAGTGCTATTACTAATAGAGCTCTGGGACTCATTGCTATCTGGGCTTTCACTCTATTGGGTGATTACTTAGTCTTTGGTGTCTTAATTTCCATTGCAATTAGATGTGGCTATGACACCAGATTCTGGCTCATGGAAGTGAGTAGAATTGATGTGTGCCTCTTGTTATCCTGAACTTAACCTTCATTATAAATTTCATATTTTTGCCATTCTCTTGTTGAATGAAGAAAAAAACTAAAACGAAGTGAAGGCATAAGATGGAAAAAGCCAGATCTCTCAACCACTACATAGAACAAGCTACACCCACCCACTGACATTGGACATTCTCTTCACCAGAAAGAGATGGTCACTATGTTACTTATTTTAATAGAAAGGCCTTTGAATAGACATTCACCTCAAAATAGTCTTAGCAGAAATGCCTAAAATTCCACAATTACGTATTCATTTCTCCAAAGTGTTTATCACTTTCCCTATAGCATAATTTAAGATAAAAATACCTTTGAAGGAGGAATAGAGAACTCCTTAAGACACCAGTGAGAAGCTAAAATGTGCTTAGTGAGGGAAGTGGGCTAATTACACCTGAGGAGTGACTAGGAAGAGAGAAAGTGGAGAAGAAAAGCAACAGACTTAGATTTTTTTTCACAAATAGTTGAAGAACATACATTGAGTGAAATGAACTAAGCAAGGCTTAGGAAAAAAGAAATCTGTGCCTCTTTGGGAGTGAAACCAAGTACACTTAAGTGATGTATATGTATATCATTCATATGCATATGATGTACGTGACATATATGTATATGATGTATATGGTGTATATGTATACTATGCATATGTATATGGTGTGTATGTATGTGATGTATATGGTGTTTATGTTCCTCTTTTTCTTTTCTTTGGTAAGGCTTGGGTGCTGGAGATCCAGCTAAGTTTCTTGTATGCTAGGAAAGCACTCTACCACTGATGTGCACTCTAAGTCTCTGTGCCTATCCTCCAAGAGTGACTGTTAACTTACTGTGTCTTTTCATTCATGATATCTTAGCAGCAAAGAGATTGCTATGGCCTGAGGCTTCTCATCCAGTGCTTCAGTATAAATCCCCTCGACAATGCTGTGACAAGACATTATTAACCCCATTTAACACAAACTTATCCTTTGGCTCTCAGTTCAATTACCTGGAAAATTGATCTGATTCTGCACTTTAGATCATCTTTTTTTATTAGTGACTCGTGGGGACATGCTTCTCTTCTTTCTAGGACCTGGTTATACTCACAGATGTGTTTAATTTATTTTTCTCTTCTTTACTGTGCTATAAGACCCACGAGGACAAGGATCAAGAATGCTTTTGCCCTTTGAAAATCCACCCCATGCAGGACACCGGTGACTGACAGATAGAACGTATATTGAGTGGATTGAAAAATAGCATCTAGTAGTTTGTTTTCTAATAGTGCTGGAAAGGGAAGGTTACCTCTCAACCATGTGTGAGTTGCTTCCATGGGTAAATTTACTAAACGGCTACATCCCATCTTTAGAAAATGTCCATCCTCTCAATTCATGGTAGAGCCTCTGTTATGTCATGAGGCTCCATAGAGAAACCCAAACATGCTGTGGGATAATGCTCTTGTGCACTGTAAAGATTTGTCACTCATATTGGTCTAGTAAAATGTTGATTGGTCAGTAGCTAGGGGGGACAACCAGACAAAGGCAGAGATGCAGTCACCAGCCAGATGCAGAGGAAGCAAGATAAGAATGCCTCACTCAGAAAAGGTACAAAGTCATGTGGCTAAACATACACAAAAATTATGGGTTAATTTAAGATGTAAAAACTAGTTAATAATAAGCCTGAGCTAATAGGCCAGTTTAAATTAATATAAGCTTCTGTGTGTTTCTTTGGGACTGAACAGCTGCAGGACTGGACGGCACAGCAACTTCCATCTGTACAAACATGACAAGCTACTTTCCTAATGCTCATTTCTATAGTAACAGAGTCGTCCCAAGGTTTGCAAACAACTGGGTTCTCTTGTGACATCCATTGTCTGATAAGATAGTTTCCCTTCTCTTTATTACATTTGGAACTACCAAATCGCCGTTTTAAGTAATAATTAATGATTGTTTGTTAAAGATGGTAATTTCCATACAATAGGTATTCTATTTTTACTTACACACACACATCACACACACACACACACACACACACTCACACACATTTTTCCTTTTCTTTCTTCAGTACCAAATATTTTGAGGAAAAACAGTTTGAATACCTCTTAGCACTGAGAATGTAAACCACATAATTTCAGAATTCTTCATAGAGTATTTTTCTGGCTGCAATCAGTAGCCTGGTGGGGGATGCTAATGGTCTCAGAATATCTAAAAAACCCATCACTAAACTAAATTGCTGCGTGGGGTAGAGTGTAGGAGAAGCATGACCATGGTGATGAGAGGAAAAGCAGACATGCAAAGCTTGCTAGAGAAGGTGAGCATTAAACCCAGCATGCGGACTTGGAAAGAGAAGTAAATCACGTGTAAGATCTTCAAATCTAATAATTTCCGGTAAAATAGATATTAAAGCTGTTTAGTGTGACCTTTTAACTTGTAATTCTCAGTTAATATGAGTCATCCAGGAAGGCACGTCTCTTTATTTCTGTCATGCTTATAATTTTAATATCTTTAATCATTCTGAAATACTTTGAGGGACAGAGTACTATTATTTTATTTCAACACATTAAAGATGGGCACAATCAATCCTAATAATAAAATGTAGATTGATATGAAGGAAGCCAGTTAAAATGACTTTATGCTCCTACCATAAGAAAACAAATTGGAATGGATTGATCCTCTGCCTTAAGGATCTGAAAATTGAGGAATTCCATCTTCAATGATCTTTAGATATAAGGAAAGACAGCAGAGGAAACAGGGACACAAATGAGGGAGTCATCCATCCCATGCCTCTGCTTCTGGCGGTTAAGTTACGGCCTGTGGCTCAGGGAATGAACCTCTACAGTCTAATCAACCCCAGGGAGCAATGGAGATGAGGTACAAAGTGCAGAGAAAATAAAACATCTAGGATTCCTGGGGAAAGCAGCCAAGGGTGGAGAGACACATAGAAAGAACTTTAGAATTGAGGATGAGGGTCTTCACCAATCTTTGGTTTAAAGACTGCACTTGTGGGGCTAGAGAGATAGCTCAGTGGTTAAGAGTACTGTCTGCTGTTCCAGATGTTTTGAGTTCAATTCCAGCAACCACATGATGGCTCACAACCATCTGTAGTAAGATCTGGTGCCCTCTTCTGGCCTTTAGAACACTGTATATATAATGAATAAATAAATCTTAAAAAAAAAAGATTGCAGTTGTGTAAGGTGACCCTAAAAGGTTGGTAAGGGCAATGTCTAAAGAAAGAAACATGAGGTTTTGTAGCTACTAACTGTATTATTCCACATTCTGTGTGAAAATCAATTCACCTAGAAAGATAAAGCATGGGCAGTGTGTCTCCATCCACCTGTGAGTTCCTAATTCTCCAGGTCCTTTTTTGCTCACAAACATATTTATTCATAATTTTCAAAGTTTACTCAGTTACAATAACATAGGAGCACACTTTTCCTGCTCCTCTGTACTCACAAAACCCTAACCTAGAATTATCCCACTAATGATTTTAGACAGCGTGTCCATTTGGCTGATGAAACTTTGCTCACTGGCTGTGTCTGGTTTTAGAAAACATAATGAAATCTTTTCGGTATAGACAAAGCATCAGAGAAACAATCGGAGAGAACATGAATAGTGTTTCTAAATAAAAGCACATAAAAAGAGCAGTGAGCCATCCAGACACAGATACTGAGGGATTTTAAAGCTTTATGTTTCCTTGTAGTAGCGAAAAAGAATAATGCTTGCCGGTGACAGATCACTATTGATTCTAGCAGCTGCAGATAAAGTCTAGCTTGTAGGAGTTGGTGTTGAACACCTAAGATAATTAATTAGAAGAACATGTCTTCTAGTGGGATGTTTATTAGGCTGTAGCACGTTGTTATGAGTTTATTCTCGTTTCTTGGATGTAGTTGAAATTGATTCCTTTTAGTTTCCAAAATGCTCCAGGAACTTTCTCCTTTACTGATTTTTTTTTGGGGATCAGAGTATTATTCTATTATTGTTGCTCATACATGTGTCATGTGATGTAAACACTACCAAAGACCTAAGAGAAGTATAATAAATACCCCAAGTCATACTTTGTTTTTGGGACAGGGTTTCTCTGTGTAGCTTTGTTTCCTGTCCTGGAACTAGCTCTTGGAGACCAGGTTGACCTCGAACTCACAGAGATCCACCTGCCTTTGCCTTCTGAGTGCTGGGATTAAAGGTGTGCAACAACACCACCTGGCCAAATCATGCTTTTAGTGTCATAAAAACTGCAACATTTTAAGGCAGCAGAATTTGAATATTTCTAAACACAGCCTCTCCCTCCAAAACACAGAATGCAATGAGGAGGCAATAGCAAATAAATAAGTACAAATTGGAATTTCTCATCAGAGTGATAGTATTTGAAGAGAATTTCAGAGACCCCTAAGAGAAATGAACTCTATGTCCCCTAGAAATCAGGGACTCTTTGAACTTGTGAGTATGGGAACAAGGAAATGAGACCTGCAGAGAGTCTACTAAGAAGTGGAGTAGAACATAGATATAGCAACAAAACCAGTATGATATTGACACGAAAACAGACTTGTTGATCAATGGAATTGGACTGGAGACCCAGACATAGACCCACACACCTATGGACACATGATTTTTGACAAAGAAACGGGGAACGCACACCAGAAAAGGACAGTATTTTCAAAAACGATGCAGGTCAAAGTGGATGACTGCATGTAGAAGACTGCAAATAGATCTACTCCAATTACCCTCCATAAAACTGAAGTTCAAGTGAACCAAGGATCTCAACACGAAACCAGATACACTGAGCCTGATAGAAGAGAACGTGGGGAATAATCTTGAACACGTTGACACAGAAAAAGACTTACTTTACAGAAAACTGTTAGCACAGCCATTGATAAATAAGTGGAAGCCCCACAAAACTGTGGCAGTACTGCACTGCAGAGGGCCTGTCATTTGGACAAAGCAGCAGCCCAAAGAGTGGGAAAAGGTGGCTTGTTTATCCTTTCTTTCTTTCTTTCTTTCTTTCTTTCTTTCTTTCTTTCTTTCTTTCTCTCTCTCTCTCTCTCTCTCTCTCTCTCTCTTTCTTTCTTTCTTTCTTTTTCTCTCTCTCTCTTTCTTTTTTTTTCTTTCCCAACTATACATCTGATAGAGGACTCATATCCAAAACATATAAAGAATGCCTTAGGGATTGATTCTATTGCTGTGAAGAGACACCATGACCACAGCAACTCTTATAATGGAAAAGATTTAATTGTGGTGGCTTACAGTTGAGAGGTTTAGTCCATTGTTACCATGGTGTAACATGGTAGCATTCAGGTACACATGGTGCTGGAGAAGGAGTTGAAAGTTCTATATCTTGATCTGAAGGCAGCATGAAGCTTACTGAGACATTTGGTGTAGTTTGAGCTTCTGAGACCTAAAAGTCTACCCCCACACTGACATACTTCTTCTGACAAGGCCACACCTCCTAATAATGCCATTCCCTGTGAGATTATGGGGGCAAAATCAATCAAACTATCATAAACTAAAAAACTAGATATCAAGAAACACACAACCTGATTTAGAAATGGAAGTTTAGACCAGTATTTATTTAAATATACTTTGCTTTGTTTCTTTTCAGTTTTTTCTTTCTTTTGACTCTGCTATTATGTGCAGGTGGTTGGACTAATGGAATTCCACAATCTCTTAATACTTTCTTCAATATCTTTTCTTCTCTTTTTGATGGAGTTTAATCTAATTTGTGTTGTTAAATTGAACAATTTCTCCTTCAGTTTACAATTTATATATCTTTATTAATATTTATTTGATGTTAATACTATTTTGGCTTTGGAAGTCCTTCTGTCTATGTTTTGCTTTTATTGGTTAATGAATAAAGCTGTTTCAGCTAGTGGCTTAGCAGAATAGAGCTAGGCAGGAAAACTAAACTGAATGCTGGGAGAAAGAAGGCAGTCAGTGAGAAGTCATGGAGCCACCAGAGGAGAAGTTTCCATCAGTTGGAAACTTGCTGGTAGGTCATGAACCTCATGGTAAAATATAAAATAATTGAAATGTGTTAAATTAAGATATAAGAGTTAGCCAGAAATATGCTTAAGCTATTGGCCAAACAGCATGGCAAAAGTGTGATTATTTCAAGACAGGGCAGTCTGGAAATGAACTATCAGCCTCTGTCAACACTATTTTTTTTTGATTTTTTTCTTTATTCTTTTATATGCCCCAACAAAATCTTTGTGGCATTATAAAAATTACAATTGGTTACATTCTGCTTTTCAAGTGAATGATTATAATGAATACAAGTAAAAACAGCATGTTTTCTATATCTCTTACATGATAAGACATTTTACGTATTACAGAGGAAAAACAAATTATCCCAGGAACACACGTACATTCATATCCAAGCAACTAGCTATAGATTAACCATGTAGGCAAGCAACATATTCTCTCAGTCAGGTCTTTAGTGGCAGGCTCTGTTTTGCAGTTACAAAGGGAGGACCAATTACTTGTCTTGAAAGGCAATCTTATAGGGAATCTTAGAGGACTTGTAAATCTACTGAGTCAACACTATTCTTTCCTGCATTTTCTTCCAACATGGTTTCCCGTGGTTGTTTGAATACATTTAACATAAATGAGTTATGCTGGGTGATGGTGGCGCACACATTTAATCCTAGCACAGAGGAGGCAGAGGCAGGCGGGTCTCTGTGAGTTTGAGCCCAGCCTGGTCTACAAGAGCTAGTTCCAGGACAGGCTCCAAAGCTACAGAGATACAGTGTCTCGAAAAAGCCCAAATAAGTAAATACATAATACATACATAAGGGGTGTTTGTGTTAATGTCAATGTATGGGGTTTATGGAATATTCTATCGGTGCTTACTTTCCTCTGTGTGAGCCAGTCTTTTTGAATAATATGTATAACATATTACATACTCACCCCCACCCACCACATACTTCACAGCTTTTGACTTAGTTACTGAGAAAAAGTTGACTATGTTCTAACGTTCTTCTTTTATTTTTTGTTCTTTTTTTTTTTAAAAAAAATAGTATTATCCTTGTGTAATAGAATGTAGCATTTTCCAGCCAAACCTTTATTTGGGGACGGTTTGAGTGAGTCACAGCTGAGTTTCATTAAGTTTCAGTGCCTTGAGGACACTGGCGAGGACTAGAAGTCAGTGTTTAAGGGATGTAAGGTACTGCTGTCGAAAATAGACTATGACACCGAGACAGTAGGAATTTATCTCTGTGTGACGTGTGTCTCTTGGGGTTTCTCCTCAGGAAAGCCTCAGCTTGCTTTTAGGGCAGCAAGTGAGCTAAAAGGACTGTTACATCATCCCATGCCATGAGGTTTCTCCCATGTTCTGCCTATATCATTCCTTGATAAGCACCAGACACAGAGGGGCTAGTCTAGATCAGGTTAAAACATCAGTATCCCAGGAGCTAGCAAGATGGCCAGGGGGTAAAGTCCAAGTTCAGATTCTCAGTAGCTATGTGAAAGGGGCATGGCAGAAACCACCTGCAATCCCAGAGCAATGAAGTAGGGAACAAGTACATCCTGGGGCTTGTTGGCAGGCAAATTTGGGCCAGCAAGGTTGAAACAACGAGCTTCAGGTTTGGTGAGAGATCCTGTCTCAAAAACCATAATGTAGAAAGCAATGGAGGAAGACACTGTGTATCAACCTCTTGTCTGGACCTGCTCATGTACACACACACACACATACACACACACACACACACACACGCATGCACATACAGACACAAGCATGCACACACACATCCACACACACATACATGCACATACACACACATACACACACGCACACACACACACACACAAGCACATGCACACATAAGGGAATTGAAAAACCCTTGACTTCAAGAAATAGTTAAAAGGATAAGCACATAGAATTCATTCTGTGACATCAAGACTGTGAGTTTGGGTGGGAAGTGGTAGATAAGTTTAAGGGGAAAAGCTGACAGTTAAAATCCTGTAACTCTAGCCTGGCTGTACTATGACCCAAAACTTTGACCTCTAATAAGGTTCTAGGTTACTGTTGACCAGCACCTCTTGTGAGTAGACAGCTGCACGTAAATACTACTTAGATTTTAGCAGAATCCCAACTCAGCAGAATACTTCTCAAGCAAAATAACTCACACCAACCATTTATTCAAGATCAAAACTATATTGCTGGCTTCTGTTGGATCAAGGCTGTACTGTGGACAATTTATCAAATTGTCTTAATGTAATTACATTTAGCATCTCATCTTCAGAATTTAAAACAATAAATATTGGCTCAAGTCCCAGCTCTGTCCCTGTTGGCTGTGTGTTATCAGAGAGGCTGCTAAACCACATTTAACTTCCATTGTCTCCCATTTGAACGTGTGTGATGATAACCACTTTCCAGTTTTATACAGCTTCCATGATCCAGTCCCTGGAGAGAAACCAGGCTTCTACAGTTCTTAAAAATACCCTGTAGCTTTACTTTGTGGGTGAGAAACAAGGCACTATATGAAATTCATGTTGCTGTATTTGCAGTAAAATCTGTCATAAAATCTGTTGTCAAGGTCATTGCCATTTTTCAAGGTCTCTTATAAAAAAAATCCCATTTCAGTTTTACAACCAAGTTCAAAAGGACTCTGCTTCTCCTGGAATGTGGCTTTTCCTCTTCAGTAATAAGAGTGCACTAATTTCTCATGGTTCTCCTTCTGCCCTGACTGCACAGAAAAAAACAAAAGTAGGGAATATTTGTACTTTATAACAAGTTTATCAGCTTCCTGACTTGTCTATCTATTTTCTCCCATTTCTCTCATTTTTAAACATTTATTTGACCATCAGTATGTATATGTCTGATTTTTAAGTCACCACAAATTCTTTTTGGAAAGATGAGATATCTAAGTTGAGTCAGAATGTCATGCAGACTCTCAAAGTTTTTGTTTCCTCAGTCAAAGGTTGAAGAGAGCCACACAATGTCACTGAATGCCATGTGGGAACGCTGACAGATCACAAAGTCAAGTTCAGAGTTGGGGTCCAGGGTGTGAACTAGAAAGTAGACCCCACTGGAGTACAGCCTAGGTTTAGATGTTTGGGGCTACCCAGAACCCACTTGATTAAACAAACGTGAGGGGTGGATCTGTCTTCCATCACCATTTTTGTTTAAGAACGAATGCTGCTGTTTTTTGAAACTTAAGGGAGAAGGAAAACCCTTCAAATGAAGTAGCTAACAATAAAAGGAGTTGTTTTTATTATGCATGGTGTTTACTCTGATAAAAGTATTAGAGTTAGTAAATATCTAGTGGTGTCTGCCATAGAGTATTACTGTTCTTGAGAAGATTCTAGATGAGATTCCTTGTTGAGAGCATCTCAATGCACAGTTTGCCACTCCTCCTATAAATCTGGTTTCCCCAGCCTTCATGCATCACCAGTGGAGACCAGAGCATCACTCATAGATGTCATCCCGAAGGAGCAATGTCACAAAGGGGTGCCCTGGAAGAGTTGCATCCGGGTGAGAGTTGACTGAAAACCCATCCTGTGTCTACGGGAGAAATAGGGTCGGCGCAAATCTTCTCAGTTAAGGATAGAAGGGTAGAGGACCAGCTACTTGAAGAGCTACCGTGTTGTGGTCCCAGAGACTGCGTCTCCAAACGCAGAGAAAGAAACTTTCTCAAACATCCATCCTTTCAACTCCTCTTTGGTTTATTCACACTTCATCTGCTCATCCGCTGCTCCTGAGCCTTGGTGATTGTCAGCTCCCATCTGATTCTAAGGTGAACTAAAACCGTCCTCGGCCGCGTGGAAGTTCACAGTTCACCGAGTGACTTAACGATCTGAGTACCCATAGCCACGATAAAGGACACCTAGTGACAGAGTCTCTGGGTACCGGGGTGGAGGACGGCTGCCAGCAGTGATTTGAGACAGCCCGTCAAAGCGCTGCAGAGAACTGCAGCTCTCCTGGTTTCCCTAACTAGGAACAGGGTTCTCCAGCACAGATCTTTTCTGAAAGAAGACCTCACAGTCCTAAACCAGACTGGGTCATCAGCTCGTTCAAAACCCGGCCCATCTCTATGAAGTACAAGTGCAGAAGTGACCCCAGGCTCCGCCTGAGGGAGAGCCGGCCTTCCTACCCTTGTTTATTCCTCTAACTCCCTGAGCCGGTAAGAGCAGGTGATGATCCTGGGTTGGTTTCCAAAGGCAGTAAATGTAATTGCAGATAGGACACGAGGGCACTGGGATAGAAAAAAGCACCACCTCCGGGGCTTCTTTGCTGCCTGGCCTCTAAATGACCCGCAGGTGGTGCGTGGATCAGATCCAGGCATCCCAGAGGACCCAGCTGAGAGCCGCCTCAGCGGTTTGTCAATGGAATAAACGGAGCAGGAGGCATCTGGGGCCGGGAGGTAAGAGCGGTGACCTCACTCAGGAGGGTGATGACTCAGATGAGAAAGCTCTCACCTGACTCCAGAACTAACCAACGTCACAAAGGATGGAGTTCAGGGCCGTGTCCTAGGACTGTTCTCTGAAAGACTGTCAGGAGGCACAGCTGGCTGGGACTCACTGTCCAACAGGAGGTCAGGGTTGAGGCTCTTAAAACAGATATGGAGGGGAAAACTGCTTACAGAACACCACAGCTGAGGTGGATCTGGATTTGGAGGTCCTCAGCCCCCTGTGAGGCAGGCAGAAGAGCTTTGAGGAGGACTGATAGCCACTTCACATGGAGGACAGATTGAATTGGAATTTGAAGAAAAACTTGAGCTAGCGATGATCATTTCTGTCCTTCCCCACTGAAAGACTCTAATGAGCGGCAAAGGCAGAAACCTCGAGCTTATTCTGTGCTTGTGGTGGGCACTCTGGAAATGGCTTTGGTTGTCCCTGCTCACGCACAGAGCACAACACCTCAGATGGGGATGGCACTTTACAGTTTGCCAGCCATCTCACACAAGTCATTTAATTGATCCTTTCAGTGTCAAGGAAGAAAATAAAGGAAGAGTCAGTCCTGTCTTCCGTACAAGGAGCAACTTGGCTTGCCGGTGTCAGTACACCATTTCCTACAGTTCCAAGTATCTAAAGAGATCTGATATAGGTTCTGGCAGCTCCTTTGTCACCAAACAGCCTCAGAACCCAAGTTGCCTGAGGTTTTGAAACTCTGACTTCTACTCCCACTATCTCCCTCTCTACTCTTTAAAACAACAGAATATTCCCGGGAAAGATGATCTCCTGTGTCTGTTTGATCTAGCCAAGCCTGGATTATCTTCTGAGGTAACCCAGCATTTGAAGCAATGCATTCTGCTTGTTTTCTGCTGAAAGGTATTGGCTAGCCACTCTTGACCTTGCCTGCCTGGTAGAACTACCTTGAGAGCTTTTAAAAAGCTATGTTGAAGTTCCTGGACCAATTAAGTCAAAATCCCCAAGGATGGCCCAAGCATTGGTATTTTTAAGCTTCCCTACAATTTTAATGAGCAGCCCATGTAAGGAAGTCTTGTGAGACTTTGGGACTCCAGGAGGGGCATGAACTGTTAAAGTCGGGAAAGTGCTTGACTCTGCAGTGTTCTTCAGATGCTGTCGTGGAAAGCCCCAGATGTGCATGCCTGCTTCTACAGGTGGCCGCTTCATTTCCATGCCGTTTGAGTTCCTCATAAACTGACTCTGTGTTCTCTGTCTACCTTCCTGAGCTGGGGCTTCATTTGTTTTACCTCCTACACCATGCACTTCATGTCTGCCAGGATGTTTCCACTTGTGATTAACTTATAACCCAGTTCACAAATGTCATGGGCATGTGTTATACTACATAACAAGAGTGCTGAGTCGGGCAGCTTCCTGGGTGCTCAGTTCAGCAGCTCAATGACATCATCAAGGGTCCAGATTTCTCTCACTTTTCTACTTTGTGATCTTTTACGAGTCTGTCTTTTTCTCCGGCTTGCTTGATTCCTTATGATCAGGCACTACAGACATACATTTAAAAAGCAATATTTATTGTTGTCCAGGTTCAAGAGTGAGAACTCTGTTTTCCCTGAAATACTTCATTGGTCAGAGCTGGAGCCCAACAAACTCCCCTCAAGTTCAACACACTGGCATTTGCCCCATTGTCACAGACTTCTCCAAATTAAGGCAGGAACTGGGGTAAAGCATTTTCCCAAGGAGTCTCTTTTTCAACAAACTTAGTGTCCTAAGATGGTCTGCACGATGAAGTGGGAAGCCAGTTGTGCTTGGTAATATAGGAGCCTGGGTTGGATTTAGAAGTGAAATCACTGCCCTTTTCTTCACTATTCTGTCTTTGAATAAGTCAAAGCCTCTTTAAATATTAGTGTTCTCCAGGGTGAGATGGTGACCACTGATCTCAATGACAGCAGCTGTTGCTACCAGATTCATGAGCAGCCCCGGAAACCCCTGGCTCAGGACAGTAACATGTGGGCCATGCCATACACTTCAACACCTCCCTCTCCTTCTCGAGTCTTCTCTACCTTGCCTGGTGTGTGCAGAGTGAAATTAATCAGAGCTGCCAATCCTTCTCAGGTCTCTATGAACTTGGTGGCTCTTTGGATTTACCTTTTCCTCCACTGCATATGAACCCAGACCCTGGGCAGTCACAGAAGGGAGCATGCCTGGAACTTCCTTTAGTGGTCCCCTCTGTAGTATCGTTATGCCCTTGAGCATCCTCCAAGCTCTTTCCAGGAAGGTGGGACTAATTGGGCTGACTACATTCACTAGGACACATCCTACAGACACAGGATGTCCCACTTTTGGTACTCTCATTCAACCTTCACATTCCCTTATTTATTTAAACTGAGCCTCTCAATTGTAAGAGACCCTTACGAGCTAGGATGGGTCTGGAAGGTAGAGATAGAGGCAAATTGCAGACCACTTCTCTACTTGCTTTAGATTTCGTATGAGGATCCCTTCCTTTCTTCTGTTTTTCCTTGTTCCCTTAGTCTTTTCCTCTAGCTCACTTCTTCAGGACCCAATCAGGTTAAAAGACCTCACGTTTATACACGCCTGAGCAGAAATGCAATTCATGCTGCATTAGTGCTCATGGAAATCCTCCCTCAGTGTTTGGAAGAACTCCGTGTAACTTCCCCCGAGACAGGATTGAAATCTCCAACGTATCATGGCACCATTTCAAAACCCAAGCCGCACTCAGCCCTCCAAGCCTTCCCTTAGGTGAAGAGGGGTTAAGAGGAGTCTGGAAGGCAGGAGATGTGGGATCTGTGGGTGGTGTAGAAAGTTCACACGCTGGAGGAAAACCTGCAATCTAGGAAGAGGAGAAATAGAACACAATAATAACTCTCAAAAGGCAAACTGAAGCCAGCTAACAATAAATTCTAGGTGGTGGACACAATAGAGTTAGAACACAGCCAGGGGATAAATGAGGCGGAAATAAGCACCCGTGTGCACAGATTCCATACAGCCCAGAGGCAGAGGAAATACCTGTATTTCAGGCTCTATGTGCCTCTTTTGAGGATCCTCTGGTAGTAGTTGTACTTAGCAAATGTCGTGCGACATCTGGGCTCTCCTTAGTTATTCCTATTTCTTATCCACTTGAATGTTTCAAGATGGTTCTTTGTAAAACAAATGATAATCTTCTGTTTAAACAGATGGGAGTTTTCTGTCATATACCAAGTCTTAACATCTAGAATATTCCAAAGGAAACTATAGACAGAGGTGGTTACTGAGTTCAGGTCACTCTGTGTTCATGGCAGGAGAAGTTGATTTTAGAAGGCAATTAAAGTTCTTTTAGATTTATGTATTTTGTTTTATGCACTTGAGGGCTTTGCCTGCATGTAGGTGCTTAGTGCCTGCAGAGATCAGAAGAATGCATCAGAAGGCCTGGAACTGGAGTTAGGGCTGGTTTTAAGCCATCGTGTGGGTGTTGGAAACCAAAGCCAGGTTCTCTGCAAGAGCAGCAAATGCCCTTAACCACTGAACCAACTCCCCAGCCCCTAGGAGGCAATTTAGCTTTCATGGTTTATACATGAAGCAGCTGAACATCTGAAGTATTCAAATCCTTGCCTCAGGTGCATGGTAAGCAGGCTTGCAGCACAGCAAAGATCATAACTCTGTATTGCCCCCTTCCCTCAACCTATCAGGTCTCTAGAGTCACTTGGAGGATGGAGGCCTTTTCAGTCCACCACACCAGACTCTCCAAGAGACAGTACTGAGCATGTGGACTTTGGGTAGGTCCTTGGTAGTTCCTAAGTCTAGCCATGTGTGGAATGCTGCTTTCTGAGCTGCGTTTCGGCCAGGGTTTATCTTAAAGTCCTGGCCAGTACGGTAGCTTTGTATTTTGCTAGTTGTATAAGAAAAAACAAACCTCTCCTTTCTTAGGAATTTCTGGACAGAACACTCAATCAGGGAGAGCTGGGACAATGACAGGAGACACACACTGTGCTCCCTTGTTCCTGTGTCCAGCCTGCCCTGCATTCTCTTCCAGTCCTGAAGCATTCTTGCTGGTGTTCGGGAACTGGGAATACTCTGCTCAGGCCTGGATTTCCACTGTTGTCCTGTCTGGATCTGGGTCCCTTTGTGGCTCTGTACCCCTAAGAGGGGTCTGAAGTTAACCATTCCCTGCTCCTTTCTTCCACAAGGAAATCGTTCTCTTTTTCCTGTCCTGATGGTGGGGCAAGAATGACTAAGATGCTTGAATTCTTCCAGCTCTTTCTTGTACTTTCACTTTCAGAAAAATAAATGTGAACATTCTGAGGGAATGAGGGAAAATTGAGTCTGATGCCTAAGATTTATGTTATATTTTTATTATGTGTATGGAGGATTGAAAGGGTTATGAGTACGGGAGTGCAGTGCCCTTGATATCAAGAAGAGGATGAAGGATCACTTAGAGCTGAAATTACAGGTGGTTGTAAGCACCCTGAATGGGTATTGGGAACAAACCTTGAGTCCTCTGCTAGAGCAGTGTGCACTCTTAACCCTGGAGTCATCACTCCAACCTCTCATATGATGTTTCGTGTCAACTGTCAACTAGACAAAATCTGGAATCGCCTGGGAGACAGACCTCTGTGTCTGCCTGTAGGAGATTATACTGAGATGAGAAAATTACCTACTGTGGACTGTGGCGTTCCTTGCTGGGCTCCTGGACTGTACAGAAGGAATCATGGAGCTGAGTGGTAACATTCAGCAATAGCTTTCTGCAGTCTGAAAATGGAAATGATGTGACCAGCTGCTTCAGGCTCTGGCTGCCAGGACTAACCCACTATCACAGACTGTATTCTTGAACTGAGAACCAGAAGAAGCCATTCTCCATGGAGCTTCTTTTGTCAGAGTGTTTTAGGACAGCAACAGGAAAGCCTGAGACATAAGCCCAGCATTTGGGAGACAGAGGCAGGTAGATCTCTATGAGTTTGAGGTCAGCCTGTGATACAGAGAGAATTCCAGGACATCCGAAGATACACAGGGAAACCCTGTCTCTAAAAACAGGAAGAAGAAGGAGGAGGAGGAGGAGGAGGAGGAGGAGGAGGAAGAAGAAGAAGAAGAAGAAGAAGAAGAAGAAGAAGAAGAAGAAGAAGAAGAAGAAGAAGAAGAAGAAGAAAAGAGGAGGAGGAGGAGGAGGAGGAGGAGGAGGAAGAAGAAACTGACACATGAAAACAATTAACACTGTCTTGTCTCTCCAATACAATATTCTGCAAGTCAATGAAGGCTATTGAGTGATAATAGATATTACTTTTCATGAGAAGGGGAAATAGTTTCTCTCCTGAGCCTTATAGGAATGATGAGGTTGTCTATTTCCCCTTCCTAGGCAAATCCCTCTATGTCTCTCTTAAAGCTATTCTGAATGAATGATCTGGTTTTTTGGAGCCCATTTCCTATGAAAAGATACCTTGCTCAGCCTAGACATGGGAGGGCGGGCCTTGGTCCCGCATCATCCTGGTGATGTCACAGAATTCATTGCCTCCCCATGGGAGACCTTACTCTCTCTGAGGAGTAGATGGGGGGGGGGATGAGGAGCCGATGGAGAGAGAGAGAGGAGAGGAGGGAGGGGAAACTGGTATTAGTATGTAAAAAATAAAAATAAATGATGAATTTTTTAAAAAACACATCAATGTAATGAAAGTACCTTTCCAACAAAAATTCCATTGGCTTTATTTGTTTGCACATTAATATCTAGGACTGCCTAGGACCCTGGGGAGCCCATGACGTCACACACTGCAAAATTACGAAGGAGATGACAGTGCAGGAATTCTCCCAATGCTGTGAAGTCCTTGTTCTTCTTGCTCCACACCGGGATGCCCATGGGAGGACACCGAAGCCTTTTTCCATCACCTCTTCCCAATCTTCTTTTACAGGCCTTCATGTTTAAAATGCCATCTTCAAAATCCGAGGAAATCCCCAAGCGCTGTGCTTCCTTAGAGAGACAGCAGCAGAATGTTCTCCAAGAGTGTGTAGTTATTACTGGGACTTTATAATTCACAGTATGCTTCCAGCTGAATACTAAGAGAGCAGGAATAGCTGCTTGTAGAACTGGTAGAATATTACCTTAATATATTAGGCCTGTAGATAAGGGGTATCCCATGATACCCAAACCCTAATTCTGAGCAAAATTTTCCACATTTCTTCTCTCAGAGGAAAATTGCCTTGGAATTAGAGCAATCATATCTAACATCTGAACATTTAGCGAAGGTCGTATGAGCAATTTCAGCTCCCATACATTTGCTCCTTAGAACATTCTCTGCATGCAGTTGACATTGCTCAGCCTAATAACACTCTGCTCACCTTGCCTTCCATTAGCAGATTAATAGAAAAGCAATCTTTAAAGGACATTGCAGATCTTCAATTACTACATCAATGCTAGAATTTATATTAATGCAGCTAGATTATATTAAACGTTAATGGAGATCCCAAGGAACATTTTGGCAGGGTTTTGAGACATTAGCATAAATTAATTTCTTCTTAACAACTGGCTTCGTTTTGGAGCTGCGGAAATGGGTAAGGGACTCCCTCTCGAGCGGCTTTGCTGCTAGGATGCAGCTTCTGCCAAGGATAAGCTTTGGGGTGGTTAAGAAAGAGAAAAGGAAAGGAAAAGCAAAGGAAACAGGTGGCCGAGTTTTAATCCACAGTCTCCTTGCCTTAGTTAATCATTTACAGAGGCATTGTATTACAAAGAGGAATAGTTTCCCCCACTTTCCGTCTTTGAATGGGACCCTCCCTCAGGCTAACCTGCGCTGCTGATTCTAAAAGAACAGGCAAGGTGAGTGCACAGCTATCCCCTTTAACAACTCATTTGCTGAGTGGAGTAACAAGAGCTTCCTTCTGGAGGTGATAGTTCAGTTTTTGCTTAGTTTTAGTCTTAGTTACTGCACTGAATTAAGGCATCCTGACATTTTGCTGGTGGATTTTTTTTTCTGGAGATACTGTAATTAAGAAAGCATAGGACTGGAACCAGACTTCTTGGTTTGAGTCTGAGACATATATCCCTCATTAGGTTTGTCATGCTGGGCACAGACTTTGGGCCCCATCATGGATGATTTTCCTCAAGTGTAAAGTCAAAATGATCATTGCAGTATTTCAGCTGGACTTACTGCCTCTGAGCCCCATCCAGGAAGCAACCCCGGACAGTTTTCTGTACCTGGGCACTCCCATGTCCTGAACACACAACAGATTCATAAACGGTCCTGTCTCTCTCTAAAACTTGGGATCAAGGGTCAGCGTCGGCATGGTGCATGCAGACTGTATCCTCCCATCCACTCTCATGGTGAGCACTGCTCATGCCCAGGACTTGCTTCTGCAGATGAGCTATGCGCTGTTTCCTGCGGCTGTTAAGATCCACAGCTCACACTGCTGCCTACACTGGCACTGATGTCCTTTCAGAGAGCAGGGAGGAGATGGGAAGTGGAAGAGTTAGAGGGCAGAGAACAGCAACCAATCAACTTGCTGAACTTGCCACACCACACACATGGGGCATACTGTGAATGAGAAAATCTCATTTCTCAGAAGCACTGATCAGGGTCTTCTCAGTCCACTTTGGGTCGAGTTCACTACTGCAGAGGCATACGTTAGTATAGTGCATAAAAGTTGCAAGAGAAAAGTGAACAATATTTTGCAGTATGAAGTAATTAATATTCATTTACAATTCGCACACATGTCAGAGCAGATTTATATTTAAAGCATGATCCCGATTTTTGAAAATGACAGCTGTGAAATGCAGATGATGGAAGAAAAGAGCAACCTTACAGAGGATTCAATTTTTATGTGTTTATAAGATTTAATTAAAGTTTCAAGCTAAATATGGGGCTATTTTATTTAAATAACATTTATTTCTGATGTTTATATTCATTATCATTTGCATTTTGCGATTTAAATTCTGAATCACTTTAAAAACTAAACTCAGGAAATTTGGAAATATTAAACTTTATTTCCATATATATTTCATTTTATCTTTTTTGATCAAAAGATTCGTATTTTATGTAGATTTAATTTTAAAAATTGGTACAGAACTATTAGGTTATTTTTAATGATTGCACATGGAATTATTGGGTTGCACTAAGGCTTCTGGACATGTTATTATCTTGATGCTCAGATAGAGCAAAGGCAAAAGTGGAGTTCAGAGAACCCAAAATCTAATTTAAAGCAAGAATATAAATAGGCTTTAAATGTATACAAAAAGCTCTTATACAGATACCAGAGGTATGGCACTGAAAGCTTACCACTTCTGAGACTATTCAACATACACAGCTATAAACAATGCTTGTGTTTTCTTACATGAATTATATCATGTACTAAAATTTGTTCATCATGATGCAGTATACAAAAGCACAAGATACGAAAGGTAATTGCTGGATTTTAGAGTTTAAAATGATCACACTGCATATTTTTTAAAAGAGGAATGATATGCTCAAAGATTTATAGCATTGTGATGAACTAATCAGAAGATGGATAGTGATATTCTCAGGTTTTTGATGACTCGTTTCCAGAATTATGGTGGAAGGAGCCAGTTAACACTGAATGGAGGAGTGAGCAGACCAAAATGAAGCGGAATTAGATCACTAAAACAATGGCAAGGAGCAGAGGACAGAGAAAACTAAACATTGATAGCAATGGAGCAAAAGAGGAGGAAAATCTGAAGACTTAATGGTGGGGGGGGTAAATGGAAATTGGGGAAGGATCAAGAGATAGAACAAAGAGATGCGGGTGTTCAGGAACATGCTGGAAGAAGCAGCCTTAAAAAGATAAATAGAAAGTCATTTGTCTTATTTAGAGAGAGAATGAAAGAATTTGGAAATGAACACAGACACTTCCCTCATGGGAGACTTGTGAAGTGTGGATGGGTGGGCTGGGCCCTATCGGCAGGATCACAGTTGGTGCGTGCTCATCAACCCACACAAGGTGGAGAAATTCTTAAAGTAAGTTGGGATAGCAAAGAGTTTGGGGGAAGGGCCAAGTGTTCAAGAAATCAAACCCAAAAGTGCAGTTCCTACTTAATATCAGATATTTTCATTGAATTCACACACCCAGGATAAAATCTGAGAAAACTGAGGTCACATATCGAGACCCAGGCTCACTTGGGAGGTGAGTGCTCAAATCGCATGATGCCAACTACTCTGGGTAGACTTCTTGGGATATCAGTTTTCCATCAATAATACCTGCTGTGCATATGCATATATGTATGAACATAAGAGCAACTGCCAAGCACTTCATTATTGGATGTATAGCTAATGTATGCATCAAGAAAGGTTCTACAGCACTGAGCTCATAGGAGCCTGTCAAGGTTGGATTAAAGGCATCTGGATGGAACTTAAGCTTTTAAGATTTGCTGCAAAATCCTTGAAATGTGTGGGCAGGAAATAACAGAATGAAGGAAGATGAAAACATAATTATTCTGCAATAATGTTATATTTACATTACAGGTCTTCACCAATGGAAGAGTTAGGCAGTGAGCAGCAAAACTGAAGACATACATCTCAAATATTTTCAATTTAAGAAAAATCAGAGCACGAGAGAAGGACCCCAGCCGTTCCTCATTAGATCAGGAATGACTGCTGCCAGGCCTGGATAAGGTAGGCACCGACTGCCAATTTTAAAAATGCCTTCTTTTCTTGTGTCCGCAAGGGCACCAGTTCCCATATCCCAGATTTTGCTTTTCAACCTAAAAGCAGTGTTAATATGCGCCATGAATAAATATTGGAACTGCTAATCTCAGATTACACAAGGTTATAGCTCATGTGTGAGTATTAGAGTGTGTTTCTAGCCTGTGTTTTCTTTTTCCAATTTCTGAGGACAGGGCTGATGCTGTTGGCTCCTCTCCACACCTCACATGCCGAGCAAGGTGTATAAATCAGCCCGCAGCATGCACAGTCGAACTACTTTACCTCCCTCTAATAGATTAGATTTAAAAAGACCAGTTGCAGTGTTACAAGCACGACATTCATATTTATTCTGTGAATAAAAAAATCATACTATGGACATGACAGAATTTAGTGCTGTGCTACTTCGATAATTCTCATGTGTATATGTACCATCTCTAAGAGGTTCCATAAGCTCTTAAGTGTGAATCCCCAGCTCTGGTGGAGCAGGAGCTGGAATCCTGTACTGAGAATTCTTTGAGCTGGGTTTAACTAAAGCAAGAGGGTCTGGAGAGTTGTCTCAGTGGTTAAGAGCACCCATTGCTCTTGTAGAAGACCCAGGCACAGTTACCTGCACCTGCACGGTAGCTTACAACTAAATGCAACTCATCTTGGGGATCTGATGTTCCCTTCTCTCCCCTTCAGTTTGCCACGAGACAAAACACTCACCCATAAAGAGGAAATAAATCTTTAAAACATGATTTTTTTTTTAAAAAAAAAAAGCCTGGAGCAAGACAAATAACATAGAAAGGGTACAGGGAGTGAAACAGAAAACAAAATTTTAATTAGTTTTGGAGAAAATTTCTGAGGTAGCAATAGAGACTAGTCAGGGTTTATGTGCAAAGTCCTTGGGGCAAGAATGTCCATTTTCCTTTTGTTCAGAATCTACTAAGAAGGACTGCACATGGGAGGGGCTCAGAAGCAGCATCTTCTATAAAAATGAAGGCTTTTCAGTGCTGATTTTCATTTTAGCAGGAAGATTTTGTGTGATGTGCTCAGTAAGGGATGGGGTGGGGGTTGTACTGTATAGGACAGTCAGTACAGGACGCCAAATTCTCAGCACAAAGGGGATTTATAACCCCAGAGGGGCAAGCAGGGGCGGTGGCTGCCTCTAGATTGGGCAGAGGCTGATAGCAAGCAGCAGCAGGTGCTTTTTGCACCAGTGGATTTTTAAGGAGAAAGAAAGATGAGTCTGTGCTAGGGTGAGCTGGCAAGTCCTGATTGGACAGGTTAGAGAGTATAGCCAAATAATGAGTTTTGATGGCTCTACCTTGGTGTTTAGTTTCAGAATGAGTCAGTGGCCAAATAAGGGAATGAATCTTGTGTGTGTGTGTGTGAGTGTGTGTGTGTGTGTGTGTATGTGTGTGTGTGTGTGTATGTGGGTGGGCAATGTCTAGCTATAAGAATGTAATCTAATGGGTTAACAAGATGTAGAAAAGGACAAAGGGCAAAACCTGCTGGTGCCATGTTTGCCATGCTCGGGCCTGTACTTGTCACTGTAAGGCCCGCTAGAGCTCTTCATGGTGTATCTCAGGGAATGAATTTGCAGTGGAATTTGAATGAGTGCTAGTATTTGACCAAGGACCGAGCCTTCATTCTGCAGAGAACTGTGAGAGACACGCTGTAAGAAAATGGTGATCTTCCTCTAAGAATTTGCTTCATCATTTTTTGCACCCTTTCTGGTCAAGTTCCCATTACTTGTATTTATGATCATTTGAAGAGAAAAATATTTTGGTTACAACTTATTTAGTCAAGACAATTAAGCAAAACAACCTATTAATTTAGTTGTTGAGTATGTGTGTGTGTGGGAGGCTTATTTGAAAGCAAATTCTTGGATTCAAAGACTAGTATTTATAAATCTGTCTAATAGCTTGCAATTGGACTAGATTTAATCACACCATTATTATTTTTCAAGTGCCATTCAAAATAACCCCTTCAGGGCCAGTGAAAAGTTTCAGCAGGCAAGACACTTGTTACTAAACCTGACAGCTTGAGTCTGACCACAGGGAGACATCCAGAGGAAGAAGAGACCAATTCCCCCAAGGTCAGCCCTCTGACCACCACACATGTGGAGTGGCATACCTGTGCATGGATGCAAGCATACATGTATGCATGCATTCACCCACACATACACTAGCACACTAAATAAGTAAATACAATAAAAATTAAAATGACCTTTATATTTAATGCATTTAATTTAGAAAAATAGAAAACCTAGATACAGTTTAGCCTGAGAAAATTCTCTATTAACATGCTGAGATCCAGCCCTCTAGGTGCATATGCAGCAAAACACAATAAATGAACGCCTGGATTTTATCTAAAAAGTCACGCCCACGAGGTTGTCAGTGCTTGAGTAGAGGAGTAATGTGTATCTAAGGGGATTAGAGCATGATACATATGCGAGTCTTTTTAACATGCTGGTTTTTCATTACATACATTATATTAAGTATTCAGTCACTAATCACATATTTCTGTTTTTGCAATGCTGAGGGCTGAGCTAAGCGCATAAAGACTGTGGGAACACACTCAGCCTTAGAGCAAGACACTCCCAGCACAATCACATGCTGCGGGGGTTGGGGAGGAATATATGCGTTTGTGTGTGTGTGTGTGTGTGTGTGTGTGTGTGTGTGTGTGTGTGTGCATGGGCTTTATCTTGTTTAGAGTACATGGAAGCCAGACATTGATGTCACAATGTCTTCTTCAGTCACTTCTCTGCCTTATCATTAATTTAAATTTTTTCTTTTAAAAGTTTATTCTTTAGAGCCGGGTAGTGGTGGTGTACACCTCTAATCCCCGCAATCTGGAGGCAGAGGCAAGTGGATCTCTGTGAGTTTGAAACCAGCCTGGTCTACAGAGAAATCTACAGGACAGTCAGGGCTTTGCAGAAAAATCCTGTCTTGAAAAACAAAAACCAAACAAACAGCAACAAAAACCAGAACAAAACACAAAGTTCATTCCCATATATGTATTCCATGCATATACTCAATGTATTTTGATTTTATCAGTGTCTTAGTCCAGCTCCTCTTGGACCCTAAGACCTTTTCACCAAGTCCCCATTCCAAGTTCATGGCATATGTGCTCAGAGTAGGGCCATCCCCTAGAGTATAGACAACCTACCATGGCCTGTCTCTCTAAAGAACACCAACTCTCCCTACCCCAGCATCCTTCAACTACCTAAATTGCACCCTACCCTATCTATGATAAGATTATGAGTGGTTTGATCTTATTCAGGTCTTATACAGGCAACAACCCCGCCCCCTGGGAGTTTCTGAGGGCAATACCCTTTTGTGTCCAGAAGATGGTTATACGGCAATAGCCCTCAGCTTCAGGCTCTTTCGATCTTTCTGCCTCCTCTTCTGAGATGTCTCCTGAATCATTTGTTCCAATGTGTCTTTTTGTTTTTTGAGACAAGGGTCTCTCATTGAATCTGGAGGATGTTTTTTTTTTTTTTCCTAGACTGACCAGGCAATAAAACTCTTGGGTCCATGTTTCTCTGCCATCCTATGCTAGGGTTGCAGATATGAGCTTCGACTTGGCTTTTATGTGGGTTCATCCAGAGATCCAAACTCAGGTCCTCTTGATTGTGCAGTAAGCATTTTATCCCTTGAGACATCTCCTCAGGCCCAGTCACATACCTTTAATGACTGCATGTAGCCATTTGACTTTTATAGGATTTTTTTATGTAAGCATTTAAATTTCCAACTCTTTTGCAATTCTAAACAGTACAGCAATTGATAACCTTTGGGTCATCTTTGGCTATAGTTACAACTATGTTAAAATCATTTCTGTAAAAGGGGTAGTATAAAAACAGGATGACTATTTAAAACAGTGGTGTGCATTTTCAAATGGAGGTAAAAACCATTTATTCCCATTGATGCTCTCCCAGGAAGTACATGAGAGTAGTCATTGTTTGACTTTTGTTAGTGGCAAATTATAATTCTGTTATTCTTTTAGGACTGGGATTGTTATAATTCACTTATAGAGTATTTACATATTTTAAAGCTTAGTTGATGGTCATCAGGAAACTTGTGATTTTGTGTTTCTCACAGTAATGAGTTGTTAGTCTTTGTATTTCAGCATTTTGTTATAAAGACTCCAGTGTAGCTCAAATACTTTCAACTGTATATTAACTTTAACATTTTATCTACTTATATATTTTTATTTTTTAACATTTTAATGTATCTGTATAATACAATTTGTCTTCAAATCCAGTGCTCTTTTCCTTTTGCCTTTGGAGTAATTTCAGGAGAACTAGCATTGTTATAAGTACTTAGATTTTCTTCTTCTATTTTTTTTAATTTAAAAAGTTATTTCATTAATAAGTTAATTTTATGATAAGGCTTAAGTGTCCACCTTTATGTCTTGAACTTCATGTAGTTGGTTTTGTTATTGTATATGAGGTCTTCTTGTTTGACACTGTGCATTTTAAGTAGTTAGTGTTCAGTTATCTGTATTGGCCTGCACTTAGCATCCTGATGGATCCTCAGCTGCACCTCTAAGAGCGCCTCCTGTGCACATTCGCTACAATCTCTTTTAAAAAGTGGACTTTCCCTACCGTCCACGTCTTTCCTCTTTCTTCCTTCCTTCCTTCCTTCCTTCCTTCCTTCCTTCCTTCCTTCCTTCCTTCCTTCCTTCTTTCTTTCTTTCTTTCTTTCTTTCTTTCTTTCTTTCTTTCTTTCCCAACTATACATATAAAGAACTGATATGATTGATTGACAACATTTTGACTACTCACATCGGACCTTCAGGAAGGCACTTGGTTTTGAGAAAGTTCTATTCTCTCAAGAATTAGTGCTACACCCCTTGAGGAATGGACTTAAAGTGAGCAAAAGACTCTACCCACCAGTGAGATTTTCTTTTGTATAAAAGCTTATGCTCTAAATTGCTTGATCATGGACGAGGAGGCTGTTAGATAACTGGTTTCCCTGAGCTGCAGATACAAGAGTTGGGGAGGGATAATTTGTTTTCTTGCCTCTCAGAAAAGTCATCTGACATAAGGGTAAGATATAAGATAAACGAGATATGCTTTTGTTATACTCTTGTCCCATTAACCAGGAGGAACAACATCCAGCCAGTTCCTAGATTCAGGTCACTTGAACCCCAGGATAGAATTTCTTCTCCCCTTTTCCCATAAAATAAAAATAAAAGGCCCACTTGATGCACTACAAAGCACCCTTCCGCCGCTGGCCGTGTGCGGGGGCTCTGCAGAGCTGCGGATCTGCTGGGATATTTTCTGCTACGTGAGTAAGTCG
Organism: Alexandromys fortis; assembly: GCF_014885135.2. NCBI lineage: Eukaryota > Metazoa > Chordata > Mammalia > Rodentia > Cricetidae > Alexandromys > Alexandromys fortis. The sequence continues at coordinate 1,096,563 of NW_026068080.1, read as the reverse complement.
ACCTCCATCCTGAATATTTCATGCATTCAGGGCATGCTTGGCAGAGTTGAGAGCTCTCGCCAGTGGTGAATTCACAGCACACACACTGGCAGCTTTCCTGAACTGTTTACTTGAATAGCATCATCAGCAATTAGCCCACAGAGTGGAAATTTAAATGGGCTCCGCAAACAAACATGCCTTTGAATTAGCTAATAACAAGATGGGTCCAAAGAGGCCTGGTGTAATTAGGCAGGGCAACAGTTGGGAGGGAATTAATCAAGGGCGGGGGGCATAAAAAGCAACGGGTGCTTTCACCATAGCTTTGAAGAATGATGTAATTCCAAAGGGAACGTCGGAAGGTGGGATAGGATATGGGCAGAATCCATCAATACCTACTTATCCTGTTGGCTGACATTTTTAATATTTATCCAAAATCTATGCTGAGCACTGGAGATGAGAAAGAATGGCAAGTGCGGGGTTATTTATCCAGCACCTTCAGCATGGAAGATGCTGTATGCTTTGTAAACACATCATAATCCTTAGTTTTGACAGTATTCTGCAAGGTAAGGATTTTTCCAGTGTGGGGAAAGAGTCACTCAGGAGATGGTCAGTACTGCAGAAAAGAAAGTGGCTGTGGCTGTCATTGAGAAGGACATGCCACCATTTGTAGACAGGCAGAATGCCATCATAACTGCTCCCAGCATTCAAAGAAGAGAGACGTTGATATATGGTATGGGAAGTTCTTCTGTATATATGTTGCTTTTATTGGTAGTGAATAAAGAAGCTGCTCTCAGCCAATGGCTTAATAGAATATAGCCAGGCTGGAAAAGATATATACAGAAAGTAGGTGAAGTCAGAGAGACACCATGGAGCCGCGAGACAAAAAAGATGTGAGCTGCCAGCCAGAACCTTGCTAGTAGGCCATGAACCTCGTGGTAAAATATAAAACAATAGAAATGGGTTAACCAAAGATATAGGAGCTAACTAGCAATACGCTTAAGTGATTGACCAAGCAGTGATTTAAATAATATAGTTTCTGTGTGATTATTTCCGTTCTGGGCAGTTGAGAACAAACAAGCAGCCTTCCCCCAGTAGATACGGGCTGACACATTCTGCAAACAGTTTGTGTGTGTGTCAGTGGCTCCTAGCATTCAGGGAGGAGGATCATAAATACAGGAAGGGCCAGATGGGGTGGGTTTGGAGGCTACTGGTTTTTTTTTTTTTTTTTCACATTTTTTGTTGCTGTGTCAACAGCTTTCTTCTAAGCGGGTGAATTCTACAATGAGGTAGAAAAGAGGAGAGAGGGAGACAGAGAGCAGGAGGGAGAAAACTGGTGAACGACTGCTTAGATGAACCTTTGAGTGGCCTGGAGTTCGCTTACAAAGCATTGGAGAGAAAGAGCTCCTTCCTAGACTCAAGCTCAGCTTCTGGCCCCGAAGATGCATGCTAAAGTGGCTGGAGTTACTTGCTAGTCCTTTCCCTGACTCCCCAGCATACCCGGGACCTTGAGGGAGCTGGCTCAGCTATAGACAAAAGGGATGAAATTGTCTGCCCTGAGGACCATGAGAGTGCAGCATTTGTTTCAGATCTGAGAGGAAAAGTTACTTCTCTTAAACCCAGTTCTGGAGGGATGGTTTATAATTTACACAGGCCTTTTTACTAAATCAGCATTTCTCTTTAAAGGAACTGTCTTTGCAATTACTTTGTTGATAAAAAGGCAATGTCTGTTTTCTTTTTTGGTTTATTTTATTTTATTTAGTTTTTCAAGACAGGGTTTCTCTGAGTAGCTTTATTTGTCCTCTTTAAAATGTATAATTCTACTTTTGCTATCACCTGGACTCTGCAGTCCCATACTCAATCTTTTGCCCAGATAGGCATATAGGAGACAGTTCCAACTCGCCATGAATCTGATCTTAATTCCTTGCATTTTATTAAACATGTTATTGTGCCAGCCTTGTAGAATCAACCGTGCCATCTGATGGTGTGCAGTCCCTTCAGGCTGTAGACTTCAGGGTCTTTCCTCCTGTTTCTCCTACACTTGCTGCCTTCAGCATCACAGCTAGGCAGGACTCCTGAGGCACCCACCTTCCTTCTCTCACTTCATCTATTAATCTATACTCCTACAGCTCACTTTCTCATAATAACAAAGCAATCCTTATAAAAAAGGACACAAGATGATGCCTCTGTATGCTTTCCGCCTTACAGGGACTTCCTGACAAACTTTATAGTCACTTCCATAGCCAACAAGCACCTGCAAGGTGTCCCATTGACATCACCTACTAGGTTCTCCCTGTTCTGTTTACTCTTACAGTTCCTGACTCTGCTGTTTTATTGATGGATGCATTTGTCTCTGTCTCTCTCTAGTTCTATCTCTATCTACCCGCATCTGTGTCTGTATCTATACACACTGCATCTCCACACCATCCCAGGCTATTTGGATTCTTTCTCCTCTGACAGGAAAACTCCTGTCTCAGATAACTTTCTACCTTGCTCCCTCCTTATCTGGTACCCTTTTCAATGTCATTTTCTATCAGAACTTTCTTGGAAACCTTAATTAAGGCAGCGACCCAGTAGCCTCTCCCCCTATCCTTCTTTACATTGATCATTAAGGATGGCTGGAAAGGGGTCCCTATGAGTAGGAATTGTTTTTGTCCCTCTCACTGCTATAATGTTAACATCAAGAAGAGAGTTTCTGGTCCATGTTAGGCACTAACTAATATCTCAACAAAAAATGAGTGGATTAATTCCCCCTAGAGAAGGAGAAATGAAAATAACAAAATGAATGAGTGTGTGTGTGTGTGTGTGTGTGTGTGTGTGTAAATAATAAGATTTTGGAGTGATGCAGGATTCAATTGCAGTAGCGATCCTGCCTCTTGTCACTCGTGTAAAGAACTGAGCATCTCTGAACTTCAATTGCTCTCTGGAAAACGAACACAACAATAGTTAACTTTCGAACTTGTGAGCAGGCTTGGGAGTTAGGCATGTAAGCCTCCTGGCACATTATTCAGGAATTAATCACGCTAAGGATGACGTTTCTTGCCATCGAACAGGTTAGGTCACACGAGGCTGCCCTTTCTTAAAAGGCATTGGTATGTTGCAGCCCTGTATTCATAGCTGCGGTACTGATGCTACTGGGAGGCTGCTAATGTAGAAGACTTGGCTTCCTTTATGCTGTCCATCTATTTTCCAGTGGTTACATCATCTCAGATATTGTCTTCCTCCATTGGAGTCGGTACACATTGTCTCTTGAGTGTATAGAGAATTTAAAAATATAAACGTGATCCATTGACAAAAGGAAGTATCATGCAAACATGAGCATTATTTTTAAGTTTCAATTTGGAAAATGAATTTCCTTGTCATCACATAGCTACCTACTTTTTCGAATTCCAGTCTGCATAATTCTTTTTCAGCAAAAATAAGGACCCAGTAAAATTCTTCAAGCAACCTTGGAGTGAACGGTAGGTGATATAATCATGGTGCAGTCGGAAGGAGCTAGAACAGACTGCGGAAGCCACACTATCAGTTCAAGCTCAGACCCATTACATCGAAGCCACTGCAGCCAAAGACGGCTTGTCTTCCCAGGATTACAGTATATTGCATTGTGTCTCATTCCAGGCCTGGGAAGTGAAGGTGCAATCATGATTACAGGACTGGTTTGGCATATGGCCAAGGAGAACTGGTTACAGTTCATGGTTTGATTCTGCTGACATGGTCTTTTTTTCTCAGATTCTGAACCACCAGCCTCCTTTTACAATTTCTCACCCCGCCTGTACTGTAGACTCTCCCCACCCTTCATGTGTTATTAAAGACCACTCAGGAGCCAGTCTTTTAGAGACGAGCTAAAGGTTCTGACATAACTGCCCAAGGGAGCGGCTTCAAGGAACTACATTTGCACCAGAGAAAAAGAGAAGGAGAAAAATTGTAAAGCAAACCCAGTTTTAGGAACTGCAGCGCCAGGGGGAACAGGAGTTGCTAGAGGATGGATGCTCTTAATCTTTGAAAAAACGAGAATAATGTCTTGTCAGTTGTGTGCAGCTGAACTTCCCGTGGCCTGGCAGTTGGTATATGCCTGCTAAACTTATCCTCCGCAAGACGCATTGCATGCAGTTTGTTCTCAAGAAATGTTTTCCCTGAACCACGACCTTCCCGCACTCTTCTTCCCCCCTCTGGCTGTGAGTTAGCAGCCATGATTTCTGCTGAGTCTTTGTCTTGTTAGGGACATGCATTATCTTGGGGAGCAGCTGGGAAGTGCAGGGTGAGGTGGAGGGACAAAAGCTTTTCTCTAATTACTTGCCAGCCTTCCACACCTGCCACCCACTCTTCTGACAGCAACCTCCTATTCCAACTGGTGCAATCAATGCGACCAAGCACCTCCTTCTTAATGTCCTGGCAGTGAGGCAAGCTGTCAAGACAAACTGTAGACTAGGATTCAGGAACATATATTATTTTTCTGTCAAAGTAAAACAACATACTGATGCTCAAACCTGCAACATAAAGAAAACGTAGATTTTATATGAGGCCATAAAATTCCCCACATCCTTCCTCCTTAAAAAACATTCTAATTATAAACTGATGTAGCATTCAGCTGTAAGCCCCACTTTCAAGGGATATGGGACATATTTAAATACGAATTACTTTTAAAATCTTTATTTCAATGTTCCACCGTGTTTTAACGAAAGGACAAAGATTTTTTTTAAGGAAGTTTCTAAGTGTAAGTTTGAACTCAGCTTTTATTATACATTAAATGTTCTCCCTTGCTTTAAACAAATAATGAGAAGTAAGTTAATGACAAACTTTGGTGTTATCATTTGACCAGATAGATACCTACGAATGCCATGGGCATCTCAAACTATTATTTAAAAGAGACAAGCTGTGATGAGTCATGGTCAGCTATGATGGGCATAGGAGTGGCATCGCTGGGTCATACGGTAGGTCTGTTACATCCAGACTATAATGTCCAGATTTTATGCAGATATGTAAATTTAGGAAGCTAGAGATGTCAGAGAGGCAGAAATAAACCTGCCTAGTTTAGCAAAAGAGACTATTAAGAGAGGGGGAGGAGAAGGGGGTGGTGAGGAATTACCAGAGATATGCTCAAAATACATTATAGACTTGCGAGAAAGCGGCCTTAAGTAACCCAGTGTAATACAATAAAAACCTTAAAAATAGAATTATAAGAGAAGGAAGCAAGACCAAAAATACACAGTATTTAATCTCATTTATGTAAAGGTCGAAAAATAAGCAATGCTAACGACATTATTTAGAGATTCATACATAGGTATCAAAACTCTCATGAAATGCAAGTGGATGATCACCATCCAAGTCAGGTCAGGGTTAGTCGAGGATATGGGCAGGAATTCTGATTAAGAACAGAGTTCCACTTTGGAACTCAGCAATGCTCTTATTTTGCCCTTGGAAAGGACTTGAAGGGTGTTTGCTTTACAATAATTTATTAAACCGTGAATTTATATTTTATGCACTTCCCTGTATGCATAAATGTAACATAGCAGATGTTACATTTCACTAGAAAAGTAAAAGGCTTAAAGGAAGAATGGAAAAGTATCTCACTGGGGCAGTTCTGACGTGGGGGAGGTAGCTGGCAGCAGGGGTGGGCGGAACCTTGCCCCCCTCCCCAGTTTCTGCCATTCTCCTTTCTATACTGGACGAACTCAGGCACAGCTGGGCAGCAGCAGTGACCTCTCTGCTTTCTGTGTGCTCTGAAACAAGCCATGACAAGTTGTGAGGCCCACACCTCTGGGGAAATACCTAGATTCCCCGCTGCAGAAGGTTGGAGAAGAGCTGGAAATGATGGGAATTGTGTTTGACAAGACATTCTGAAGAGGTTAAAGGACAGTGAAACATTTTAGCTTGCTCGTCTCCCAGGACTCTGTAATTTCTCGCTCACACTCATGAAGATAGGCAAGCTATACTCAAGTCAGGAAGCCATTTTTATTCTCAGCCAGCTTAAGACATCAAGCCACCCTCCTTTACCTGGATTAATATATGTGTGTGCTCAGTTGACTTTATGGCCCATCTGGCTGTGACACAAGGTGGGTCTATCCCTAGTTTTCTGAGCATCAGGGTTTCAGGGTGAACGCGAGTAAGTTATCTTGAGGATAAAGGAGAGCAGAGAGTTCAGAATGGGGACTAGCCTAAAGAAATCTAAAAACAGCAAGATGGGCAGAGGTTTCCAAATGGGGCAAAATGCAGGGTGCACCAGATATGTGGGCATCTGAGAAGTCAGAGAGATGGCATGCTGGCTCGGGGACATTTCTGGTGAGATTCATAACAGGGATGGAGTGTGCACGCTTCCACAGATGCTTCCAGAACCCTGATTGAGAATCCACACAGCATCCTCCACTTCTCAGGTCAATCAGTGCCAGGCTGAATCCCAGCCACATTGTATTATTTAAAGACAGGGCTGGCTCTGAATAAAACACAAAGGAAGGAAGGCCCCAAGGGTAAACTGAGTCAAAAAGGGCCCTGTCTTCACAATTCCAGTAGAAATTTTCACGTGTATCTTCAGGAAAATGGAGTAAAAAAATTAGATTTTTTTCTCTCATTTATTTTATGATTCTCCCTGATTTTTTAAAAGAAAAAAATGTGTTTTTATTGTTTAGTGAACTGGATTTGCCATCCTGATATCTGATTCTTTAGTTTGTTAAAGACAATAGCAAATTGCACAACCATTTGCTGATTTTTAGTCAACCAAGCTTCTTACAACAATAGAAGTCCTCAGGTATCTGAAGATGCCACACAAACTTGAGGAGCTGAAATGAAAGCAATTGCAATTGGACAAAGTTGAACGGGGCTCGGGAAGGTAGGTTCAGCAGCTATGTGAGGTCAAAGATCTTCAAGAACATTTTCATGCCAGGATTTCCTCTAGAAAATTCGACTAGAAAGCCATAACCCCGACTACCACAAGAATGAAATCAAGGGGATAGTCTAGTTATGTATGTACATCCCAGCAAGGTCTATCCATCTTCTGTCAGTTGATTGATTTACCTATCAAATACCAATCATCTACATAAATCCATGTATCTGATTTGTATTGATTGATCATCTATCTATATTTATCAATAATCTATTTAACTGTCTATCATATATCACATAGACCATCTGTGTTTCTATGTATCTATCATCTATTAATTGATATATTCATCTATATCTAGGTATCTATTTCTATATGTTTTTATTTAATTGATCATATAATCATATCATATCGTATTGTGTCAATCTATCCCACATCTGTTTATTCCATAAGTAAAGCAATAGTATTATGCTTTTCTTCCTAGACTTTCTCTAATGTTGGCATTCAATTAAAATTCTTATCTATAAAGATATCAATGTAGTACTTTTATCATTTATTTCCTTGTTTGTAACAGTCTTACTTTGAAGACATGGTTAGCTAGAAATTCAGTATGTAGACGAGGCTGGTTTTGAACTCACTGCAGTCTTCCTGCTTTTGCCTCCCAAGTGAAAGGATGACATGTGTGTTACTGTGCCCAAAATATGATATTCTCTTCCTTCCCTCATTCCTCCATTCCTTCATTCATTACTTCCTTCCTCCTGCTATCGCCAAGTGGTATGTCTGATTCACTAATACTAATCTTTAATTGAAGTAGGGGACCCAAAATCATTAGTGCATGTTGTGTGAGTGATTTCAAAGCAAGGCATATGCAAATAATTCAAGTATCCTTAATAACTTTAAACAAGTCCACTTATGGGTTCTATGCTCCATTTTTATTATTTATAAAGGCAAAATGTATTTATTGTCTGTGAGTCTGAAAACAACGGGTCAGATAGATCAAGCAAGACAGATCTCATTCTGTAATGTAGTTTATGATTTACCAGTTGAAATACAAACCCATTTCAGGGACAGTTTTCTCATGATATGTATAGATAAAGCTCCCTGTTCTCTAATGCATGAGCTCACAGAGGTAAATACAACCAATTTATTAAAGCTTGCAATGAAAAAGGAACAAAATACAGAGAAAAGCTGAAGCTGCTGCCGATCCCACACTGTCTCTCCAAGGTTCTGGGTCTGCGCTCATGTTAAGGAAGAGCCAGAGCAACAGAGCAAGCACACATCTTCTTCCAGCTTATCAGTCACCATGTAGCACCCCAGACCATGCCCAAAAAGCCAGCACCCCAAAAGCTATTTGCTGAATGAATTCCCACGACAGTTCTCTCACCCATTCCTAATTCTAAGGCATGCTACCATGAATTCTCTTAAATACTTTTTAAAAATCCCCTCCGCAGTTCTGAAGACCATGTTTCCATTGTAGTTCCTAATTTTATCAAGTATTAATCTCATTCAAACATTAGAATGCTTCCCTTATGTCCATATGTGGGACTCTGTATCACTAGCCAGAGCATATGTCACCTTCTCTACTCTAGGCATTTAGTTAGATCAGTTACTCTCAGACCTAATGTGTGCTAAAGTCAGCTTGTCTGCTCATTTCAATATGGATTCTGCCCCCACTCTCACCCCATCTGGGTGATCTGGAATGAACCTGGGAAACGTGTATTTCAAACAGGATTCCAGGGACCAGTGATGCAGCTGCATGACTTTCTAAGGGACCACACTTGAGGGACCACTAAGTGACAAACCTATTATCTCTTCCCCTTATAGTTAACCTTGATAGCTGAGCCCTGATGCACACTATAGCTTAGATCGTCTATTTTGTTTCGTTTTCCCTATAAAGAACAAGTACTTTTTTTTGCATTTGATTAGTTTCTATATTTTAATATTTACGTTGCCAATTTATAACTGAACTATCATGGTATGAATCATCCCTCAATATGTCCAACTTATTGCATGTCTTTTGATGGATGTCACTTTTCACTAAACAAATAAAAATTCCACACATTTTTGGCCTTCCTTCTCTGGTCTTCACTTCTACCCTCCATGTTGGTATATTCATTCACCCAGTTCTGGAGCTTCAGTCTTCTGTTTTGGGTTGCATACCTTATTTTCTGAGTTCTGTGTCCTTATATTGAGAACATCTTTTAATTCTCTCCTTATTGCCGATCAAATATTTGACTGAACCAAACTCTGTATTAGAAGCAATTTGCTTCCTGAGAACATTGCCTCTAGGTCCTCTGACTTCTCTCTTGGGCCATGTGACACTATTTGGATTTTGACTTTTTTGCATGAAACCAGTATTCTTTCTTGTTGACAAAAGTTTCTGTCCCACCTAGTCCCATAGCCCAAGTAAACACACAGAGGTTTATATTAATTATAAACTGGTTTGGCTATAGCTCTTACAACTTAAATTAACCCATAATTCTTGTCTGTTTGGCCACATGGCTTGGTACCTTTTCTCAGTGAGGCATTCTCATCTTGCTTCCTCTGCGTCTGACTGGTGACTGACTCTCTGCCTTTCCTCTTTCCAGAATTCTCCTAGTATGGTCACCCTGCCTATACTTCCTGCTGGCTGTTGGTCAATCATTGTTTTATTAAACTAATATGAGTGGCAAATCTTTGCGGTGTACAAGTAAATTATCCCACAGTACTTTCTTGAAACTTTAAGATTACTATGGTTTGAATGAGAATGGCTTCTATAGGCTCATATATTTGAATGCTTGTTTATACATCAGTAGAAGTGTTTGGGAAGGGTTAGGAGGGCATGGTCTTGTTGGTATACATGTAGGTTTGTTGGAAGAGGTGCATCCCTGGGGGTGGGCTTTAAGGTTTCAAAAGCCAACACCAGGCGCGCGTGCACGCGCGCGCGCGCACACACACACACACACTGTCCCTTTCTCTCATCTCTCTTTCTGTCTCTTTCTGCCTGCTGTCAGTGGATCAGGATACAAAGCTCTTGGCTACTGCTCCAGCACCAGGTCAATCTCCTTCCTGCCATGATGATCTGAAACTGTAAGAAATCTCCCAATTAAATGCTTTCTTTTTTATAAGAATTGCCCTGGTCATGGTGTCTCTTCACAGCAACAGAACAGTAGCTAAGATAAAGCTAGTTTCTTAATGCTTCGTGCTCTAGGATATTACAGAGACGCCACCACTCTCATGTGCTGAGCATGAAGTGAGCTTTCCTGAAAAACCCACACCTTAGTATTCCGAAAAGTTTCTTCATTAATTATCCCATGGCTGATTTCTAATCCACCATTTTATTTGTCCTTTCTCAGATTCCTGTATTTGTATGTTGGACGTTCGGAGAAGATTTGTCTCAAGCCTATAGTCCCAGCTGCTTGCGGGACTGTGGCAGGAGGATGTGAGCAGGGAAGGTCACAATACATGTCTTCTCTCTCTCTAAGGACAAACAGGAACTATTCAAAGTTCCTCTCGCTTTTTAGGTCCTATGTCAAGTTATTTTGTTTGTATTTTAACAAATAAAGCTTGTCTGAAGATCAAAGTGCAGTGCTAAGCACTAGAGGCCAAGCGGCCGTGGCTCACACCTTTAATTCCAGTATTTGGGAGTCCCAAGCCTTTAATCGCAGAACTAGGGATGCGGAGAAAGGAAGGGATATAGCTGGGCAGAGAGAGGCTTATAAAAGGCGGGAGGAGACAAGAGCTCACTGTAGTCTGCAATGCAGTCTGAGGACAGGATCACCTCTTTGCTCTGAGCATTGGTAGAGGTAAAAGAACTCTCTAGTGGCTGGCTATACTGTTTCTTTGATCTTCAGCATTAACTCTTGTATCTGATTCTGGGTTTTTATTAATACCAATTGGAATTCATGCTTCAGTTTCAATCAGATTTCAGAGATCATTGTAAGGAGAACATAGGACAGGAGCAATGTTGAAGGTCTCCATCTACTGATCAGTTTCACAACATGGTATGTCCTTTATAAGAAACATGCAACCGAAGGAGAGAGATCACGAGCAAGGAACTCAGGTCTGCGAGGGGTGCACCCACACACTGAGACAATGGAGATGTTCTATCGGGAACTCACCAAGGCCAGCTGGCCAGGGTCTGAAAAAGCCTGGGTTAAAACCGGTCTCACTGAACATAGCAGACAATGAGGACTACTGAGACCCCAAGAACAATGGCAATGGGTTTTTGATCCTACTGCACGTATTGGTTTTGTGGGAGCCTAGGCAGTTTGGATGCTCACCTTACTAGACCTGGATGGAGGTGGGTGGTCCTTGGACTTCCCACAGGGCAGGGAACCCTGATTGCTCTTTGGGCTGATGAGGGAGGGGGGACTTGATTAAGGGAGGAGGAGGGAAAGGGGAGGCGGCGGTGGGGAAGAGACAGAAATCTTTAATAAATAAATAAATAAATAAATAAGGATAAAAAAATAAAGGCGTGTGCCACCATAAAAAAAGAAAATTAATATTATTAAACAAAAAAAAACATGCAACCATGCATGCCAGGCTTCTGTGAAATCAGAGCACACTAAACCCTCTCATGTAGAAGAGCAGGTGGATTCAATGGAGCGGATGTAAGGTGGAGAGCTAGAGAGTGGGGAAGGGGAAGATAGAGGGGATTGATGCACATTTTATCTTCCTATCAGGAAGGGGTTTCTGGTAACTAGAGCTGTCAAAGGGTTGAGCTGCAATGACAGTAAGTAAGCTTCCCATCTCCAGATGGGTGAACACAGAATTTTGCAGAAATTCTCTAAAGCAAACTTCCTACTGCAGGCAGATTATGCAATTGGATATTCCACAATTTTTCTCATCTTTAGGATCATAACTCTCACAGATTTTTCACAATGTAAAAAATATACCTACGATCTAATTCCACAGAATAAAAAATAGTCATAAATGTTCGCAGTCAAATTTTCTCAGGCTATGTCATAAACAAGATTTGAAATAAACCAGTAAGGGGTGAACATCCTGATTCATTTAACCTGCAAAGCTGATTGTGCCTTCAGAAAGTGGGATTTGATCCCTGCTTCGTTAAGCCACAAAACTGCTTTAGGACCACGTTCCTCCATGGAGACTGGTCCTTCTTCCGATCTTTTCTTAGAGAAATGCCTGGAGACTGGGGAATGTGGACAGTGTGCTTCCAGTAAAAGGCAAGGTTTCCTCCCTGAATCGGCTGGCTGCCCAGGAGACGGGTGAATTTGCATTTATCTGCAGTGCATTTATGTGCAACACGGCAGCGCTGCCAGCATCTGCCTGGATACAGCCTGGTCCCTCGAGGAGGACTGCGCTCATTTGTAGCCATCTTAAGCTCTGCAGTTGACACGCCAGTACTTTCCTCCCGTCTTTTATTAGGAAAGAGAAAAAAAGTTTCTTGTGAGATGGCTTTTTTAGCTTTTCAAGGTCACTTAAGAAGAAAGCTAAAATAAGAACACATCACTGTGGTTTTGTTTGATCAAGGGTTCGCAGGATAAAGATGTGCCAGGGATACAAAGCATAACCATTGAAGATTGAGTTATATTTTGCAGACGGTGTGAGCCAGGTGAGACAATAGCACCTTTCCCCTTTCATCTAAGTTGGGAAAACCCAGGTGGAATTGCTGGGTTTTATAAAAAGAAGTTGTGGAGCCTTGAAAGATTTGCAGTGTCATGTTTGACTAATCCACTCCAGCACCTGGCCTGGCAGAATAAGCATTGCAGTAAAGGGCGAGCTAATGCTTTAATAAGATGAAGCTTCACTGTATAGCTTTGACTCAGGTCAAAGACAAAGAGAGGGAGAGAGAGAGAGAGAGAGAGAGAGAGAGAGAGAGAGAGAGAGAGAGAGAGAGAGAGGAGAAAGAGGAGAGAGAAGAGAGAAGAGAGAAGAGAGAAGAGAGAAGAGAGAAGAGAGAAGAGAGAAGAGAGAAGAGAGAAGAGAGAGAGGAGAGAGAGAGAGAGACCCATAGTTGCAGGGAACCGTGGTCTGTGCTGAGGACTATGTGAGCAGGCATGACTGTATACCTCTCTTTGCAGGCTTCTCATGGCTCTTTGTCTTCAGTCCTTGGGAGGAGGTCACTCAATCCTATGTTTAAAATGACTGCCTGATGGTTTCAAGCCTCCACATCATACCCAGATATTTTGTTTGAATTTTAAAACCACCCTTATAATGAACATTTATCTCGAAACATATTAAACTCAAAATTAACTTCTTGGGGGTAATAAGGTAAAGGATTACATATTTTACTTCTCACTTCTCTTTGGGGGTTTTCCATACACAAGGAGTAAAATATCTCTGCATGTATTATAAAAACTAGGTGGGAACCACAGTGGTGATTTATTACGGGTTGAAATTACCTAGCAAAGTCTTTGAAGCTCTCAGCAACCTTCTCCTTTAAAAACTGACTTTGTAATTGACGTTTTGACTTCCCCTGTGAGATTTCCTTCCCACCCCGTCCTGATCCTAAGACATCCGACTTGACATTAGACTCCAAACCAATTACCAAGCTGGTTTCCCTACAGATTGGGTTCCTACCCCATAATAATTAGGCTCAATCTATCATCGTGTTCAACATGCCGCCTAAAGTATCCCAATAAAGGTTAGGGAGACTGCATGAAGTTCTGAACTTGAGTTTAAACATGGTTTTCTCCTCTGACTGAAGGCCTTTCTTTTACTGCCTGATAAAGCTCACCCATCTAAATCGGGCAAGTTCAAGCTACAGCCTAGGGGCTGCACATGACTAAAGCGGCTATAAATGCAGCCCAGTAAATTTGTGGTTGACAGTGTCATATCCTGATACCAAAAGGCTGAATGCTCTTGATCTAGAGGAAGCTTCAGTGTTTCAGAATATGGGAAAAATCCTTGTGCACCCAGCTCTATAGACCCTGGATTCTCACACTGTATGCCAACCCGAGCCTGTGGTTCTTGGCAGTTCTGCTCCACATTCTTGGAACTGGTCTCTTCAGCATGCATTCCATATGTTCCTAGCTCAGTCCCCCCAATGACATCAGCCAATAGGAGGGTCACTGACTAGGAGATGGTAGACAAGGTCAGAAGCCAAGGACTTCTGTTTTCTGTCTGCACTAAATAGCGTGTCAACTATGACTGTGACTCCCTGGAGTTCCAGCCTCCCTTTTGCAGAGACATCTCTAACATCTCTTATGTTTACTCTTGTTCTAGCACCAATTACCTGCCCTTGATTTTGTGAGATACCTAACCTGCTGGGAGAATTCTACCCTCATCACCTAATGACCCCAACATGAAAATTTAGGAGCCCTCCAAACATTCACTCAGACTCTCTTTTGTGTAATTGTACCATTGACAATCCATCAAGATCTCGGCATATTTTTGAAGGCTGTAATCTGAGGAAATTCAACACAATATCTGCCTTTCCAAACCTTTTGTGCTTTTAAAGTCGCTAGTTTTGAAATTAGATTCCAGTGGAATCTGGGTTCTGTTTATCTATTGGTCATCACAAACTCGCCAAGTTCGCTATTGTCTTGGGACTTTGGTTTCTCTCATATAAAACAGGAAACTATTTATAATTATAAAATGGCTTGTTTTGATGTTGATAGTAGTTAGAGACATATGATTGTCATGTAAATATTTGAAGATGTTATTACTTCACTATGTCCCAGAGAAATTTGCAAATTTTGCTGGATTCTCTCTCTTTTTTAGTTCTGGATTCTTATTTTAAGCTTCATAATGCATTCCATTTTTAGGTCTCTTTCAGTGTTCATGTTATTTAATATTATTTTTAGAATATCTTAACTCTAACATTCTATTATACTATACTAAGCCCTTCTTAATATAGCCGGTGTGTTTAGAAGAACGTCCTTAAAGCAGTGAGCCTGCTGACACTCTGCAAAGAGTTGTTAATGAAATAAATGCCTGGCCACTGAACTGATACATTGCTGTATGCTCTGATTCCTGTTCTGTAGGGCTCATGAGGCAGATTAATCTTTGAATATTAGATAATGTAAGTCCTGAAGCAGTGGTGCCTCAACTCTGTTCTCTTAACCTGGTAGCTCAGAAGATGGGAAGTCGATAGTACTTAGCTATTCTCTATCTGGGGCAAGTTCACTTGTCCCTAAGCAGCTGACAAGATGTGGGTTTAAGGAGGTGGAGAGGGCATTGGGAGTTTCTTAGATGCTGAGGTGGATCTTTTTTTCTAATTTTATAGTTTTAGGCACATTTATTCCCTGTGTCAATGCATCTGAGTGTTCTGTTTTCTACAAACACCAATTAATTTAATATATCTCTAATGAGTTTTGAAGCAAATAATTGCCTAGGCCACTTTTAATGAAAATTCAAATCAAGGACTAGGAAGAAGACTCAGTCAGTAATGTTCTTGGCTCATGAGCTACGAGTACCTGTGTTTGGTTCTCAGCAACACTGGGTGTGGTGGCGTGGTGTGGCTTACAGTCTTAGCACCTTTGGGACTTGGCAACTATCCAGTCTATACTATGCAACCCAGGCATGGAAGAGACCCTGGGTTTTTTGTTCATTCATTTGTTTATTTTGTTTTGCTTGTTTGTTTGATTAAAAAGGTGATTGACATTTGAAGAACAGCTCCAAGATGTCCTCTAGGCCTCACATGCATGGGCAAGCAAGTGCACAGGCATACACACACCAAGAAAAAGAAAGAAGAATAAAAAGAAGAAAGTTAACTTATAATAATTTGAGTTTTGAGGATTTAATAAGAATACATGGTCATTTTTTAGAAATAAATTTGTTTGTTTGTTTTATATTCTGACCGCAGTTTCCATCCTTCCTCTCCTCCCAGTCCCTCCCTCTACCCCCCCTCTACTTTCCTCATCCACTTTGCCTTGTCTCCATTTATATTCAAAAAAGGGTAGGTCTCCCATGGGTATCAATAAACCATGGCATATCAAGTTGCAGTAAGACTAAGAACTTCCCCTTGTATTAAAGTTGGACAAGTCAACCCATTATGAGTAGTAGAGTCCCAAAAGCCAGTAAAAGAGTCAGAGACAGCCCCTGCTTCCACTGTTAGGAGTCCCACAAGAAGACCAACCTACCCAACTGTCACATATATGCAGAGTACCTAGGTCAGTCCTACGCAGGCTCCCTGGTTGCCAGTTCAGTTTCTGTGAGTCTCTTTGAGACCAATTACTTGATTCTGTGAATTTTCTTGTGGTGTCTTTCACTCTTCTGACTCCTCCAATCCTCTCTCCCCATCTTCTAATTCCCTGAACTCTGCCTAATGTTTGTCTGTGGGTCTGCCTCTATTTCCAGCAATTGGTGGTTGAAGCCTCTCTGGTACCAATTTGGCTAGTCATCAATCTGGACATAGGAGATGGCCAGTTCAGGCTATGTATCTGCTACTGCTAAGATCTTTGCTGTTATCCTTGTAGAGTCTTGGGAGACACCCTTGTGCCAGTTTTTAAACTGACCCTGAAATGCACCCCCTTTCTGTCCCTCAACTGAAGAATGGGTAAAGAAATTGTGGTACATTTGTACCATGGAGTATTACTTGGCTATTAAAAATAAGGACACCAGGAAATTTGTAGGCAAATAGAACTAGAAGAAAATATACTGAGATAGGTAACCCAGACCAAGAAAGACAAGAATGATATGTACTCACTCATAAGTGAATGTTAGCTGCAAAATAAAGGATAACTATACAATTCACAGATGCAGAGAGACTAGGTAATAAGGAGGGTTCATGAAGGAACAGACAGATCTCCCTAGGATGAGAAAATAGAAGAGATTTCTTGATGGACCTAGAGTTGGTGGGAATGGGAACATGAGCAATCATTATGGGGAATATTGAGACTACAAGAATACATCATCATGTCTATCTGTTCATACATAGCAATATTCAGCTGATTATAAGTAAGCCAGACAATCCCTCCTCAGTATTTTTACTTCACATTTTCACTTGTAGGTATATTTAGATGCGCAGATGTTTGTCGTTGGGTTACAATTGCCTACCATGTTCAATACAATGACATGCTATGTAACTTTGTAGCCTGTGCACAATAGACCATCCCATGCAGTCTTGGGGGTATCTTCTAGGTTTACATAAGTGCATCATATAGATGAGGCCACCTAAAGGATATACCTTTATCAGCAAGTGATGCATGACTTTATAGATTGGAGCATCTAGTTTGCAGTTATTTTTTGTGACTACATTTTTCCCATTGTACAATGTTTTCAAGATCTAACCATGGTGTAGTCTATGTCAGTAGATTATTTTATTAATCACCAAATGACAATTCATTGTAAACATACAGATATCATTTACATATTCATCCATTAGAGCACATTTGAGCTGTCTATGCTTTTGAGCTATAGTGAATAATGCTGCCCTGAACATTAATGCTCAAATGTTTGGTCATCTATTTTCATTTCTCTCTGGGTAGATGCCTAGGAGAGGAATTGCTGGCTGATGTAACTCCTCCATGCTTAGCATTATGAGATACAGCTAAAGTATTTTCCAAATAGCACATCAGTGACTTTTCATTTTACAAAATGTTTATTGGTCATTTATCAGGCTTTATTGCTGACTCTTCTGTTCCATCTTACATTGGTGATCATCTATTTTGTTTAAAGTCACCCTCACCATAGCTTTGTGACACTGATAGGCATTCTGTCACCCCATCCCTGCACCTTTATCTCGTCCATTGTTTTGTCTTCTCAGCGTCTGGTTTCAAAGAAAGAAGGCTTCACTAACTATTATGTCAAGCTGGTAATCTCTCTCTCTGTGTCTCTGTCTCTCTGTCTCTCTCTCTCTCTCTCTCTCTGTGTCTCTATCTCTCTGTCTTTCTCTTTCCTCCTCTCTCTCTCCATGCCTTGTGCCATGTCCCTAGTGTTATTTCAACTCGATTTGAAATTTTGACGCTTTCATTGTTTCTATCCCTTTGCTCCTCGTGCTCAAAGTTCCAACTCCGGTCCACTCTATGTGTCAATGACCCCAGAGACAGCCCCTTCTCTGCATTACTCTTATCACACTGCCTTGTTCATTTAACTTCCTTGTTCCTTCTCAGTTGTTCTCTTTGTTTTCCTTTATTTTACCACCGCTGTAGCACACACATTCCTCTGCTTCCTCTTTTGACAATGTTCAGAGGTTCTCAGTTATCATTTCAATAAAGGTCGCTAGCTGTGTGTCAGTGCCCCCAGTGTGTTTCCCAGTCCTCTCTCCTACTGTGCTTCTATAGCGAGCACATGCTTGAAGCGTCCTCATTTCTTTGTGCTGTGTTGCGATTTCCTGCTTCCAGCTTTGCTCGTGTCTCTCCTTGGGCTGCTCTGCCATTTCTCCATGTAAGTCTGTGTCCTAATAAAATGTGTCCCTCTGCACACAGATGTCTATGTGCTCACTGACTTGAATTTATCACTCTCTTCTTTGAAGGTTTCCAGTGCCATTTTTAATTATTTGTGACAGTTCCTTTGTACCTATTTGGTCATCCCTTCCGAAATCAATTGTTTTGAGGGCAGAAGTCATGGTACATTTATCACAATTAGAGAAACTACTATATACTGTGTTAGTCATGATCTAGACGCCTAACCAAGTATTTTATAAACAAATCTTGTTTAATTACAAAAAAATTTAAAACTAGACACTGTTTTAAATCCTCACTTTATAAACGAGGAAGTTAATGTTTAAAGAGGACGTGGTAACTTGCCTGAGGCTAAACACATCTCTAAATGGCAAAGCTAGAGTTTCAGCCCAGACTGACTCCATTACATTTCTGTCTCTTAATTCCCAGCACTTAGTTAAATCAGTGCCAATGAAATAAGTAAAGGATGGCCAGTCTGCACTGCTCAAAGGCTTAAGGCTTCGGAGTTAAGTATTAGCTCAAAGTAAACGGCGACATTTTCTCAGCCTGAGTTATTCATCACACGCGAGGTGTTCGCTAGTTCATAAAGCAGAGGGGAAGAGTCTGTAGGGACAAATGGAAGTGTGCTCTCTGTGGCATCTGCCAGGTGGCTATCCGCAAGTATTAGGTGGTGACAAGAGCAACCAAGTTCCATGTTTGCTATGCACCCTTGGAATAGAAAGAAACGGACACCCATACCACCAGAAGAGAGAGCACTATTGTCCAAAATCAACTCCACCAGGCAATGAGCGATTTTGTTCACTGGGTGCCATGTGAAGTCTCTGTCCTAAGAGGAAAATACCAAAATCTGTGATGCTTTTCAAGAGGGCTATTTTAACTGATTTACTTCTCAGTGCCTATTTATGGCCTGACCATCTATGTATCATCTATATATCATCTGTATAGCTATCATATGGTGTCACTATTAAACTGACAAGGTAATTCTGTCCCTGTGTTCCTAGAGGTCACATATGCATAACTCGGTCTTCAATAGGATGCTGACCTCCATGCTCAGACTTCAACTCTTGTCTTCCTCTTTCTGTCCTGTGATCTCAAGCCTGGAAAAGGTACGTGATACTCTTATTTCCAAACACCAATGTTTGCTAAAATAGTGTCGTCTTTAGCAAGGCCTTTCATTAAAGGAAAACTTCAAGTTATGGGACACATTTAATTATTCCATTCTTTGCTATTTTTGTCATAAAAACAATGCCTTTGACTTTCAAATGATGTCGTGACTAATCAGTGGTTGAAATAATGCTGCATCTTCTAGTAACATCACTGTAAGGTGGAGCCTACTTTCAATATCACATTTTCCATAAATTATAAAACCCCATTTAAGAGACAGGAGAAAAGAGAGATGGCTGTTAAGCGGCAAGTAAGGTTGGGAAGCACAGTGAATTTGATGAGGAAATACATGAGTTAATTTTCTGGTTGGTCTACTGCATCCAAATATGGCTAAGGTCCATTAAGATGTCACAATAAAGATGGGCTTTATCAGTTTCCAGAGCCTTAGTTTCAAAATTATGGCTGGATAATTGTTGACGCAACTCCTACTCTGCTGACATTCAACGGGGGAAAGTGCCGTATCTACCGGTTTAAATCATGGTGCCGTTTGCAATTCTTATGTGTTATCTTGATTTATTTGTTTGCGTTTTCCATATTCTAATGGGAGCTCTAAAATTTCATGCTCATACCCTGGAGGGATTTCATAAGTGCAGGGTGCAATTTAGAAAAGGGTATCCTTTTTTAAAAGCACTGCAGTCCGAAGGACTTAGAAGAGCATCTGCAGTCAATATTCTAATCATTGTTACTTCAGTATTAGTGGCTAAAAATTAAATCTTATTCACCCTTATCTCAAGTAGGCTTTGATGCCCCAGGGGACACCTTGCAAGTTTAGCACTGCCTCTAAGAGCAGGGTTTCATTTCATCAGAGACAAGCACCTTTTTGCAAAGAGCAACAATGCAGAGTTCCTTGCTCTGCCCTCACTTCTTGGTGAGGTACCTGATAAAAGACATTTATACGGAGGATAGGAAAGGATGGGGCCAAAGAACACTGCAGTGTTCTGATCTTCAAGGACATTTCCCGTCTGTGATCCTGCTAACTTGACACCCCCATGTCCTCAGTAGAAAACAGTGAGGTCCAGTCACACTTACCAGAGTAGAACAGACACACACCTAGGAACATACTGTTAATTATTTTTACCTTGGTCCATCATTACAAAGTTACTGGTTTCATCATGGAGAATGATTTCTCTCCCTATCAATAATTTAAACAGAGACCTGTGAGAAGATAATGGCACAGTTAGCTTCAGCTGTCAACTTGATGGAACCCAGAGTCTTTTGGGAAGAGGGGAACCTCAACTAAGGAATTGCTTAGATCAGATTGGCCTGTGGGCATGTCTGAGAGGCCCTGTCTCAGTTGCTAATTGGTATAGGAGGATCTGTCTCTGTAGGTCCTGCTAGCTGTTGGAAGGTGGGCCTGAGTTGTATAAGAAAGTTGGAAAAACAGTGGCCATCCTTGGTAAAATACTGTAGGTCCTGCAAAAATAAAAGTTTTGAAGAAACGATTTATGAATAATTTTTGCTGTGATTATTGCAATTGTATGGAATATCGAAAGCTAATTATAAAAGCTAAATCAAAACAAGCAACATATTTTATTTAGGGCATCATTTGTTCCCATAACTAGAACACTGTCAAGGCTGTGTTCATCGCAGATTGCATACAGGAATGGGAATTTAAACAAATCTAATTCCAGAAGCATTTGTTTGCTTTGTATCTAGTTTTAGACTAGAGATAGTCAAGTTAATGGCATGGCCATGTTTCTCCCTATCCCCATGGCCAGTCTGAAAGATGAGAGGTGTGAGTGTCTTAGGAGTTCTGGTTTGTTTAGATCAGGGCTTCTTGGTCTGTTCCCTCTCATAACCTTTTTATCTGAGAGAATGTTAAGTGACTCCAAGTATACAGATACATGCAATAAGTATACAAAGCAAATGTTTCCTTGCAATAAATTGCAAAGGAACTTATTTTAAAAGACTTCTTTGGTTTATGCATCATGTTACTATTTACTGAAGACAAAATCAAATTCGTATCCACATGTGATACAAGTGTTTGTTCATCCTCACATAAAAGAATTAAAGATTGGTTGGGTACTAGATGCTGGAGGATGTGGAGCATATTTGACACTTTTCCAAGTTAACCAATGTTTTTATTTTGTAATCATCAATGCTGAGAATTCTACTTCCCATATGTATATATAATACAAAATGGCATAATTATGTTTAAAACGATTTCAGAAATAATTAGAAATTTTTCCAAACCAAAATTCATTTGACTACTTTTATGAAATTCAAGTCAACAGCTCGAATATCACTTTATAAAGCATCCTAACTCAATACAATTTAAATACACACTATTTTGATACACATATATCAATGTAGACAAGAAGAAAATATTGAGTCATTTTCTTTTCTATTATTAAACCCATTATGTTTCTATAAAAACAGAAAACTGCATTGCAGCAAAACTCCTGCAGTTTGTGACAGACAAAATTCTCAAATAGATTGCTCAAGACTTATACACAGGAAATTTACAAGGTTTAGGAAGTATAATTTACAAGTCTCTGGAAGTTCCTGAAACTTACAAAGTCCTTTACAGGTTTATATAAGCATGATTAAGAGCAGGAGAGAGAGGTCTCTCTGGCTACTGCAGAGAAGTTTGGGCAGTGTCTGTCTGTGCTGTGTTGTGTAGTCTCGTGACGCTTGCTCAGAAGCAAGGCTACAATGAAGTTATGCAATGAGCATGCTTGAAACATCTTTGATTTGTTATGTCTCTGCTTTTGGATGTTTGAATCAAGTTTTGGAGGTAGTGTATTCAGAAAATTTCTACCTTTGTGAACATTTTCGTGACATCCACATCCAGTTATGTGCTCTCACAAGAGGTCATGGCCCACGGTTCAGGAATTTTAGGGATTTAGATAGTGTGGTATAGTAACAATAGCAGCATGGGGAAGGAGGTTATATCTGGAAATCTTAAGAAGGGCTTCTTGGGTAACTAACTTTTTGTTGTTTTGTTTTCTTTTTGTTTTGTGTTTTTGTTTTTTGAGACAGCGTTTCTCTGTGTAAAAGCTCTGTCCTGGAACTAGCTCTTATAGACCAGGTTGGCATCAAACTCACAGAGATCTGCCTGTTTGTGCCTCCTTAGTACTGGGATTAAAAGCTTGTGCTACCACCACCTGGCTTGTTTTTGTTTTCTGAGACAGCGATTCATCCTGGCTGTCCTGGAACTCACCCGTAGACCAGGCTGGCTGCAAACTCACAGAGATATGCTTGCCTTTGCCTCCCCAGTGCTGGGATTAAAGGCGTACACCACCACCGCCCAGCTGAGGAAATAACTCTTAATGGATTTTTTAAAAAAAAATCTCAGATATTCATGAGAAGAGGACAGATTTCTTTCTTTTAAAGAAGATTTATTTTTAAATTATGTGCCTGTATGTGTAGGGGTTTCCTGTACTTGTGTATATATAAGAGGATCCCCTGTAGCTAAAGTCATGCGTGGTGGTAAGTCTCCCAAATGGGTGTTGGGAACTGAATTGGATCCTCTCTGAGGGCAGTCTGTGCTTTTGACTGCTGAGCCATCTCTCTACCCTCAGGCTTCCTATTTTTTCTCAAGTCTTAGGTTTACAACAATAAACAAAGTATTAGGTTAAAGCTATAAACAAAGTTTACATGGCACTATTGAAACACAGTCAGGCTTTGCCTGGGTGTTTGATTTCTAACCTCAACTTGTCCTGACTATGTCTCCATCCATCTCTTTGGACTTGAGGCATTCCAAGAGTCTTCATGTCAGTGGGAAGTCCTAGCCTATAGGATCTTGGGTCAAGTTGGATCTGAATGACAATCAGAGTTTGATTAATCCTTGAAACTCACTTGAGAGAAATTTCTAACTCTGTCTGAGACCTTTTGTACTCACTCATATAAAGGAAATAATACCAGCAAGAAGGCACTATTTTTAGGACTGTGCAATATGAAGTCTGGAAATTGGACACACTGGGGGAAGTAGATGAGTATTTAAACAGATAACATTGAAATAAACGTCGTGTATTTCATCTGATACATATTAATTGCCTTTACCCTAGTTATACGTCAGTTAGTCTTAGCATCCTTCTAAGGCTAACTGGAGCCAGTCTCCTGGCAGGGGAGCTTCTTCACCCCATGGAAAGGGAAGGCTTGAGAAAAGCAAGATGAGCACTGTGAGTCTACTATGTCCACTCTTTCTCTTGGCACGTTTGCCTCTGTCAGGTCAAGGCATTTCGTGATACCCTAAAGAAGTGATTTTTAAAGAAAATCGAATGAGCGGAAAACAGGAGAAAAGACAGCTGTCACCGAAACTCTCACCTACCGAAGAGAATATTGGCTATTCCAACGCATGCAGGATTGTGACAGGTCTGGCCTCTAGAGGTGTGTTTGGTGTTAAAGAGATCTGCTTGTCAATCCACTATGCACCTCCATTATCTTTTGTTTGCCTTTGTTAAGGTTAACAGGCGTGTGATAGTAGGGTGTAAAGGTCTTGAGGATGTGGATGCGCGCATCTTTGAAGATCATGTAAGTGGTCATTGCTCCGCCTTCAGCAGTCTCAGTGCTGCTTTGGGGTTTCTGATTTTTGACACTGAGAAACAAGGAGAGAAGCCCCGGTCTGATGTTGTATCCTTCAATAAACCATTCCCTGGGATCTTTAGGATCATTGCTTAGATCTTAAGTACACTGTTTCTTTGTTTCCTGAACCTACCAAGTAAGGGTGTTCATTTTCATGTTTTGTACTTAAGGAAATAAAATGCAGAGAAGGAGGAATTAGTCTAAAGTCTAACGGAGAAAATATCAGACTCGAAATGTAGGCTTTCTTTTCACTTTCTCTCACAGCAAACCTTTCCTGGAGGGCTAGCACTGTTGATTAGGAGCACTCGCTAATAGTCAGACCTTAATTTGGCCTTGTAATCTGAGACTCATGAGCAGCACTCTGTTGGTTTGTCTTGTGTTGGTGCATTGGGGATTATCGTGTTCTCCCAAGGAGAGCAGGTGTGAGTCGGCCCCTGATGTGTCTGTGCGACTTGCTCCCGTTTGTACTGCATTTAGCAGAACGTGGCTTCCTGGTTCCAAGCGTGTGAACAGCAGTGTCTTTACATGTCCGGGGCTAATGCATGCTGTCTCCCGCTGGTGCTTGTCCCTCGGGTCACTTGGGGGATATTTTATAAGTGAAAGTAGCTGAGATGGTTATTTTAGGAAGCTCCTTAATCCTCTTTGAAAACTCTTTTTAGGGGATCTTAGTGAACTTCCAATTTCCATCGTTCATTTCAAGATTCCAGATCCACAACAATCTGCTGCTGACTCCTTTGTCATAATTCATTCCAGGATCCATTCATGAGATAGGTTCTTTTCTTTATTTCCATCGGCAGGGACCTGGTTTGCAACCTTTATTTTTGTTAATATATTCATGAGGAAGTTTTAAAAACGATGTTTTTTCTGTTGAAAAGGAAAAAAAAAGGCAATTTTAGCTTCACAGAATTCAGAGTAAGACAAAGATTTCCCATGTATCATAGTCTGATGTGGGATTCCCCTCTGTATGCTGTGAATCTGTTTAGTTACCATTGTTTAATAAAGAAGCTGATTTGGTCTATGGCATGGTGGAATACAAGTAGGCAGGAAAACTAATGAATGCAGGGAGAAAGAAGGCAGAGGCAGGAGATGCCACGTAGCTGCTGAAGAAGAGAGACGCCAGAACTGGCAACCCATAGCCTCGTGGCAATACACAAATTAATAGAAGTGGATTAATTTAAGATGTAAGACCTAAATAGAAATACACCTAAGCCATTGGCCAAGGGTGTTGTAATCAATATAGTTTTGTGTGATTATTTGGGTCTGGGCGGCTAGGAAGCCAACGTGCAGTCTCTGTTTACAATAGTCCTTGCCTCTGTTTACAACTATTGCCACACCCCTTGTCAGTCTTCCAGGGTAGTGATTGCTTGCACCTTACTCTCCTACACCTTCTCCACCTGAGGACCATAGTTTACACTATCATGATGCACTGTGGGTATTGTGCATTTTCTGGGTTTTTGACAAATCCACGATGACATGTGTTCACCTTGGCAAGTTCACCTAGAATAGTTACACCGTTCTTAAAATTCTTGGTGCTCTGCCTGCTCATCTTCTCTCATCTCTGGCAACTCTTGAGCTTCCAGTTTCTCCATAGTTTTATGTTTCCTAGAACGCCATTTAGTTGGGGGTCATTGATTTTTGAACAAATAAGCAAAATCTTCCTTTGTTGGATAATCAACAGCAATCTTTCCAGTCTGACGTTTTTAAGGCATGAAAATAACTTGCATAGGCAAATAGGCTTTTACTTTTCTTTCACTATCTATGAGTGATGAAAGAATCAATCTTCTGTTATTGTGGAAGACGTATAAGGGACAAACATTATTGTCCAGGTGTGTGACTTGCTTCTTCCTATAACATGAGGTGGTTGAATATGACCATCTCTTCCTCCTTTCAAACTGACTTAATTTCAGTTGCAAGAGATTAAATATGCTAATTTCACCTCAAGCAAATGGAAAGCAATTGAATAGAGTCCCTGCTTGGGAAACTAGAAAGCAAAAGGATAACGGTATAGGGACAAATCCTCTCTGTGCAAAGAGGCACTTTATAACCCAACATCACACTTAAATGTCATAGACTTGGGGCCATCTGGGAAACTTCCATTCTAAAAGCCCATGACCTTTCAAGGATATGAAAGAGAGAAGGAGGCACAGAGACCAGCACAGTTCGTTAGCACCTCTCCTGCTCTTATTAATACAGGTTTTCATTCTCCCTAAGAGCCCTTAAACTCTCTGGAGCAGAAGATATTTGATTAGTCATAAAGCACTTTCCCAACACACGGAGCTGATGAGAGGGGACAGAGAATCTAGGTGGAATTAAACCCAGGCTGGGAAGCCGAGATTCATCATCAGTTGCTCTGGGAGCTTAGCACATTATAAATTCATGCACTGCATATGGCGAGTGGGGGTGAATCGGAGACGCTAGCAAGCCGCATTTCCTGCACGGGAGCGTATTCTTTTCTCGCAGAGATGTGAACTATGCAAATAGGTAGCATAAAAATCAAAAGGAATTGCACTTATTTTAGAATTAATTTCTATGATCGAAAGGCTATCAAGATGTCTGATGTCTTTCCTCATGACTGCAGCTTTCTTTGTGCTTGGCCTAGGAGGGATGCGTCGGGCCAGCCCGGAGATTGTATGAGAACAATCACATGATAGAAGGGTTTGCTTGGCAATCTCTTTCCAGATTAAAGGGTATGGGAAGCCCAAGTGTGGGAATAATAGCAGCCATGTGTTTGTGTAGACAAGAATTTGGGAATGATGAAAATCCCCGGACCTAAGCTAATTCAAGAGTCAAGAAATAGTGATTTGTCGTCCGTGCTTCAAGCTAACAAAACCGGGTAGGCAAGAGCTCCTGGGTGCATTGGATCCCGCGAGGTCCTGCTGAGAGTGCGGCTCCTGGCTCTCTCTATAGACCTAATTCTAGCACTGAGGGAATAAAAGCATACATACCACAATAATGAGATTACTGGGACAACTCCCAAGTTGAGACAGCTGAGCCAAATCAATAGATGCATTTTTCCTTCCCTGAAATTGCTGAGCTCATTAGAAAGGCTAATACATTTCATGGTTAGACCCTGGGAACTCAGAGAGCCTGTGTCAAGTTCCCTCTAGCATTTAGCAAATTAAAAATTTAAATGCAGGGATGACTTCAAACTGCAACCGCACCATCGAAACGACAGTTTCCCTGGGATAAGCATTCCTAGCTCTCATTTGAAAAGTGCCTTTCCCCACTCGGAATGTGCAAACTGAGCATGGGTGCTGGGCTGGTCTGCTTAGAAGGGTGGGGCATCACATGGTCTAGCATAAATTGTAGGTTAGAATGAAGACCACATGGGCATTGCTATGTTGACTCTGTATGTTCAATTGCAGAGTAAAACAAATGAATTTTCCTTCCCTCCTGTGAATCACTGCAAAGTAGGTGAAGACAAAACCTGGAAATTGTCTTAGAGAGACAGTGACACAGGTATGTATTTGGTTCCAAATATGTTTTCTTCACCACTGTGTTAACAATGGAACATAATTGCAAAATTTACTAAGGAGAGGACCGAATAATTAACTGTGATATGACAGCAAGACATAAATATATATTTAGCTAAATCATCATTTACAAAATATTTCCTGTAATGGAAAGAGACTCACAATATAGCACTGATTAAAAAAAAACAAGCTGGGGAGATGACTCAGCAGCTCACAGCACTGACTGCTCTTGCAGAGGACCTGGATTTGATCACAAGTACCTGTATCAGGCAGCTCATAATCGCCTGTAACTCTAGTTCTATGCCATCGAGGCTCTCTTCTGACCTCTGTAGGCCCCTACACAAACATGGTACACATAAACTAACACATACACATAAATAAATAAATCTCTGCCAGGCATCTTGGCAACGCCTATAGGTAGTCCCAGTACTCCGGAGGCCGAGAAAGGCGTACATCAGTCAGTTTTAGGCTAGACTGAGCAACAGAGTAAAGTGTTGTCTTTTTTTTTTTTTAAATTATGCAATGTGTATGGTTTCTGAGTTCTCAAACTCTGTATGGTTTTATACATGTATCATTTATATATGTGGCATGTATATTTTTATTTCTTCAGCTTCAGAATGAAGTCCCTGTATGGGCTGCACACAACACAGAGACACACACACATGGACATACAAACACACACATATAGGAAAGGACATTCAGTAGGCTGTGGACAGTAACTGAAGTCTGTGAGGAGAAGTGCATTTAGTAAACCAGGGCTGTACAATGGCAGCAGCATGGCTGCGGGTCAGCTTTATTTCCCTTGTTTCTTCCAGGCTCTACCAAGTTCTCATGGAAACATGGGGGCTCTTTCACAGAGAAGAAAACTAAATGAGATGTCATAGAATAGCTGAAGAGGCTGAGTCATTCTTCAACAGAACAAACGAATATCCTAGCACATGGATGGGCATCGCCTCTTCTGATAGAGAAATCACAGTCTGTTTCAGGGATAGCTTGAAGCACATATTACGAAAAAGGTGTAAAAAGAGGGAGAAACGAGAAGTCAGCCTTCTGGAACTGGGTCAGGTAACAGAGATGCATACGAAGTAAAATCACCAGAGGATTTCAGAGGTGTCCGAAGGCGGTGCTGACAGCCAGTGGTAGACCATGCTGGCACTATTGTCACAGAAGAACATTCCCTTTGTTTTTGCTGTTTCCACAGAGAGACAGGGTCATGGACAGGCACATACAGGGTCTGACATTAGAGAGACCAGACTTAGGTCATGACTTCTCTGTTTACAGATACCTGACCTTTGTTGGTTTTAATGTCTGAGATTTCATTCTTCATTGTTTGACAGTGTATAGCCATCATTAGAAGGCTCATAATACACTAGACTACTTCCTTATTCCAGACATAGCTAGAAGGGTCACCCTGGAGACTATGTGAGACATGTCGCTGATGTTTTTAAGCAGAATGATAAAGAACAGTGCACACACATTGGAGACTGATGATCAATATTCCACAGAGGTAGAAATAGTAAATGCACATTTATTAACCTCTGTCATTTGTGTCTATACAAAGTTCTATGTTGTAAAACAAAGAGAATGAATGAGACATTTTCTCTTTGTTCAAAAATCTCTGATTTGTGGAGTAGCAGATGCAAGAGGAGATGCTGCATATATTCTTGCCATGAAATGTGACCAGAGTTTGGAGAGACGGCTCAGTGGTTACTTCCATAAAGGACTGATGTTTGGTTTCCTGTACCCACATGGCTGGGTGGGTTCCACTATTTTATAATTCTAGCTCCAGGGGATCAAACACACCCACTGCTCCAGTTTCACAGCCCCTATCCCTGCATACACATGTGGGAGCACACACAAATACATATGCATACATGCATGTGCACATGCGTGTGTGCACAAACATACACACTAAAAAAATAACAAATCTCCTAAGACAAAATGAACTTGGTGTGTTTGTTTTGCCCTCTTTCTGGATCTGTGTCAGGATGGCTGCCAGCTAGAAGTTAAAGTTCGTCTCCAAACTTGTTTCCATGTAGGAAAAAAGCAGCAAGCATTTATTTAGCTCCTGTTCAAAAGTTCACTATAGGATTTAAATTCCCCATTTGGTACAGCTGGTTCTGGCAGGGAAGGACATAGTCATAATTGTCCATTGATAAGGTAAACATGGTTTTCTATTGTTTTGTTTCCTTTTAGAGACTCCATGAATTAAAAACAAACACTTAAATAAAACCTGTTTTTTTTCCAAATGTAGAAAAAAACAGTATATAACAAAGTGATGTTTGAAGCTCCGAAAATGTATCTTGTAGTTGCATGGCTCTCTTACACTATTCAGGAATTTTTCTACTTATTTTAGTTTTTCATCAGTCTTGTGAGTCAGCAAAAAGAAGCAGCCTTAACTTAATTCTCTTGCTAATAAAAAATAAAATATCTGAGGTCTTGTCTCATCTTCAGAGTCACACAGGGTGGGATAACTGGTTTAGGATCCAGGTCTCTTAACTCTCATTCTCAAACTGCATTACCTCCACTCTACCCCCAATATATAGGATGATGCATATGACTTTTACATTTGAAAATAGAATCACAGGAGAAGACCTCCAGTTCCCTGCTGCTTGGGGGAGGTTGTGTGGAAAATCATTAGGTTTAGGTTTTGTTAGGTCTGCATTGCAGATTCTTCTTCACATGTGGCTTCCCGCATTCCTCCCATCTCTGGCTCATTCCTCTCCAGAGGCAGCACGCAATGCAGAGAGTTTAAACTCTCACATCTTGCTCACTACAGATTTGGTACCTGAAGCTCACAGGATCCCTCGTTACTTTAAGGCACCAATGCCCTCTGACTGCACATGGCCCCCTGATGCTGTAGCTCCCTGGTGCTCATTAAAATATTCCTTTTGCTTTTAGTGCACCTGAGTATGGCTGGTGACTAAGGCTGATGCCAGCTCTCGAAAGCGCAAGTGTGAAACCCACACTGCAAAGCTGTTGGCTGCTAATGATGAAAAACGCCAAGGAAAGCTTGGAATTTGATAGAATGCAGAGAATCTAGAATACGATTTCTTGCATCTTTTCCGCATGAGGGAAGATGTGGTTTCTGTAACAGCAGCTAATGAACCCACACAAGTAGAAGAGAGGATTATAAAATTGTCCCCTGAACTACTACAAAATTAGTTAAATAATCTCTTCCAAAGAAGGTCATTAATAAACCTAAGAACTTGAATATAATTTAAATGTGAATTTTTATTTTTTGATGTTGTAAGGTATTGCTATATTAAAGTATGAGATCACTGTCTACAGAAATTCATTGTATTCCACCCACATGAATATTCTTTATTAAAAATAGTATACATTAAAATTTTAATTTGGAACCATCATGTACACATTTGCACACACTTAATAACAACTTAATAATAATAAGTATATAAATATAAAAAGGCTAAGAGAAGAAAATAAGTATTTCTATTATATAACAAAAGGGAAACTCTTGGTAACTTTTGGATACATTGTCAGAGGACCTTTGTTTCTGCCAAGTCTCTTCATGTATTTCTACCTTGCTAAATATCACATCCACATGTGCATTTTATCAAAGCAGGGGTTATATGTATCTACTGTATGTGCTATTCTCCTTTTGACATAGGGTTATTTTTCTTCTTGAGTTGTGGTTGCTAATGGCACAGGAAAGAGGGAGCTTTCCTTGATGTTCTTAATGCAGAGTACTAACCAGGACTGAGAAGAAAGAATAGTTGTTTTGATCCATTGTCCTCTTATTGTCCTCTTTACTGTAATGTAAATTTTGGGTAGTAATCCATATACTTGTGTTTATGAATTCATGCACTGTTTCACAAACTACCACATAGAGTTGGACAGGCACACATGGAAATGTGTGTGTGTGTGTGCTTAGGTATGGGTATGCTTGTATATACTTATTTTCTAATGCCTGGATTTTCTTGTTCCTGTTCTCTCTCTCTCTCTCTCGCTCTCTCGCTCTCTCTCTCCCCCTCTCTCTCTTTCTGCCTTTCTTCTCTCTCTGTATAGCTTATTATTTTAATGTATGAGTTGTTTTCCTATAATATCTTCCTTTAAATCATGATACTGCTAATTACACATTTTTTTTTTCTCTTCTCTAAGGGAACTTGCTTTTAACACTCCCTGTTCAGCCACTACTACTCTCTAATTGGGCCGCACAAATCAAGAGTGGAGTTTTTGCCATGATGAATTAAGTAGTTTTCTTTGGATATAGTCACTGCAAATATAAACCATGGAATCAGGAAATCTCAAGGGGGAAGTCTGGGCCCTGCTATTTAAAACTGGGTATATAATTTGGATGTAGTTTCCCTCCTATTACCCAATGCTGTAGATTCATGTGCTGCCAACTTGATCCTGAGTGGTGGAACTGTTAAGGGGTAGTACTTTTGTATGATTTGGTTAGTCACAGGGGTATTGCCTTTGGAAGAGGTTAATGCTATTCTAATGGAATGGATTTGATCTCTCTGGTTAAAAAGACAGAGTATGGGGTTTTCTGCTGCATTGATATGATCTATACATGATTTCCACTGAAAAACTCTCACCAGAGCCAAGCCGTTGCTGGCAGTGCCACATTCTTGAATCTTCCCAATTGTGAACCGATACAGATCTTCTTTAGCATAAATCCACTCTGGTCGGTGACAGCCACACAAATGGAATAAGATAACTTATGATCTGACATTTCCCCTCTCTGTGCATCATTGAAATGGAAACACTGGCCTTATAGGGTTTATATAAAGATTTTAGGGGTTCAGTTGGTTGAACCCTTATCATAAACCAAATAATATAATAGCACACATACCTCTTACTTTCTGGTGGTAAGAATACTTAAAACCCACTCTCTCTACATTCACAACTCATTGGTCTTAGCCACACCAAGTGTGATGGCTAATCTTGATTGTCAAGTCTATGGGACTTAGAATCTCTGTGGAAACTCCCCATAACTGAAAATTACTATCTTTTGGTCAACATTTCCCCAACAAGCACCACTAACATACCCCTGGAAAACACCATTTTACTCTATGCTTCTAGGAGTTGACTTTATTTTGATTTGACATTATAATATAAATGAGCTCACATGACTTTGTCTTTTGTGCCTGATTTATTTATTTATGCATTTATGCACATGTGTATGTATTTATTTCCCAGAATACCTCCTAGGCTCATGTTAGTCTTTCCTGTAATAACATATATTTTATGCAGATAGTTATCAGGCCAGAATATAACAGTGTTTCATATATTTAATGAGTGACTCAAGCCAAGTCATTCTGATTTATAGATGAGAATGGCCAAAACTAGGAATTTTATGAACTAGTTGTTAAAGATTATTTAAAGTTGTTAAAGATACTGTTCAAAATTAAATTAAATTATTCATGCTTAATTTTTTAAAAAAGTCTTTAGAAACCCTAATAACTTATAACCCTATATTTCTGAAGTTAAAAATCATGTACTAACAAGGCTACAATGAATATGATGCTGTGTGTGTCTCTTGCCTACTGTCCACCCAAAAGACACCATGAAGAAATCTTTAAAATGATGTATGAGTGTTTATGTCTTGGAGAGAAGAAACTATGACCACGAATTGTTTTACTGATTATTTAGTCTCAAGAGATGATGGATAGAGTGTTAGCAACTCAGAAAATATTAAGCTTAGACATTACATCTCATTGCCTAAAATCCAAGGAAGAATTTCTTTAGTGTGCTGAAGTCATTAGTTTAGCATGACGTTTGCTCATACCATTGGCCAGTGAATGGAAATCTGACAAATTTCTTCAGTTTCACTGTCCCCTCGTTCATATAAAGAAAGCAATCAGCCAATAGATGTGCTGCAATTACCCTTGTTTGTCGACTGCAAATGCAAACGTAGGGGTCAGGAAAAGTGAAGAAAGCATCCTGATGTCAATAATGGTAACAAGAAATATTGTTTCAACAATTATGCTACTCACAGCTATGACAGATGCATTTGTCTTTAAAAGACATTTAAAATGCATGTATACAGCCATAGTTTGTCAGAAACTTATAAATCTTCATGAATATAGCTTGGCTTATGGTAGAAACTCAGCAAATACAGGTTGATGATAAGATGTTTTTCATTTTTTAAAGATTTAAGTTTGTGTGTGTGTGTGTGTGTGTGTGTGTGTATGTGAGTGACACTGAGGCAAAGGGAGAGTGTGTCTTGCATATGCCAGTGCAGGATCCTGTAGAATCCAGAAGAAGGAGTTGGGTCCCCTGTACCTGGAGCTATAGGTAGTTCTGGACCTCCTTATGCAGGTGCAGGGAACTGAACTCAGACGCACCACAAGAACCCTGTGTGCTCTGTACTACTGAGCTGCCTCTCAAGCCCCAACGAAACAGTGTTGACTCGTACTTTTGCACGTTCCCTGGCTTACACAGAACCTTCCTCTAACAAGAGTGTTGAGATGTGGTAGCGATCACGAGGAGAATTCAAAGGGTAGGAGAGGACTGAACAGCAGACCTCTGCTGCAGGAGCCTGCGATGTTGAGGAGCTGAATTTGGAGGGGCAGAGAGAGATAGGAGATGCTCTTGTATTTTCATTGTTCACATAGATCTTTGCTTTATGAAGAGGGACTTGGTTAAAGTAGCCTTGAGTAGTGTCTAGTCTAACTGTAGCTTGATTTGTCCTCTTGACCAACAGAATTTCACCTTGACTCTGGCATTAGGCTGTATGTTTCCTTAGTTTTTCTGCCTGATTTTTTCCTTACACCCACATCTGAATCACCATTGTTCTCTGGTGTATGGGAAGTGTGCTCCTTGTAAGCACTCTGCTTGAGTTTGTTGGAAAGCGTTGTTTCAAAGGAAAATATCTGCTCTCAGCTTTCCCCCACCTCTGGGCTTTCCCCCATGTGGCACGTGAAATATTCATCTGCTACCATTGTGGGCCACTGTGTGAGGTTCTCGGGGTATTCATCATCTCAAACCAAATCAATAATATGTGTTCCACAGAGAATACAAAGGCGTGTTTTCATCACCTTCCGGCTCCATTATATTCGGTTTCTTTACATGAACTGTGTCTAAATAGATGATTTTAATTTCTTTTTCTCTGATGAAAAAAAAAAGCAATGACTGAATCCAACCCCAGCTTTCTCTTCTTCTCTGTTCATTGTAGAGATCACTTCATTTATTTATAGAATCTGAGTATATAAGCTGAAAGAGAGAGAATTATTTATTGACAGCTTGCCTTAATGCCAGGTATTGTGTGCAGACGGTTCTAATAAATTCTTAAAATAGCTCTGTGAGCATATATCTATGTCTCTTGACAAAAGAGGAAAATGAAAGCCGGAAAGATTACAGACTGTAGGCCACGCTGAAGATAGACACAGCCTTCTTACTCCAAGGATTGTCTTTCTACTACAATGTAGTTAGTTTTTGTTGATCTTTAAAACTTCATAAGCCAAGTTGTAAATATGGTAGTATAATCATCTTTTTCACTATTTTCACTCTGAGAAAACCACAAAATGAAGAAGGAAAAAAAAAGCTCTGCAGAGAATCAAAAGGCAGATCTAAATTATCCTGCTGGCTCTTTAAAGACTCATGATAATGGCTAAGTCGTGTAAAACTACATGCTGGTGCTTCTTTTGAAAGCCAGGCAATATGAGCTACAAGATCTTTAAATTTAATTGACATCACTCAAGTTTCCTTAGAGTCCTGCATTTCTCTTAAGGAAATGTGCATATGTTTCCTTTATGCAGAAAAACAAATGTAAGTAGTAAGCAGGCACCCCCAGTCCCAGACTAATATAGGGATTGATGAATGCTTGTCCTCTTGAGCTAAAAGACTGATTAGATTTTGCCAAAATTATATTAGAAGGACATTTTATCATTTGTGCTGTGCACTGATTGATAATGAGAATCTGTTATCACCAGCAAATTGTACTCTTTCCTCTACTGAAATAGAAACACAGGAAGGAATTGTGGTTTTCAGTACGGGCGGTCAAACGGTCAGTTAGCCTGGGAATGAGGCTATGTCTCCTGATGTTTATCGCCATGGTTACCACATATCTTAAGATGGATGGAATGGAGAGCCAAGAAACCTTTAGCAGAGGAGCAGCTGGGATGCTCTGACAAGGGCATGACCCCAGGCTAGAGAGAGAGCTTAGAATGAGGCATCAGTCTAATCAGGGATCGCTTCCTAGGCTGCAGAGTCAAATGTCCCCTAGAATTCTGCAGGAATCGATTCATCAAAGAGAGACAGGCTGCTGTGTGTGAGATCAGTAACCAGAGATTCTATGTCAATGAGACATGCTTTGTAAATTATTTCCTTGTCTACCATAGGGTTTACATGAATAGTAATTGAATCATGAAGTTCAGCCATGACTCTTGTATTAATCTCCTCTAGAATATCTCTGGAAGGATGCTCACTCAGAAATACATAAACCCTAAGTTATTACCCATTCAATTTGTAGCTAATTGTATGACCTTTTAATTCTGTGCCTGGCACTTGTAAGGTGCTTTGTCACTATCTTATTTTGTTTTCATAAGAACCTCGTGTGTATGCGTGTGTGTGTGTAATTATTTTTCATATGAAAAAATCAAACCAAAGTCCAAGCTCCCAGAGGTAGTAAATGAGCAAACAAACCAATGATGATCGTAACCCAGATCCATTAGACGCCATAAGTTTGTAAGTGAACACAGACTTGAACTTTTTTTTGCACAAACCACTGAACAAAGTCTGACTTGTCCTGTGGTTTTCCTTCTGCTCCATCCTCTTCCTGCTGTTTTCACAGCCACTCTTCAACCACACACTTTTACCAACCCTCACCCGAGTTATTTGCAAACGTTTCTCATCTAGCAATCTCTGCAAATTCATGCAATAGGAATCGGGTCAATTACTCCTTTACTTTAAGATCCTTCGATCTAAGGTGACTTTGTAGAAAATAACACAACCAAGTCCAGCTCAGCCTGGCATGCTGACTCTTTCCAATCTAGCTGCATTATTTCTATGTTCCCTTGTTCAATGGTTACAACCATCTTTCCCGAGAAAAGGCAAAAAGAACCCATGACCATAATTTCAACCATGTGAGTTTCTTGCCTTTTCTTGAGCCGGGTGCACCTGTGTTATCCACTCTGGCATCTGTGCTTCACAAATTGAGTTGGAAACAATGCCAGAATACTGTAGCTCTTAGGAGAAAGCTGGAGTGGGTATATTCTGTTGTTCAATATGGGGTGAGCATTGAGTTTTTCTTTATTGTTCTTTTTTGTCCAGCTGTTTAAAATTTAAGGAGATCTTTCTGAGTGACTGCAGCATATACTTCACAACTCCTGCTGATGGCCAGTGCAAGCTCTGGAGCATGTTGACTGTAGAGTGAGCAACCAAAGCTGTAAACATAGATGGGTGGCTGGGGCAAGCACGTCTGTGAGCACAGGTTGGAAGATGCACAAAGTGAGTTTTCTTTAAGTGCATCAGTACTGGGACTGAGCAGACCCGTTCAGGAACAAAAAGCTAAATGTACTGAAAAGGAGTGGGTCTCAGCTATACTTTATATCCTGAAAGCTGGGTATTTGGAGACATTAGAGCATTCTACTGTCATCGCATAAAGGAGGATCAATGGGAAACAGTGTGAACTTTCACTATAGGGTTTCAAAAGTAAATTTATTATGACATCCTCTTGTCTCTGAGAATCAGAGGGATGATTTTTACAAAGAGAAGTGTAGATAAGACCACTGGACCAGAGACATTAAGACTGATTTTCCAAGATGTACTGACTATAGCTTAGCACAGTCAATATGGAAGTATGTAGAACTGGACTCTGCTATGTATGTGAATTTAATAGAGGTATACAGCAACAAATACCTGAGTTATGTTACTATTTGTGGCCTGAAATTATCATATGATTTTTACATTATATTTATCATAAGTTAAAGTATTCTCTGTTGATCTTTGAGTGTTAGTAGGTAATGATAAAAATATGACCCTAACTTGGACCTCCTAAAGAATCTAAGCCCTGATGGTAACAGACAAGCCAGTGGATGTCTCCTCTTACTCCATCACGTCTTGCTTTATTTTTAATAAATATGTATTAGTTTGCAAGGTCTACCATAACAAAGTGCCCTAAGGGAGTAGCTTCAACAGCAGGAAGTTTCTGTCATGAAGTCTAGAGCCTGGAAGTCTGATGCCAAGGTCTCAGTCTCTAGATGCCTTCTGAAGTCTGCAGAAAGAGAGAGATGAGCTCCTCTAGGGCTGTACTCCAGATCTATCACCTTGGTTAAAGATGCCTATTGCTTTTCCGAAACACCGTGAAAAATGTGATTTAGGAAGAAAAGGGTTTACTGCAGCTACAGATATAGTTCAGCATGAAGGGAAGTCAATGCAGACTCTCTAGGCAGGAACCTGGAAGCAAGGACTGAAGCAGAAGCCGTGGAACTATGCTGCTTGATGCTTTTCTCCTTTTGACTGGTCCAGTCTGCTTTCTTACATCATCCAGGACCACCTGCACAGAGGTGATACCACCCACAGTGCGCAGGGCCCTCCCACAGCAACATAAACTTAAAAATTGCCCCACTGGCCTGTCCACAGAAACATCTGGCAGGGGCATTTTCTCAGTTGAGGATTTTTTTTTCCCCATAAATCGCTCTAGCTCATGTCAAGTTGATATAAAACTCTCCGGCATTCCTATACACTCCCTGCGTGACTTCATGCGGTCCCACACCACACGTTTGCGATGTGCTTCATGAAAACAAGCTGCTGTATCACACTGAATTAATAAAAAGCAAAACAGATTATAGTTAATCCTAATATATATAGAAAAAAAACTTTAAATTCAAAATGAGTTGTAAATATGAGCTAAGATGGAACCAAAATAAGTTTCCTTCAATTAATACCTAAAACCAAAGTTACTAATCAGACAAATTCATATAATGAGCATAATGTAAACAAATGACCAGAAAATCCCTCTTGGATTTGCCTATAAATTGTGATAGTCATTCTTCCTTCTATTTAAACCTGCAGAGTAGCCTTTCTCATTGATATGGAGCAGAAAGTAGAACCAGAATCTACGTTTTGTTAAATTTAGAAGATACTAAATTCTATTTACAGGTGGTATTTGTTCTATAAAGAATCTGTAGATATAACTGAATTCATAAGTGATCATTAATTTCTGTTGTAGGGTAAAATAGACTCATTTAAATCATTTTACACATAAAAGCAAAGGCATTTATTCTTAACAGACATGATTCATAACGGTTTCCAAAGTATGAACTTTTTACAAGCGTTTCAAAAAAAAAAAAAAAAAACAGTAAGCGACCTCTATGCTGGAAACCAAAATATTATTAAATTCTATCTGAAAGTCCGAAAGTTGATATGCAACCCCATTTGCATAGATTGGAATATTGTAAATATATCTATGACCTCAAACTGATCCATGAAACAGATGCCATCTAAGTTAAAAAAAATCTCAGCAGTGTGAGTGACAAGTTCAATATAAAATTTATATGAATATTCAGTGCATAGGGGTAGCCAAGGCAATTTTGAAAAATAGCATCCTGGGCAGGATTATCTATAAAGATAAGTCAAGTGAGGCAGTGTGACACTGGCACAAATAGGGGCATGACCAGTGGAACAGAACAGGGTGCCTGGATCACGCACATGGCGTGTGTGGTTTGTATATAAAATGGCAGCTTTATATACAGGATCCACCACCTTGTTGTTTTCAGAAAAATACAAAAGGTTTTAACACACTTCCTGATCATACTTAGACAAAATTTGCTTTCTTCTCCAAGCATTCCAGGCTTCGTAAATTATGCCTGACTATTAGTGACCCACAGCCTTTGAACAGTATTAAAATGTTGGTATCTCTTTGTCTGTATGTTAGCCTGGATTTATTATAATCAGTTCATTTTCTATAGCTGATAATAATAATGATGATACAGTCCACAGTGACAAGTATTTTAATAGCAAACTGTAGATTAATAAATACTCAGACAACATCTAAAGATATGTTAATATGTTTAATCTGGATGAGTAAATCTATTCTCCATATTCATTATGCAGATAATTTTCCCTCACTAATGGCTTATAAAGAATAATATAATCTACATGATCATATTCAGCAAGAGTCAGTAATTGTTATGTTAATATTTGTCCAAATGAAGTAAACTGAATCTCATAAAAGATCATACCAGTATATTATTTTTTTTATTCCTTTCGGTATCCCATGTACATTTTTAAAGAACTTCTATCTCAGTGATTTTAGTTCTAAAAAAATCCATTCTTCTATTTTTTTGAATAAAAAGGGCACAACTAAATAAGTTTCATTTACATATTTATTTTGCTAAATATATCAGATAAAATCTTTGAAATCTCCCTAATGCCTATACATTTGTATGTGACATAAAGTTTTGGCATACCTGGGGTGGGGTTGGCAGAGGAATTGTGTTTACTATGTGTGAATAGACCTATTGGAGTTTCTGTTAATATTTTAAGATAAGATTCCAACCTTGGTACATTTTCAACCAGTAGGATTCTTCAGTAGGATCACTATGAATTAAATTTTATAAAAAAAT
Organism: Alexandromys fortis; assembly: GCF_014885135.2. NCBI lineage: Eukaryota > Metazoa > Chordata > Mammalia > Rodentia > Cricetidae > Alexandromys > Alexandromys fortis. The sequence goes on along the minus strand of NW_026068080.1, from coordinate 1,056,782 downwards.
AATTATTTTAAACTTACAACAGGTATTTGCTGAATTTTTAGACTTAAATATTTATAAATCCTTAGAACTCATGCACCCATTCCAAAACCTTGTATGCATGACTTTCAATCTATAAAAATAATTCTGTTTGTTCACCAGATAAAAATTGAAGTTCTTGATTCCGATGAGAATGGGTGAGTTCTAAAGAATACACTCATACACAATACGAAATGTGGATTCTTTTAACATTTTTCTAAGGTTGTTCCAAGACAACTCTACCTTTAATTTTTTTTTTACTGTTTCTTTGTTTCTTCCCCTCCTTACCACATCCAGTTTCCTGCTTGGTTGTTGGCATAACAGAACACATCTCTGAGGCCAAAATAGCAGACCTAGCCCATTATAATGCATTACACTTGATTTTCCCAACACTAAACTATTTCTTTCAAGAGTTTTTTTTTCCAAGTCTTTCTTCCAGGGCCAGCCCCATACATATGTAGAGGATATAGGTTTTCTAATACAAGAGACAACTTATTATTCATAATGATGATGTCGACAGTAGAGTTGACAACACTGCACACAGTACAAGGCTCTCCTTTGCATGAATCAACTCATTTAATCTAATTTAATTTAATTTATAGCCACAGGAGGGTGCAGGCATGCCATCATAGTTCTGTTCACCCAGAAGAAAACTGAAGCACAGTTATAGAATTATATCCATGTTCACATAGCTACTATGAACAAACACAGTGAGGTTTGGACTCAGGCTTCTTGACTTCAAGTCATAACTTGCAATTGCTAGCTATTATATGCTATTGCCTCTAGTCACTTGAGACATAGGTACCAAGACTAACTCTTCACTACGTCTTAGAGACAACAAAATAATCACAACAGTCAATGCTATGTGGGTCAAAGGGTATGGATGCAACAGACTAAAGACCAGAGAGGCTTCATGGATGTGAAGTATCTGAACAGTGAGTCAATACTCACTAGGAAAATGTAAGAGTTTTTGGAACATAGCTTAGGGGTAAGGAAGAGTCAGTTGTGATGCAGGAACTGTGTGGGCATACATCAAGAACCAATATGAGCTGGAGAGACGGCTCAGAGGTTCAGAGTGCTGGCTGCCCCTCCAGAGGACTTGGGTTCAATTTCCAGCACCAATATGGTAGCTCACAACTGTCTGTGACTCCAATTCTAGGGGATCCAGCACCTTCCTTTGGCCTCCATAGGCACCAGTTATGCACATGCCCAGGCTGAAGGCTACATGTCAGTAGGGGAAGTTAATTCACCATCTATGACTTGTAGGGACCATAAAAAAGAATCTGCCCTTCATCTGGTTTACAGGAGTGGTTAAGGAAGACTGGCATCAAATTACCGTCCTGAGGTCAAAAGATTCTCTTTTATTAAACAAGAAAAATCTACTAGTGTCACATTCCTGTGTTTTTTTTAAGTTCATATTTATTAATTCATAATCCATTAATTCACACAGAACTTTTGTTCTCTACTCCTAAGCCAAAAATTCACTTGTTTGGAACCAATCATTTTCTAGGAACCTCAGAATAAAAAAGAAAATATTCAAAATACAGAAAATAAAATGGAATATTTAGTAGGAATCTTCAACATCTGACCATTAAAACTAAAGGGAATCCTCTTCAAATAATTCATCTTGTTTATATGAAGGGCCATTGAACTCATAAAGGGGCAATGAGGAAAAAGTTGAACCAGTAAGCAGTGGAAAACAGAAGTCTCTGCAGGTGTCTGTGGGTCTTCAGATCAAACAGTTCTGAATTTTCCATTATATAAGCCAATAATCATTTCAAAGACATCATATCCACTTTGCTTTGGATTTCTTTATCTGCATGTAAAAGTTTTAATCTTCAGAATATTGATACTGAAATACTATCTTCTAAAATATAATAACTTTAGATCAGTATTTTGGTTACTATGTACTAATCACCCCTGCATTATATTGGCTTTAAACATTGTATTTTCCATTCACATTCTGGGCTAGGATGACTCTGCACTCCTTCCCTCATTCTGAGGGCCAGGAAGAAAGCAAAAGCCTATCTGGCAAATATCTTATTCTGGTGTAGAAAATAAGGGGATGATGGGGAGGCAGAAACAATGGGTACCATTTAGAGCTCCTATTGGAACATGAACATTATACTGATTTTGCTATGTTATTGGCAAATAATTCCCACATAAGACCACTACTTTTGCCAAAATGGAGGGAGGGATAATTCCACAGAGAAGTATTTGAGTGGGACCAACTTTACCTTGCCAGTCAAATTATATGCATAATATTCACATCATCTACCAGAATTCGTGTAATATTCAGACCTTGAGTTAGGAGAGATATCACACTGCAGCCCTGGGCATCCATCTTTCTGATGTGCCTAAGTACAGAGGTTTAGCTAGACTCAAAGCCAACTCCATATAAAGAACACTGTGTGCAAACAAATGATGGGTCTTGGATCTCAGGAACATGGTTGTCCCATCACAGGGATTCTCACCCACTGCTGGAATTGCACATAATATAATAATACCTTTCTTATCCAGCATGCTGTGTGTCTCTCTGTGAGCTCTGCTGAGGACAACTTTGCCCACAGAAAGCACGCTGACAGTCACTCTATCCCTGACCACCCGAGTCTTCTGTACTCTGAGCTTTCACTTGCAGGCCTCACCAGTCTCTCTGCTACATCTGAAGCACATTTGCAATATGTCTGGTCAAATCTCCTCACAGTCGCTCTACTTCATTAAACTAGATCTCCAGTTCAGATAATTCCCACCATTGTGAGAGTTATCCTTAGGGATTCTTGAGCCCTGCAATGCTGGTAAATCTCACTTGGTACCCTTTCAGTCCCTCAGAGACTCCAGAAAATGATGGAGTTGAGTTCTTAGTCACCTTCCATATACAAAGTTCTCTCAGCCACATGTTTTGTGACCTTGTGCCTGAAGGCAAGGTGCGCTCAGTGGAGCTGAAAGGAATCGTCTTCTTTGAGTATGTCACTGAAGAACTGCACATCACATAATTAGAATGCATTTCATAAGGGATTAGAGGGATGATGACTCAGCAGTTAAGAACACTGGCTGCTCTTCCAGGGGTCAGAGTTCAATTCCCAGCACCCACATGGTGGTTCACAATCATCTAATAAAAAGCCCTCTTCTGGCCTGCAGGTCAGGCAGACAGAGCATTCAGACATTAAAAACAAAGCAAAACAATCTACAAATAAATAGAATTAAAAAAGAAAGCACCTCAGAGGTTGCTTTTTAAAAGAAATCTTGTCCAAGGTAACTTTCATCCAACTATAAAGGGAAGTGATTGGCAGTTAACTACAGTTCTGTTCAGTAGCTTTTGTCGATCTGACTCCACTGTCCAAGTGGAAATCTGCGAAGGAAAAGTCTGGAACAAGTAAGAATATTCTTTAACCAAATATTATCAACTTCACTATGGGTTGAATTCTATTCCCCACATTCACTAGTCTAAATCCTAACTCCTGGCATATAGGCTCACTTGGAAATGGAGCCATTATAAGTGTATGATTTAAGATGATGTCATATTGGAGGAGAAGAGACCCTAGCACAAAATGATGAGTATCCTTGTAAGTGGATAACTAGGACACAGGCGTGCACATAGCAAGGACATCATGATTCCAACCATCTTCAAACCAAGAAGAGATATTTGAAATGAACCTTTTTCTCAGATCCCTGCTGTCCTAAACTGTGATAAAATGCATTTGTGAAATATGAGCTAGCAAGTGTGTGGCATTTTGTTTTCAGAGAAAACAGGTTCAGATACCTGATAACCCAGTGCTTACGGGACTTCTTGAGTTCCTAGTGGGTATAGAGCCCAGATTTCAATAGTTCTGAAGCTTCAATACATCCTCACAAATACCTGAAGGCAACAATATGGGATTATATAAAGTCCACATCCCGAATTGCCTCACCTAATTGAAAGTGCCCCCCAATCCTTCATTATAACATGGAGTCATTTATTTTGAGAACAACAAGAAAAGAAAATAATGTTCACATATAAACGAAACAAATAGAAAAAGCACCTAAGACTCCTGTCTGGCTCTAGCGTTGAAGAAGTTTGGGGGTTTTGTGTTCAATACCAAGATACAGGCTCCAGGAGAAGAGTTGTGGTCTCAAAGACAAGCCTCTGGCCTTTGAATGCCCCTGCTCGCAGTATAGTTCAATGCAAATCCTTCCCTGACTCTTCAGAACCAACTCAATTCTAGGCATCCTCGCTGGGGTTTCTATTTTAACATTCGCTTTGCTTACATGAACAGACAGTTTGCTGAATTCCTTTGGATTTGCCCTGATTTTAAAAGCTAAGTGGGTGGAAGGGATTGTCTTCCAAAAGTAGCACTGTCAAGGTTCATGAATGTTAAGTTTGTCTTAATAATCAGAACTCCATTTGCCTGAAAGTGTGAGCACTGAAAGCGCGCGACGGCACACTTTCTCTAATTGAACTTGTGTTCTTGTTTACTAGAGGAAACGAAACAGCACTCCACCGGGATTGTTTTCTATTGGAGAAATACCTGATTTTTGCTGTTTAGAATTCATTGGGTTATTGCCATGTCACTCCTGAACTTTAAGTAAATCTAGAACTAGATATAACAGATACTTTCTTTATAAACTGTTTTCATAGCCAGACACTGAAGTCGCTGTCCTAGAGATATCATCTGTACACACTATTCTGCTTTCTGCATTAAAAAAAAATGTTAGGAGAAAACAAATTTGGTTTAAAATACTATTTCATTGGAAACCTACTATACAATTTCATGTAGATGCCATTTGTGAAATAGTGTAAATTTGGGGAATGTAATAGTGGTTTTTAGAGGGAGGGGCCTGGGGAAGAAAGAAATGGACTCTAAGAGTCTAGCCCCGCAGAGTCTTCGAGGAGGATGTAGTCAAGGGTCTTATGTGCGATACTACAAAGACACACATTGTCCTTGGCTCCCTTCTGCCTCCTAAAGTAACTTCCAAGATCATGTTGGGGAAACCCCACAGAGACAGCTGATCCTAGCTCTTGGGTTCTCACGGACTTTGGACCAGCAGCTGGGGAGCCTTCATGAGACTGAACTAGATCCTCTTGAAAATGGGTGACAGTTGTGTGGCTTGGTTTCACCTTTCTGAAGGTGATCATTAGCCAGGTGTCTGACCAGCCCAGCTTGGATGTTTGCTTTCTCCACCTTAGCCCGAGATTTCATCTCCTTGACCGGAGAGTAGTTTTCCCTTAAGGGGCAGGCGTTTACTGTGGCTGCGTCAGCATTTGGTCACATTCTTCTGTGCTTTTCACTGTCTTCAGTAATCAGTCTTCACCCCATACCACTGTTATTAGACTGCATTAGAGTCACATTTGATCTCTTCTACTCCCACAATAAATCGTGTTCAATCTGAATTTCTCCTTTGAGCCTCGTCCATACTGTCACTTGCTTCCTGGACATTTTTAATTGCTGAAAATTAGCACAGATGCTAGGCTTCTACCCTCCTGCCTGTGAGTCCATTCCACGAGCATCTTTGTGACAGTTTTAATTTTCAACTTGACACAAGCCAGAATCCACCTGGTAAGAGGGTCTCAGTACAGGAATTGTCTGTATCAGGGTGGCCTGTGGGTTTGTTTTGTGGGGAATTGTTTTGATAGCCTTAATTGATATGGGAAGACCCATCCCAATGTGGGTGGAACCATACCCTGATCTTGGGGGTCCTGGACTTTCTCAGAGAGCAGCTGAGTACTAGCATGCTAGTAAGCTAGCAAGGTAATGGATGCATCACTCCTCATCTTGACTGCCAAGGTGGCCTGCCTCTGTGACTTCCCCACAGTGAGGGGCTGGGACTTGGAACTGGGAACTAAAATCAACTCAACCCTTTTCCCCAGAAGTTGCTTGTTGCTGAGGTATTTTATCTCAGTAACAGACATTAAACTAGAGTATCCTTTAAGTTTTATATTAATACATTATTTGTTAATTTTATATCTACCATCCCTTTATTGTACCCTTGACTTGCATTCCTACACGGGTTCAACTTAAAACTTTATATTCAAGCCTTTAGCTTCAATATTGCATAATATCTAGTTGAGGTGCCCTACATGCAACGGAATCTTATTTTCTGTAGCATTTTTGTTCCTACACCATCCATCATTTTCCTATTAATATCTTCACATTTTCATCTCATACTTATTTACTTGCGAACTTGAGACTACTCACTTGAAATACTTAAAACTCACCAACTGACTTTTCTCATTCTCTCTCACTCATTTAATAAAACCCAAAATGAGTATGAAAAATCAATAGATTGGAGTGTTTAATATCCCTCTCCATATTCAGCAGCATCTTATTCTCTTGCTTGTACCATTCTTGAACTCCAGTCTCCTTCTTCTTCAGCTTTCCCAAGCCATGAACTCATCCCTACTTCTGGCCTTATGTATTTTCAATCTCTCTCTCTCTCTCTCTCTCTCTCTCTCTCTCTCTCTCTCTCTCTCTCTCCAGGAACTTCCCTATAATTACATTTACCCACTAGGAAAAGAGATAAGGAATAAATGAAATAAATGGACACATTGCCTTTCACCCCTCTTTTCTTATAAACATTGTTTCTTCTCTTCTTTGTAAATTCAAGACTTTTAAACTTTTATTTTAAAATTGTACTTGGTATTTCAAGTTGTACTAGGTAAACAGCTTTCTCAGGAATAGCGCTTCTCGGAGAATCTCGGAGAATCTCTAAATGGTGTGGTTGAAGCGGTTGACTTCTGGATTTCCAAGTGTGTTCTGCCAATTTCTGTAGACACCATGATGCTAATTATTGTCTAAGGACAATATAACCCACAGGCACTTTTTGCACATTTACCCTCCTTGTAGCCTGGGCCCTCAAAATTAGTTATGACCTCAGCAAAATGTCAAGTAGGATCTTATTCTGCCCAACCCTTGGTCTATTACACTTCCTCAGAAGTAAGTCTGCACCAAGAAGATCTCACCAAGGATTGGTAGCAGTCTTCATTGAAAGATTCATTTCTTTATCACATTTTATATGTTAAAAGCCTTAGCTGTAACACAATGGTTCTCAATCTTCCTAATGCTGCGACCATTTAATACATTCCTCGTGTTGTGGTGACCCCAACCATAAAATTTTCTTATAGTTTTTGTTATTTCATAACTATAATTTTGCTACTGTTATGATTGTAATGCAAATATCTGTTATGCAAGATATTTGATATGTGATCCCCCCCAAGGGATCACAACCCACGGACTGAGATCTGCTGCTGAAACGTTTTGTCAATACATGCCCTTCCTATTAGTGAAAAACATATTTTTTTAAAGAGAGAGGTAACAAGTCAATATTTAAAGATAGTAATATGAAAAGAGTGATAAGGGTGATCTTTTCTTCAAATCTGTGAATTGTAGCTTCCTAAATAACATCAAGTTAGTAAAAATGAATGAACAGGAAGTGACTCTTTTTTTGTTTGTTGTTATGTTTAGATGTGAGATATTCTTCTGTATATGTGTTGCTTTTATTGGTTGATGAACAAAGTTATTTTGGCCAATGGCTTAGCCAATGGCTTAGCAGAGTAAAGCCAGGTAAGAAATCCAAGCAGGGAGAGAAAGAGAGAGAAAGCAGAGCTAAGGAGATGCCATGTAGCTGCCAAAGGAGAAAGATGCCAGAATATTACTGGTAAGCCACAGCTTCGTGGCTATACAATAGATTAATTGAAATGGGTTAATTTAAGATGTAAGAGCTAGCTTGGAATACTCCTGAGTGATTGGCCAAGCAATGTTGTAATTAATATAGTTTCTGTGTAATTATTCGGGGCCAGACACCCGGGAAATGAAAGCACAATCCTTGCTTACAGTGTTTTAACTTCAATATGCCTTCATAATTTTGAGATTTTTGAGACAACTATTTTATAAGGAGATATCTATTTCTCAAAACAAAACTCCCAACCAGATCAAACCAAACATCCAGCATAACTACTATTCAAAGCTTTCTTGCAGGCAATTGCTCAGTTTATTTTAAGGAACCACAAGGTCAGACTCACCTAGTTAGCTTGATTAAACATGCTTCCCCTCTGTGCAGTCTTACAACACTGCATACTTTCAGTTCTTAATATCTTGCAAAAACACTCGTTGCCCAGTTCGACCCATCTCTGCCATGTGGTATTCTGTACTTAACCCAAACACTATATGGTAGTAACTTTAAATTATTGTTGATTAAAATTATTTTTAAAATATGTTGCCTTCCATTAGGCATGCTATTTTTCAAATATTTCCATTTATAGAGTTATGAATTACTTATTTTGGCTCACAGCTTTAGGGGCAGGGGAGGGTGGTCTGGGCATGGCCATTTATTTCCAGGAGCTTGGGCAGAATGTTATGGCAGCGGAAGCATATAGAGAAGGGTTTTTCCACTTCATGGCAGTCAGGAAGCAGAGTAGAGCATCTAATACCGCTAACAAGGAGCAGAGTAAACAGAATACAGGAAGGGGCTAAAACAATGACAGGTTTTTAAGTACAGAACCCCTAGTGACTTCCTTCTTCCAGTCAAGCAGGAAGTTGTACCACCTCACAGTAACCTATTAAAACTTTGTATCCACTAATGGTCACAGAGTTCATGCACCATCACTCTCTGGAAACAATCTGATAACTCCTCAGAGATGTGTTTTAACAACCTCCTAGCTATTGCTTAATTAATACAATTAAGGTTTAACCATCACAATAAGATAGTGTTCCTCAAAGAAGATGCACAATCCACATGCCACAATGCAGGTGAGGTGTTCTGGCTTCAGTGTCTGCACTTAACTGAATGCCTGGTGATCCTAACATATAGCAAAATCAATAAACTGCCATCACATGAGTGCAATCAAATCTGCGTTTAAAAGACCAGGTTCAAGAGCCACATTTTCTAATATACTTCAGCTGTGATTTTGATAAAGTTGTTAATTTCTTTTAGTTTTAATTTCTTCATCACAAAAGTGGACAGTGTGACAATGATCACAAAGGCTGGTGGAGATCAAAATGACACACAGAGTGGGAGATGCTTCAGGGACTTTTGGTAGCTGCCATGACCCTTGATTCCTCTCCTGGAATTCTCTGGAAATGCTATTCAGCTTGAGCAATTTGCGTGCTTGTTGGACCACTTTCAAAGTAAAGCGGACCCATAAATCCAAATTATCTTCATGGGTTGTTCATCTAATGTGACGATTCATGTTGCTGCCTTTGTTCAAAACAGTTGCATGGAAAAATCATAGGATCCCTGGTTTGCAAAATACCTGTTATATTCAACTGAATGCAACACGCATAGAGCAAGAGTCCTCTCCGGTTCCCTGATGCTGATGAGGACCACACCGTGAGCAGTTGCACAGCTGCTTTCAGATTCCAGCAGCTCTAGCAGATGCAGTATGCACACTGGAACCAGCTCTTCCATTGCTTCTGGTTTCTTCTAATTTGAAATGTCCTCCAGGTGCTCTGGGGGTATTTTTAACAAAGCATTTTCGTAAGATCTCCAGGACTCCATAATGGTACCATCAAATCCTTCTTAGACTTTTTCCTAACTAACTCAATTCAATCCTATAATTACCTTAACTCTTCTGTACTAGAGTTAATTTTGTTGTCATGGATTTCATGATCAATTTATACTGTTTTTTACATTTCCATTTATTGCTATAAATTATAGATAACACCCAGCTTAAACTACATGAGAGAATATTTATGAAATACTCAGTGGATCCCAGGCAATGTTGAAAGGCAAGTGACAGGATCCTTCATTGTTATGTAGGAGATTAAAGCCTTCACAAAAAGACTATATATATATCTTACTAGATATTTAGCCAGACAGTATCAATCTATTAGCCTCAGAGCTCAGAAAAATCACTTTTTGTTTCAAGCCTACCACTAATGTACTAGGCAGCACCATGCAAGTTTGTACTGAAGACTGGTGAAGAATACTGAGGTTTCATGATAACTGGAAATACTGGTAACAGAGTGTAGGGATGATTTGAGTAAGACTTACAATTACAGTGAAGTTTGGGTTCAAGTCCCTAAGACACTGAAAACAGATAACTGAACTACCCTATAAAGAAGAAAGCAAACATGTCACAGGAGATACCGTAGTGAGCAAAGGGTAGTACAGTATTGCCACTGGGTCAGTAACAACCTCTGAGCCCAGATGTGTGGCAGGTTGTATTGATGTCCTTGCTAATGGATTACAGAACATAAAGGAGACCCTGTCTTTGAAACCAAGTTTTGAAAAGATTGCATTATGCTTTCATACCTTATTAGTTGACCCATTTGGAACATTTCTTTACAAGCCAATTTCTAAATTACCTATTTGGCCCACATTTTTTGGCTCTAAAATGAAGATAATGTCTATTCGGAGGACGAAGAGGACATTAGGCAACAGCACAAAGATGTGGAAAGTACACAATAAGTGATTGGAATTTTATTTTGTTAAGGTGCTGGAGTGTTATTTTAATGTTAGCTATATTGGATTAACATGGGGCATGTTTGCAGTATCATAAGGCTATCAAAATAAAGCTTAATCTTTATGAATAAATTAAGAATAAGCCTTAAATTTCTGTGTGGGGAGATGAAGCAATGATAGAAATCATTGTAGCCTCTATCTCAGGAAGAGACTTTGGAATGGGAGAGACAATCAGGTCATTATTTTTCATAGGCACACAGTAAACTCAGGCTTGAAGTTTCTGGAACTCTAGAAAAGGAACCAGAACTCCTAAAAGTCAAGGCAATGTAAGCTTGTTTGGAACCATCTTTAAAGGTATTTTGGGCTTAAACAATAAACAAATAATCAAGCTAAATTCATCAAGAGAGGACAAGATAAAGTGAAGACAAAGAAATCGGCTACAAAACAAAGTGAATAAATCAATCCATCTTGTGTTCTGGAGTTTCTATTAAGTTCTATGTCTAATTTTCACATTGTGAATTGTATAGAGAGTTCGTCCTTCAACCTTGGGTTTAAGTCAACCGTCTATGTAGACAGTGTGTAAGAGAGCAGAGAGCATCTGAATGAAACAGGCCCGCATTCAGTTTCCAGATTCTGCTTAATCGTGTGACTTTCCTAGCTCTACCTGGCAATTTACTACAAGTCTAGCAATGGCTCCAATTTCTGCTCAGGCAGACCACAACAGATTCTTACTTGGCAGAATCATTTGGTTTGTTTCTGGTCCCTGATAAAATTGTGGATAAAAATCTTCTGGAATTTAGGCTCTAGTAGAATCAACTTCTATCTTCATATTTGCTTTGCTGATGTTTGATATGAGATCATGATCTTTTGAAATATAATAAACATGAGGAATATTTTTCTTCTACTAGAATATTACCATAAACATGGAAACCCTAATATTATATTTTATTTCTCTTTTTAAAAATCTGTGTGTGTGTAACTTTGTGTGTCTATTGCATGTGTATATACATGTTTATGTGTATGTATATGTGTGTACAGTTGCATTTCTTGTACAGACGAGGGAATGGAGTTCTAATGAGGTAAGCAATTTAGCCAAAGTTTGAAAGTATGTCCTCTGAAGTGCTGTAATAGAAAAGCATCTTCTTTCCTAGGCCCTAATCAAGCACCATTTTACATTCGTCAAGATGCCTAAGATAATTACTTCAGCTTGAGTACCTAAAATCAAGGGTGTGCTCTCATTTGTGTATGATTAAATCTTTAGTTCATGTTGACATCAAACGCCCTAGTAGTTGATGATGATTTTGAACTTCTAATCCTCTCGTCTCTTCTGTGCTAGAATGGGGATGTAGGCGTGCACTACCATGCTAGTTCTGGGGAGAAAATGCACAACTTTGTGCACGTAGGGGAAACACTCAACCAACTGAAGTATGTCCCCAGCACTGGTCTCTATGTTGATCTCTTCAGAGAAACTGAGAAATGACTCTTGTGTGGGATGATCCAAGGAGCTCAGAAGACTAGCTAGCTGTTTAGGGTATGGAACAAATGTCTTTTATACAGTTGAGGTCCTCCTCATACTTGAAAGATTAATAACACTGTTTACATAATGCTATTTTTTTGCTCAAAGACTAAGACAGTTTTCATACCCCCTAAAATACATTATGAAATCCATTAAGTAGTGAATGTTTCACATGTGCATTTTCTAATGTTCACTGTCAAGTTTTGCAAATCATATAAGTGCTCTACTATGACCTGATCCAGAAAAATAAACTTTCCTTTTCTAAAGAGCGTTCCGAATCCTCCTCGCTGGTTTGTTAGTCTTTTCTCACTGCTTCTGCCTTTAATGCCTGTTAGTAGTGCCTGGCATGACACTGGGTTTCTGTAAACTATTTCATGAGGATCTGAGGGGAAAATGATCAGCTGGGGCTATGAATGTGGTACCCCAACTTCACGGATGCCATGAATCTGCACCACGGCACACCACTTTAGGAAATTTTCTAAATTCATCTTTAGATTTCAACACATTTGATTTATGAAGGTACAAAGCCAAATTGCTTACATCAGGTTGTCTCTCTGCACTCCCAAGTCAAAATTCCAATTACAAAATTACCCAGGAGAACTTGAAATGCCATTGATTTGGAGTTTTTCATCATGTGGGCATATTAGGCTGAAGATTTTTGGTTTTACTTTCCTGAACATGAGTAAGTTTGTCGTGTGTTTTAATAATATAAGAACTGTGAAGATTTTACTTAATTGTGAAAGAAATGTGGGGGTGATTTGAGGAGAAGCCACACACCAGGAAAACCCTGTGAAAAAGGGAAAGCAAAAATTCTTGCATTGTCTTGCTCTTTTGGCCACACTGAGCCGTTGTTTCCTCTCTCTTGTTCTGATCATACTCCTCAGAGTCAATGGCCACATTGAATTAAATGACTGATTGGCCCTTTTCTGTGTAAAGTGGTGCCTCATCCTTAAAGAATTAGCATATTCCTAAAGTTTTAAGGTACGTCTCAAAGAGAAGCACACCCCAAATTTATCAGGAAGAGAGGAAGGAGGCTTTTACTACGCAGGTACCTTTATGTACCCCTCCTCATTTTAGCCATATATTAAATCCTGTGTTGTTGTTGTGTGTATGTGAGGGGGGATGTTAACTGTTGATGGTGGAACAAAGAAAACCAAGATATGGCTCTGCCCTCACCACTTCTGTCATATTATATTTCAACCCTGACCTTTGTGGCAGGGTAAAGGTAAGGGTCATGGTGGCACATAAATACCACTGTAGTGTTTTTGTCAGTTGCTACCACTAGCCAAGCTTGTCATGGATTCAAGAAGATCACACACACACACACACACACACACACACACACACACACACACACACAGTGGAATCCAGGATTCACTGGTAAGTCGATGTGAACATTGTCTAGTTACTCTGGGAGGTTATAAATGAGCCACATGCAAAGGAACAGAAGACAGACAGAAGAGGTTGTAATAGCGATGAAAGTTGAAGAACAAGATAAAGACTGGAGCTTGTGAACAGTAGACTGTAGAGTCCACTCCAGTGAAACAAACAGAGAGGAAAATGGAGGCAGAAGAAATCGCCTTATATGCTTAGTGTCTAGGGATTTTCTGCAATTTCATATCACTGAGTCTTTTTGAAAAAGTCAAAATGAGTCCAGAACGATGGGAAAGCCCAGATCACAAAGGGTCATTGAGATTTTAAAAAGAAAAAGAAATCCATTTGCTTTTGTTCTTGCAAACAACCCCTGGTATGATAAACACATGCAATAAAAATGCCCAGGCAAGTATGTGAACACGCATGATGTGTGTGTTCAGACCATAGCTTGATGTCGGGGGTCCTCGCTTGTCATTCTCCACCTTAGTTTTTGAGGCAGGGTCTCTCACTGGACCCAGCACTCAATCATTGGCTAGGCTGAGTGTTCAAAGAGCTATAGGATCTAGTGGTAGGTTATAAAAACACATTCTCATGTCCAACTTTAAAAAAAATGTAAATGATGGGCTTCCAAACTCATGCTTGCACGGCAGATACTCTGCCAGCTGAGCAATCGCTCCAACCACCGATTTTTTTTGAAAATGAAAAAAGTTGTGCGTTAGCAATTTTAATCAATTATTTATATTCATGTCTCTGCAGTATAAGCAGAAGCAGAGTGAATGCTTTTATAAAAGACTCATCTTTGAAGGCGTAAGCTTTAGTTTCCTTTACTCAATGACCCTGCTTGACAAGTCATCTCCACACTCTGACTTGAAGTAATGCTTATGGGGCTGAGGGGATGCTCGGGGATAAGGCGTCAACTGCAAAATCATGAGGACTTGCTCTTGTCTCCACACCCACATAAGAAACCAGGAGCTGGGGAGTTCTTTGAGTTCTCAGAACTGGGGAGGTTGAGATGGGTAGATTTCTGGCATCCATGTGAACACACACACACTCTCCCTCTTCCTCTCCCCCCTCTCTCTTCTTATATTTCTTGTTTTTGTTTTTTTTGAAGGTTTATGGCAGACTATTTATTTAACAGTGAGGAAAACCTTATACACCCTCCCAGCACACAGTTGACATCTCATGCTCGTCTCTCATTGGCTAGGCACAATCAGGACCTCTGATATCTCCTGTTGTTAGGTACACAGGAAACACCACGTGGTAGCTTCTTTTTGATTTTCTCTCGATCTCTTTTTTATTGATTTTTATTGAGCTCTACATTTTTTCTCTCTGCTCCCCTCCCTGCCTTTCCCCTCCCTTTCAACTCTCCTCCATGGTCCCCATGCTCCCAATTTACTCAGGAGATCTTGTCTTTTTCTACTTCCCATGTAGATTAGATCTATGTCTCTCTTAGTGTCCTCATTGTTATCTAGGTTCTCTGGGATTATGATTTGTAGGCTGCTTTTCTTTGCTTTGTGTTTCAAAACCACTTATGAGTAAGTACATATGATAATTGTCTTTCTGGGTCTGGGTTACCTCACTCAATATGATGTTATCTAGCTTCATGCAGAGTATTACACAGCAGAAAAAAATAACGACATCTTGAAATCTCCTTGTATTTTTAATAAGCTCATAGAAAGAATAGCTTTACAGTTTATCTAGGCTTAATAGGGTTCCTTCTTCTACCCATGGTTAACTGTAAATTAGCTGGGCAGATTTGCTTGTACTAGTTGGACTTTCTCACAGGGTCAAGGCATTGGCTGAAACAACTGGACCTATTCCCATCTGCCTTGTGTGCTGTGTTGCCTTCCACCAGATGGCCTTGAGAACGATCTCCTGGTATATATCCAACAGGAAACGCAATAGTGTGCAACATGCCTGGACTTGTAGGCTTGGTTTGGTGTTCTATCCATCACATTCTATTGGCCAGAGGAAGTTACAAGGCTGACCTATGTATGAGGGGTGAAACAATGAGATTCCAATGGATGGGGAGATATTGCAAAGGTATATGGTAAAGGATGTGGATGTAGGGGCCTCTTGTGAATCACTGCCTTTCACAGTTGAGAGGACCTGTATCGGACTGGCTTAAGATCCTTCAAGACCAAGTTCTCAGCATATGGGGATCTATTTTCCCCAGAGGAATAAAGGTCAGGGAATAAGAGAGAAAGACAGGAGATAGAGGACAAGGGAGAGGAGGACGAGAACAGGGGAGGGAGGAGATATTTGTCCCAGAGGGATAGAGAGGAGACAGATATGGCCTGTATGTAAATGGAGGTTTATAAAGGTGAAAGAGGGAAACACATGTTATGAGGAGGTGTTTAATTTTAATTGAGCATGTTAATTAGGTGAGTCAAATTTGATTCTGGACATTAGATTCTTTGGTAGATGGACCTTGATAATTAGCCTCAGGAGGAGAAAGTGGCCAAATACGAGAATCGACCTTGGTGGATAACTAGGAATTCAATCTAATGGTTTTTAGGAAAGCAGAGGGAATTGGGGAGAAGGGCAAGGCCTGCCACAGCCATATTTCCCATACCCGGGCTGGCTAGAGTCCCTGCAATAGTCTCACATCAGAAGGGGAGGATTAGTTAGGTGTTTTCTAGGAGCTCTGTCTTCAAATCATTGAATAGAAATAATAAAACTTGGAAAGTGTTTGTAGCTGCTTAATCTCAGAGACTGTTATATCCAGAGAGGTGGTTATCTTCCATTGCCTCAGATATACACAAGCGAAAACTTTAGTTCTTGAGTTGAAATATGTGTGTGTGTATGTGTGTGTGATGCAGGCTCCAAGATTAGATACACTAGAGACTCCCAAAAAAGCCCCAGGAAGGCAGAGGGAGCACCTGGTTTCTGATGCTAATCAGATAGATACCTGTGCAAAGAAACTGGAAAAGGGACAGTTGGGGTGGGGACATCTCAGATCTCCGTGCTCATTGGAGAAGAAATTTTGGCCATAGCATCTGTGAGATTGACCAAGTGTCAGCATTAATTCTGTGCTCAGATTCTGTTTGTGGTGGGACACAGAGGAAGTGCATCCAGTTATAATTCCAAGTGTGCCAGCTGGGTGTTGACTTTCAACTGCTCTCCCCATAGAACATGTTCTTGAAATGAGATCTGGGTAGGGAAATCCCAGAGCTGATGTACAGAGAATATAAAATACAATTTATTCAAAGAGTGCTGGTGTCAAATTTGTATCCGTCATATTATTATAATAAGAGCCAAGGCTGACTCTGACTATAGGCAATCAGATCGACTACAGTGGGTTTCTACAAATGGGCACCCAACTTGTCAAAGCATTACAAATCAAACCAGCACCATGTCTTCCATTTGTCATAGGTGGTAATCAATCTCTCGCTAAACATTTTCTTATATTCCTTACTTGTCAGACATAGGTGCTGGACTTCTACTAATATTATTCTGGGATATCTGCACATTCTTCCTCTTAGTTCTTCACTTTTTAAATGCTCATACTTCATTGTCTGACCTGGATACCAACATCCATGGCCATTTGATGCCAAAACCCATCCTACAGATACCTAAGGACAACCATTGCTGTAGCTTGAATGCATATGCTTCTTACAAATTTGATTCCTTGAGAGTAGAGTGTGTGTGTTTGTGTACATATATATGCATATATTTTTTTTTTTTTTTTTTTTTTTTTTTCCTTTGGCTGTTTTGTTTGGTGACATGGAAAGAGAAGGAAGCAGAGGGGAAGTCACATGCTCTGGCAATCTTCATATACTCAGCTAAACGAGTATGTATATAGTATGTAGGAATGTAAATCCAGTTTCCTTGGTACCTTGAGAGGAATTCCAAGTCTTCGCGCTATGCTCACATGCAGGCTTGTGTCTATTTACAGCCCCAAAGAGACAGTGTGAGGATATCCTAACGACTCTGGAAATCATTCAGTCTACTGATACTGCCGATTTTCATAATGTAGCTGATTCTCAGTTCTGAAGAAAAGTCTTCGCTTCCTCTGTTATCTTCATACTGGATGCATACATAAAAGCTTCCCACCAGCTTTCTTTGCTTTATTCCATTCCCTGTGCATCATACAGCATTCGGGATGTTATGAAACCTTGAATTCGATATGTTATTCTTCTTTGTAAATACATTTTTATTTAGAAGTTTGCAAACATTCAAATTTCAGATATCTGGCATGTGTTTTTATTTTATTGGAATGTGAGACAATTATTTTCCTGGGTGGTGTAGCAACTTGGTAATTTTAACACAGAAACAGTTTTGGAGAAAACCTGGGAGTTTTCCTATATTATCACCTTTTCTGATTTCTTACAATTTCCTTTGTTCTTCTGCTCGATTTCCATTTTCTTCTATTTCAATTCTAATTTGCATTAAACAATCTCTTCACTAGGAAGACCAAGATGAATCACTAGGATGTTACTCCCAAACTGGCTTATGAGAAGAATGGTTTTAATGAGCTTCACTCTGGGGTGATTTTAACACACTTACCCATCTAATTAAGAGACAAGCTATGATAAATTTTAATTTTTTTCCTCTAGCTATCGCATGAGTCGTTTCATTTGTCTCATTTCAAACTATAGACTTGCTAACCGTTCAACTTTTGAAAAATCACCCAGCTGTTCATTCACATCGTCTCCCTCCTTCCAAAGCAGTGAAATAAATTGGGTTGTTAGAAGTGAGGGCAAAGTGCACTACAGTGTAAATTTAGAAAGTTGGTCAGGTCCTACTTCTGTGTTGAGGATGCAGAAGATGAATCTCAGATTGAGAGAGGGAATATTCAGTAACTGACACAAAGGGAGGGCTCCCTAAAGGCAGAGCTGTTTCATTTGGTTAAGGGATCCTGGAACTCTAATCAGCAGCATCAACTCCAGGGAAAGGAGCTCCCATCTGTTTACTGTAGAACTTAGCACAATAAGAGTTTCAGGGGTAATCTGTGGGAATAAAAGAAAAGGAGAGAGAGAGAGAGAGAGAGAGAGAGAGAGAGAGAGAGAGAGAGAGAGGGGGGGGGGGAGGGAGGGAGGGAGGGAGGGAGGGAGGGAGGGAGGTCACAGATCACAGGGGTAAGACAATATAGCATTATGAGAAGGTCTCCAGCTCAGAAAGAAGGCTGGATTCTGACTCTATTATGATAACTAGGAAAACAAGACAGACACTGTCTCTGCTTCTGGGTCTGCTAAAATAGGAGATGATCAAAAAAATTATATGATTTAAATCTGAGAAATATATGTTTTCATAAACATTTATTATTTATGACTTTTTTTTGACTAATTCATAATTCCAACTTACAACAGTACCTATAATATAAAATGAACAATTACCTTGTTTTATTTACTTACATTTTAAATTAGAAAATTTTTTAAGTAAAAGTGAAGTACCTGGAAGGAGTTAAAAGAAAAGCTTGCAAACACTGACCCGTGAAACATAACAGCTGAGGTGAGAGTTTATGAAGACTACCTGGAGAGAAGAGGCTTTCTGCAAAGGTGGCTGTGAATTTATTTTTAAAGAATAGATGGTAAAATATGGAGTGAGTTTAATGTGCTGAAGCATTTTTACATTCTTCTTTGTGTCCCCCTCTGTTCGTGATGAGTTAGGAGAAACTGTCCCTAAGACAGAGGCAAGTGATTTAGAAGTAGAAGACTATTTCTCAGATTTATTAAGAAATGTGTCAGGTGGTGGTGGCACATGCCTTTAATCCCAGCACTTGGGAGGCAGAGACAGATGGATCTCCATTAGTTCGAGGCCAGCCTGGTCTACAAGAGTGAGTTCCAGGACAGGCTTCAAAACTACAGAGACACCCTGTCTCAAAAAACAAAACAAACGAACAAGAAGAAGAAGGAGGAGGAGAAAAAGAAGGAGGAGGAGAAGTAGAAGAAGAAGAAGAAGAGGAGGAGGAGGAGGAGGAGGAGGAGGAGGAGGAGGAGAAATGAAAGATACATTGTAGCTAATGGGGAATAATACTGAAGAGAATGAGAATTTTAATTTATTGAATTAATGACTCCCTTGGTTGATAGTGAGATGCTATGTAGTAGCTAATAGATATATTGACTTAAGGGACTTTGGGGGGACCCTTCTAAGAATTCTAGTAGAATGTAGATTAGTGACACTTCCTGAATTATTTCCCAAGTAGATTGCATTTTCAATATTTGAGTATTTGTGGTCTACATCTCTGAGTATTTCCACCTACTTTTGCTTCAACAAACCCTCTTCCTCTACCCTTCCCACCACCTGGGCACCTTTAAAATTTAGTGCAGTGTCATCCCTCAGACAAACATCAAGTGATTGTCCCTTTGGATTTGAACACAAATCTCTTTATGTAAATTATCATTTGCGTGGCAATACTTTTCATACTTTTCGGGTCTATAGATAACTAATCGGCTTGTCCTCTTTCATTGACTTGTGCAGTCAAAATAGCAGGTTTTTCAGATGGTGTTTTCCCATTCCTGGCATTATCTGGTATGCTAGCAATTTGAGCAATCATTGAAATCAGTGAAAAAAGAAAGAAAGAAAGAAAGAAAGAAAGAAAGAAAGAAAGAAGGAAAGAAGGAAGGAAGGAAGGAAGGAAGGAAGGCAAGAAAGCAAGAAGAAAAACCAGGGACATTGTCATTGGAAGACCTGCAATAAAGTCCTCGTTCAGTTCACTTCCAGTTTTCACACTTTGGATATTCCTCCCACAGAAGGTCCCAAGTTCTCCAAGCATGTCTGGGCTTCTCAGCTCTGTCTATTTCCCTGGCTTTCTGTGTCTTCTAAGTCACCCCTTTCTCTCCCGGAAGGTGGGTCTCAGCTTGGAGCAAATCACATCACAACAACAAGCAGGTGTCATGAGGGTTTAAGTGACATATTTTAAATTGGAAAGTCCAAAAACAGGCAGCTTGTTTTCTTTTTAATACAAATGTGGAGCTTAAAATATGCACTGAACAGATGGATAGATGGATGGATAAACAGATAGATGATAGATAGATAGATAGATAGATAGATAGATAGATAGATAGACAGACAGACAGACAGACGGGGGGGCAGATGGTCATATGGAATCAAAGTTAAATCTCAGAAAAGACAAAGTAGAGTTTTCCATATTATCTGGAAACAAAGCATTAGAAGAGGATGCCTGAAAAATAGCTAAGGCTGGAATCCTTGGGAGATAGTGAATTGACAGATGTTCAACTCTGACCCCTTTCGCAGAGAGGTGCATGCAGATATGGAGACAGCTGTAAGTCGAGAGCCTCTGTTTCACTCCAGATAGATTGGTCTCCCTTCCCCAGTCTGCTTTATCCTTTCACATCTCCCAATATAGGGGCATAGAGAGGGGGTGTGTACAGAAGTATGTGTGTGTGCTTGGTGGTGGTGTGTCTCTATGTGCCTATGCAAATCAGGGTCCACAACTGAGAAAAATGAGTAATATCTGCTCTTTTGAGTCCGGTTGATTTTTTTTGTATCAAAATTCCAGAAAGTGATATAATTTTGTTTCTTTATAACTGAATACAACTCCATTGCGTATTTTTTTTACATGTTCATCCATTTACAAATATTTAGACTGATTCCTTAAATTGTCTTTGTGGATGGTGTTGCAATAAATACACTGTGTTATGGGATTCCCCTCTGTATGCTATGAATATGTTTTATGGCCATTGGTTAATAAAGAATTTGCTTTTGGTCACTGTCTTAACAGAACATAGCCAGGCTGAAAAATATATATGGAGGGAGGGAGGGAGGGAGGGAGGGAGAGAGAGAGAGAGAGAGAGAGAGAGAGAGAGAGAGAGAGAGAGAGAGAGAGAAATTAGGCAGAGTCAGAGAGATGCCATGTAACCGCCAGAGAAGAAAGATGCAAGCAGCTAATTGGAACCTTGCCCGTAGGCCACGAGCTTCGTGATAAAATATAATATATTAGGAATGGGTTAATTTAAGATGTAAGAGTTTGCTAGTAATATGCTGTAGTCATTAGCCAAACAGTGCTGTGATTAATACAGTTTCTGTGTGACTATTTCTGGTCAGGGCAGCCGGGAACGAATGCACAGCCTCTGCCAAGAATATTGGTTTTTTCTATTGACTCCCTCTTATCTGAGGACAGCCCAAGAGTAGTATGTCTAGGTCATATTGCAGTTCTATTTTTAGTTTTTCAAAGATTTTGCATAATTGCTGGGCCAGTTTACATTCTTCCCAGCAGGGCATAAGCTCCTCATGACCCATCCAGCCTTATTATCATTTATTATTTCTTTCCCTTTTTATGTATCTTATTTTATGTATATGCATGTTTTGCTTACATTGATGTCTGTGTACCATATGTGTGTCTGGTGCCTGAAGAGGCCAGAAGAGGGTACTGGATCTCATTGGACTAGAATCACAGACAGTCATAAGTTTCTGTGTGGGTGCTGGGAGTTGGAATGGGTCCAGAAAGTGCTCTTCTGCTGAGCCATATGTGTGTGTGTGCGCACGTGTGTATGTATGTATATATACATACACATAACCTGTTTTCTTGTATTTTTAAATACATATCTTAATGTTTTATTTATGTATACAATGCACTGTGAACACATGTACTCCCTTACCATTTCTTATCCCCCTTCCTACCCCTTCTAACTCCTATAGACATTCTTCTTTCCAATCAGTCTCCCTGTTATTGTTGTGTCTTTTTTTTTCTGTATAGTGTGAGTGCAGGTAGACATAGCTCATGCGTGCTCATTATTAGAGTGGCCACATCACATCACATCACATCACATCACATCACATCACATCACATCACATCTGGAAGACGCTATTTCACAGAAGCCCTCCCATTCTCCAGCTCCTCAATCTTTTTTTTTTCTCTTTGATGTCTCCTGGGTCCCAGGGGAGGTGATAATAGTTGTCCTGTTTATGGCTGAGACCTCACAGTCTTTGAGTCTTTGTGTTCACCTCCACCTACTACCAACAGCAGCAGTACTAGTCTAAAGGGATGAAGAGAAACATTTGAAGGAGAGTGCGCCGTCACACCTATTTAGTGGAATATTAGTTCTAAGGCTGACGGAGGGCCAATGACATCTCCAGGCACAAGGGTTTGCTCAAATTTGCAGTACCAAGTATTTCTTCCCTTGGAGTAGGCCTGGAATTCAATCAGAAAGTAATTAGCTCCTTCTCAAACAGTCATGCCATCTTGGCACCCATAGGAGTGTCTTGCTTGGCAGGTTGATGTTGTAATACTTCAGATCCACAGCAGGGTCAGATCGTCGAAGTCCTTTCTGCCTCGAAAGCATGCATAGCACCTTCCTGCACTATGAGTGCTGCTCAGTGGGCAGAGACTTTCATTGTATTTCTAGCTTGATTTATCTGTGTGCAGCATTCCACGCTTGTGATGTCTTCCAAAATTCTTACCGACAACTTTGGATGAGTGAACAGGATCAATGACAATGGCCTCTATTGTTTTGTGAGCTTCTGGGGTGAGATGCGATCTCTAAGCAGTTTTAATTTGCATTAGTCCGACAGTTAGAAATACTATTTTCTTCACGTGTTTACTGAATATTTGCGCTTCTTGTTTTGAGAACCTCTGCTCATTTCATTAGCCTGCTTATTGACTTTGTTGTTTGATTTTTTTCTCTTTATATTTAGCAGTGTTTCAGTTCTTTATATATCCTAGATACTGATTTTCTGTCAGATGTATGGCTTATAAATCCTTTGCAGTGCCAAAGCTTTTAAATTCCATCCCATCCCATTGGTCAGTTCTTGCTGCCATTTTCTGAGTGATGAGTCCGTTACAGAAAGTCTTGCCTGTGTCTGCATTTTGCCCTGTCTTCTCCATGTTTTCCCTTAACAACTGAGACTGAATGTCTAAATCAAGGTCTTCTATCAATTCTGAATTTATACTTGGTTGAAGAGACTATCTTCTTTCCAAAGTACTTTTTTGGCTTTATTGTCAAAACCATCTAAATATAATTCTGGGATTTAAGTATGAATCCATTCCAGTAATCTGTGTGTCTGTTTTTGTGCCAGATTCTTACTGCTTTTATACAATGACTATATAATATAATTTGAAATGAGGTATTGTGAGGCCTCTAGCATTGCTCTTTTTCTCAAGCTTGCATTGCTAGCCGGGGTATTTGGGGAGTCCATATGAATGTTAGGCTTGTTTTGCTATTTTTTTTGAAGAATGTCTTTGTAAGTTTTATACAGATTGGATTGAATTTGTAAATCACTTTTTCTAATATATTCACTTTCAATATGTCAATCTTACCTAACATTGAGTGTGGGAGGTCTTTCCATCATCTGATGTCTTCTTCAATTTGTATCTTTCTTGTTTTAAAATTTTCATTGTAGAGGCCTTTCACCTCATTGGTTAAGTTTATTCCTAGGTATTTTATTGCAATATTGAACTTGTCTTCTTAATTTCTTTTTTAGTATGTTCAGCATTGGTACACAGAAATCTACCAATTTTTATGTGTTGTATGACCTGAACATGTTTATCAGTTCTGAGAGTTTTCTAAAGAAGTTCTTAGGTCTTTTGGGTATGGAATCGTATCACCTACAAATAGTGATATTTCAACTTCTTCCTTTTCTGGGTGCATTATCTTTATTTCTTATCGTGACTACATTGAATAAGGCCGGAGAAAGTGGATACCTCTGTCTTGCTCCTGGAGACCCTGACCCATTTGGCAAAGGCTTGCGGGCAGTTCACTGCTTAATTCCGGGTCTGACATCAGGAGCCTATGTGTTGCCTGATGCCCTTGCTTTTGCCATTCTAGTCATAATGCTGATTTGAATAAGTCACAGTAGGTCATAAAGTTAATATTGCATATTTGCATAACTGTTCTGGAAAGAATGATTTTAATCACAAGCGTCTTTGAGAAATGTTAATAAATAGATGATATCTGGAGTTGATGGGAGCAGTTTAGAGACAGGGGATGAAGTAGAATCAGAGAAACCCACAGTTCCCTCATGTCTAACAACTGGGTCAATGCCCCCAAGAACTTAAGGGAGAAGGACACGAGAACAAAAGATAAACAATGCCAACTGTTAAGAGTAAGTTTTCAAGTTATGTTGCCTGTAGGATAAAAGGGGAAACCTGGTATATCCTCAGAGGAGATAGAGTAGTACAGAATGTGGAACGAATTGAATCCAGTTTTGGCTGGTGAGTTGATCATGAGAAACTAGATCCTATCAGATGCAAATATTAACCACAAGAGGCAAAAGTGTCTCTCACCCTGTATGACACTGTGACTACATATATTGCCAATTGGGCACAGTGTTCTACCTGTAGGTGTGCCTAGTTAGAAAACTTCCTTTGTAGCTTGCAAGACTTCTTATTTTTCTAATAGCAGAGGTATAGATAAAAAAAGGTAATGGCTAATGGTGGGAAAGTTGGGGGACAGGAGGGGAAAGAGGTGAGGGAACAAACTGGTAATTATTGTAACCAGTTTTAGAAATTTAGGAAGTAAAATCAGATTGTGAAACTGTTC
Source organism: Alexandromys fortis (assembly GCF_014885135.2). NCBI lineage: Eukaryota > Metazoa > Chordata > Mammalia > Rodentia > Cricetidae > Alexandromys > Alexandromys fortis. Next base: position 1,032,056 of record NW_026068080.1, on the reverse strand, counting down.
ACACAAACCATTGAAAGTACATGTATAGAAACAGCCCAGGCTACCCTGTTTAAACAGCAACAGGCGGTCGCAATTTCTTCATGGCACAAACTTCATACATCCATCTGAGGCCATTGAACCCATCTGGAGCAAGGTTTTCAGCAGAAGGGAGCATAGTGAGGAAATACTGGACCAAAGCAAGACCGAAAACAGCTGGACAAACTCCAAACTCTGCATCTGCACGTTTGATATCAAAATGCTCTTCAGATCTCCAATTCTGTTCAGCTTTGTTAATTGCAACACACTTTTTTTTTCTCTCGGGCAGGTTCTGCTCCCTGCCAGCAGCTTTCCTTGGCAGGTGTTCCCCAACTCTGGCATCTCCAGCTTCTTGGGTTCTCCAAGGCAATCCAGGCTTCACCTCCACAGCTTCACACATGGCCTCTTTACCAGGCCTCCATTCATGGACACCCCAGGACACATGCCTGACCTCTGTGCCTTTCTCCAGTCATGGAGACAAACTCCATAATCTGTTTCCTCTGTCCTTAACTCTAAAGCCAGAACCACATAGCCAGAGCTGCTAAGTTCTGCTGCTTACTGAGGCTGGAACATGAACCCCTCATTCAACAACAGCTTCACCAGTTTTCTGTCCTTTACTGCCTAAGCTTGGCTGTCCTGAAACTGGACCTTTAGACCAGGATGGCCTCAAACTCAGAGATCCACCAGTCTCTCCCTTAAAGGGGCTGGAATTGAAGGGTATGTATCCCACCAGACATACCCGTGGGATCGTGCCCTGAGGCCATCACTCCCTTTATTCTATTTTTCAGTCTATTTATCTTCCTGAGCACAGCTTAACTAATTAGCATATTAGTTTAGCTAATATGTAATATTAACTTTATGAACTACTGTGACTTAGCTCCATTCTATTTCCTGGTGCTCTTTTTCTTTTCAAAATTTTCACTCTGCCCAGCTTGCTCCTTTTCATTATAAATCTCCATTGAGTTACCACTAATAACCACACAACAGAGTCCTATGCTAGGCTATTTTGAGATTTTTCTCTGCCAAGGGAATTAATCCAGTACTGTTCAATTTAGCCTTAGGCAAACTTTTCAGACAAGGACAATAAATAGCCACTTTCTTCACCAAAATAAAACAAAAGCAATCTCTATAGGCAACATACTAAAGTCTTCTCCGTAACCTCTTCAGTAAGTCCCTCAGAATTCATCAAATCACATCCAACATCACTGACTTCCATGTCCCTATGAGTATGGTCCACTAAGCAGCACTTAAAGCATGCAACTGCTTTTTTTAATCCACAGTCCCAAGGTTCATATTCCTTCAAGCACAAACATGGTCAGGCCCATAGCAGCAATACCCCAGTCTCTGGTACCAGTTTATGTCTTAGTTAGGGTTTTATTACTGTTAAGAGACACCATAACTATGACAGCTCTTATAAGGACAAAATTTAATTGAGGGGGCTTGCTTGCAGTTTCAGGGGTTCAGTCCATTATCATAATAATGGGAAGCATGGTGGCATGCAGGCAGAAATGTTGCTGGAGGCATAACTGAGAGTCCTACATCTTGCAAGAAATAGGAAGTTGACTGAGCACTGGTCAGTATTCTGAGCATAGGATACCTTAAAGTCCAGCCCTACAGTGACACACTTCCTCTAACAAGGTCATACCCACTCCAACAAAACCACACCCTCTAATAGTGCCACTTCCTATGAGATTATGGGGGCCAATTATATTCAAACTATCACAGTATGTTAGACTTTATCAAATGCCTTCTCAACATTGATTGATGTGATCATCTAGTTTCTGGGCTTGAGTCTATTAATTTTCTGTATTGCATGTATGGATTCATATGTGTTGATTCACTCTTGCTTCCCTGGAATGAAACCCGCTTGCTTATTGATAATGACCATTTTCATGTGTAGTTGAAAACAGTTTCCAAGGATTTGATTTAAATGAGAAATTTCATGCATTTTTTATTAGCAAGAATGGCCTATTTTTTCTCTTGTGCCTTCATTCTATTTGTATTAGGGTGATATTAACGCTATAAAATGAGTTTGACAGATTTTCTTCCAATTATATTGTATGTGATGGCTTGAAGAGCATTAGTTTTTAGTTTTTCTTTAAAGGTAAGGCCTAATTCAGCAGTGAATCCAACTTGAGCTTGCCGCTTTACTCCAGAGGTATTTTTTTTTTAACTATTAAAATCTTTTACTGTAGAGTACATAGCATCAGAAGGAAAGACAGCTAATAGAAAAAGAAGCCTGGCTATACCACAGAGCCAGCAACAGTTTGTTTCACAATTATTTTTTATTTATTTATTTATTTATTAAAGATTTCTGTCTCTTCCCCACCGACGCCTCCCCTTTCCCTCCCCCTCCCCCAATCAAGTCCCCCTCCTTCGTCAGCCCAAAGAGCAATCAGGGTTCCCTGCCCTGTGGGAAGTCCAAGGACCACCCACCTCCATCCAGGTCTAGTAAGGTGAGCATCCACGAAACTGCCTAGGCTCCCACGAAACCAATAGTTACAGTAGGATCAAAAACCCATTGCCATTGTTCTTGAGGTCTCAGTAGTCCTCATTGTCCACTATGTTCAGCGAGACCGGTTTTAACCCAGGCTTTTTCAGACCCAGGCCAGCTGGCCTTGGTGAGTTCCCAATAGAACATCCCCATTGTCTCAGTGTATGGGTGCACCCCTCGCGGTCCTGAGTTCCTTGCTTGTGCTCTCTCTCCTTCTGCTCCTGATTTGGACCTTGAGATTTCAGTCTGGTGCTCCATTGTGGGTCTCTGTCTCTGTCTCCTTTCAACGCCTGATGAAGGTTAATATTCAGGAGGATGCCTATATGATTTTCTTTGGGTTCTCCTTCTTATTTAGCTTCTCTAAGAACCCGAATTATAGGCTCAATGTCCTTTATTTATGGCTAGAAACCAAATATGAGTGAGTACATCCCATGTTCCTCTTTTTGGGTCTGGCTTACCTCACTCAGGATGGTGTTTTCTATTTCCATCCATTTGCCTGCAAACTTCAAGAAGTCCTTGTATTTTTTAAATTACCATTTCAATCTTATTGCATCTTATTTCAAATTGTTTGTTTCCTTTTGCTTTAATTTTGTAGGTCATATGTATCTAGAAATAGAATTCCTAATTTATTAGAATATAGATTCTCAGTGTGTGCCCTAAGGATTTACTCTATTTCTCTTGTATCTGTTAGGGTTCACCAATCTTGTTTATTTTTTCTACTAACTGACTCTACATTCTACTTGTTCTTAGCATTGCTATTTTCATTTTCCATTTCATTAATTTCTGCCCAGGTCTTTATTGTCTCCTTTTATCTATTGGACTTTGGTATGGCTCGTTCTTATTTTTTTTCTTAGTTGTTGAAGTGCAAAATTAAGTATTTTTTCTTGAAATTCCTCTGATTTCTTACATCTGCTAGTGTCCCTCTTAGATTCCTATTCATGGTATCCCATGGACATTGGTGTATTGTTTCCATTCTCATTCTTTGCTCATTGTTTTAAAGCTTCCCTTCTAATTTCCTGATGATATATTTATTATTCAAATGTGTGTGCTCAGTCTCCATAACCTTGTATATTATGAAGGGTGCCATGATGTTGATTTTTAGTTTTGTTCCATTGTGATTAACACCTAAAATTTTTACTCAGCATGTGACAATAGAAACTGATAAACATAAAAATTAAGAGGAATAAAGGACCAAATTTGAGAACAAAATTAGGTACTAAAAGCAAACCAGAAAGTAATGCATATAATAGGTTAGCAGCCGTAATAATCAATATAAATTGAGGTCCATTTGGGCATATGAATGTAAAATTTCGAGAAGGGAAAGGAAAATCATGAGCCATCAAAACAACAACAAAACCCAATAGCATGTTACTTTTAGGGGAAACACTGACAGTAGACTTTTGTGGGATTATTTTGTTTGTCTTTTGTTTTGCTTTGTTTTAGCCAAACTGGTGGGAGTGAGGTGAAATGCAATGACACTTTGTACGTGACAAAACGCTAACACCTGTCAGCCTAGACCTTTGCACTCGGAACTCACATCCTCCGAAGACCGAAGTGATAATGAAACTTGCTCCCAAAAGAGTTGAGCGAAACTGTCAGCTGCAGCCCTGCATTGCAAAGGCAGCATAAGAAAGTTTTAATTGGAAGATGAACAATTCAAATGGGAACGTGGTAAAGAGTGGGTCGGTGAGACGGTTCGCTGGGTAAGGGCACTTATCCCACTGGTCTAAAGTTTGAGCTCCAGAGGCCATGATGGAAAGAAAGAGAAAAGAAATGACTGCAGATAAAATGTCTCTTACCTCCCAGCATGTGCATGTGCACACCTGAATGCTCAAATGGGCAACACACACAGGTGCATCCACACGAACGAGCAGGGTAAAGCACTGATAAAAACCACTGATATCTTTCCTTCCCCATCATTTTGCACAGCACATTCCAGAACTGTGAAAACTAGCCAACAAAGAGAGGGCTTCCTAGTAAATTCAAGACTGATTTCTCTATGTTCTGCAATTCAAGTAGATGGTGTCATCATTAACAAGGTCTTACCATCTAAGTTACGGTAAGCAACCACAAACAATGGCAATAACCTGTGCAGCTTGAGGTGCCTTTGAGACCTCCCTGATCAATACAATAACTGTAGTAAGTTGGCCTATGACTGACACTGGGATTTTGATTTTATAATCTTTTATCTTCTGGGAGCAGCATTGTTCACCCATGTAAGGCATCTCTATTCAAACTTTTATTTTATTAAATTATATTTTATATATTTAAGAGATCCTAAAGACTTCAATAAAATTCTTTAATATCTTTGAGACTTGAAGTTAATAAGAACATTGTATCCTAGTATTTACAATAATATTTATAATCCTAAAGTGTTAATACAATCTTTCCATAATAAATTCAGTTAAATGTAGAAAAAAGAGAATATATATTGATTAAACTAGTTTTATTCTGTATGGGAGAGAGTATAATAACACTTGAAAATTAACTATTCCGTTCTATGTACTCTTATGAAAATGGAGCTGCAGAAAACTTCACATAATCTTTTCTCTAGATCAAAAACAATATCAATACTATTCATAAGAAAACAAGCAAACAGAAAACCAAAACACAAGAGAAGAACATTTCAGAAAGCTAGACCTTAAGAAAGCAGTTCCTCACCTTGGTACTTATGGGTGAATTCCTCATCATTTCAAAGTAAAGCCACGAAACAAAGAATCATTAAAATATATTAAGTAAAGTTCAAAATCAAGAAAAAAATCTGTACCACTCTACATTTTATCTTTCTTGTACTCTTGTAAAAAAAAAAGCATGGATTGTGTGACTTCAATAACTGAAATTTATTTTCATAGTTCTGGAAGCTGAGGGATCCAATTTCAAGCGGTCATCAAGGTAGCTTCCCATGAAGTCTGCTGCCATTTTGAGTTCACATGTCCTTTCTTGGTACATTTGTAGGCTAAGAGATATGATCTTTTGTGACTTATAAAGTCACTAATTTCATTGTAAAGACTCAAACTTTATGACTTCATCTAAATCTAATTATCTAATTATCTCCCAGAGGCCTCCTATCCAAATGTCATCACATTTGAAGAGAAAGACTCAAGGTATGAATTTGAAGATAGGACAAAAGTGTTCAGTGTCTCAGGAGGAAAGAGTGATTAAATGCAGTTGAAAGTGAACTACCAGAATGTGGGCTATGTTCTTCACAAGCAGATCACTGGTTACATGGAAGTAAATAAACACTTTGTAAAGTCTCACTACTTATATATGTAATATCTCATTGCATTTCAGTGTGCCTTCACTATGGAGTGTCCCTCAAAGGCTCATGTACTGAAGGTTTTGACATCAACTGGTGGATCCAACTACTAAGAGTAGACTAGAACATGACATCTCTGATCTGATGAGTGAATTAATCCAGTTATGGATCCTTACCTTGATGGCATTATTGGGAAGTGCTAGGAGGAGGAGCCTACTTGGGAGAAATAGGACCTATGAAGGAGTATGACTATGAAGAGTATCTTGGCCTGGCCTTGGTTCTTTGCTGTCTTCATTTCTCCTTCCTGAAATCCACAAAATGAGCTGTTTTGCTCTTCTTCATGTTCCTTGCCATGATGTTTCAGACTCATGATGGTCCCAGAGTCAATGGAACCAAAACACAATGGACTGAACCCAGACATCATAGGAAGCAAAAGTAAATCTTTCCTCATTTTGAATAGCATTTTTCCTTGTATAATTTATCACCATGATACAATGCTAACCTATAGTGTGCATGTTCTAAAAGTCACTCAAGGAATTCTATATAATATTATTTTAGAGACACATATTGATCTCCCTGCTTCTTGTTTTTCTTTAGACTTGGCAACCTGCCAGGATAATACATAAAAACTTTGATCAGTTTTCCTACCTTAAAATAAGATTAGTTGCCAATGGACAACAGTTACTGATCCTTCTAAATATAATGCTTTGTTATGAATATGATTAAAGAAATTTTAATAAAAGCAATAGCAATAAATGTACTTATAGCTTGCAAAAAAGAATTAAGACTGCAAGAGGTGGTCTTTGGGAAAATGTGAAAGAAGTTGAATCATTATATTTCATGACCCAAATTCTACAATGTTTCTCTCTCTCTCTTTCTCTCTCTCTCTCTCTCTCTCTCTCTCTCTCTCTCTCTCTCTCTCTGTGTGTGTGTGTGTGTGCACTTCTTCTACATGAGCATTTGTAAATCTTTTCCTGGAAGATTTATAGAGAGCTATTGGCAGTTGTTTCTGTCCTGCCCAGTCCTACAGCCATTCAGTCCCAAAGAAACACACAGAGGTCTACATTAAAAATAAACTGATTGGTCTATTAGCCCAGACTTCTTATTAACTCTTAATCTGACATTAACCCATAATTCTTGTCCATGTCAGCCATGTGGCTTAGTACCTTTTATTAGCCAGGCATTCTCATCTTGCTTCCTCTAAGTTCGAGTGATGACTGCAGACTGAACCTTTCCTTTTCCGAGAATTATTCTATTCTGGTTGCCCCACCTATACTTCCTGCCTGTCTACTGGCCAATCAGCATTTTATTAAACCAGTACAACTTACAAACTTTATAGGCTATAAGACCATTGTCTCACAGCACTTCCTCACTCTCCCCACCTTTTTTCAAAGCAAGAATTCTGAATCTAATATTATTTGTTTAGTTTTTTTCTGACCATTATCCACAACAATTTACAACCAACATTCTAAACAAAGACAAACACCCATAATGCATTTTTAGGGAATGTGGGTATAGTTTTCTAGGCTACTTCCTGCTGATTTGGGGCACTGATAATCTTATGAGGACGTAAAGAGAATTAAGAATTATGATCAAGTTTTGACTGGAATATTCTGTGAGGCTTGAACATCTCAGCCAGCAGTCTTGAAACTGTTCTGGATATAAAACTTAGACATCTGGGCCACCCGCTACTATTGGAGATTTCTCAGGGGGTCTTCCTTGATCAAACTTGATTTTTTTTAACCCATAATGAATCTACAGTCTTTCATTTCCTGTGGAAATAAAAGCAAAACCTCTTCTCCAAAGTAACATATTTTTGTCTTAAATTTTGAAGTCAAGGCATTTTCAAAATACATATGTTAGATTAATCCAGCAGCATTTATAGTCAGATATCTTTTAGCAGCTTTTTCTCCTTCCTCAGCAGTTGTACAATTAAAAGACAACACAATAATATACAGTATACAGATTCTCTCTGTATTTTTTTTTTTTTTTTTGGTTTTTCGAGACAGGGTTTCTCTGTGGCTTTGGAGCCTGTCCTGGAACTAGCTCTTGTAGACCAGGCTGGTCTCGAACTCACAGAGATCCGCCTGCCTCTGCCTCCCGAGTCGTGCACCACCACCGCCCGGCTCTCTCTGTATTTTTTGAGACAAGGTTTTTCTGTGTATCTTTGGCTGTCCTGGAATTCACTCTGTAGATCAAGTTGTCCTTGAACTCATAGAGATTCACCTGCCTCTGCCTCCCAAGTTTTGGGATTAAAGGTGTGTGTGCCACCACACCCAACTATTCCCTCTCTCTCTCTTTCTCTCTGTCCCTAAAGAACTTTATCCTTTTTCTTTTCTTTACTAAACCTGCATTTATTTTTAAACACACTCTAAACCATTTAGAGGTTTCTTTCCATCTGAATCTATCTTTACAGTATAGCTCTCTTTTTCTGATCACATGAGTCTTTAATTTGCTAAGCAATATTGCTAGGATTAAAGTCGTGGCTTTGATGGTTGGATCCACCCCATTCCTTAGCTTTCTGAGAGTCTAGTCTCACAGCAGAGATACTAGAAGGAGTCATGTTTATTGCCATAATTATATGGAGTTTCAAGGTTCCTGCCACCAACAAGAAGCATGCTGTCAGCTATTCATAAACACCATTTAAGTGTTTATTGGTGGGTCCTCTTAAAAGAGCTGCAAGGTTTTGTAGCTGAAGCTGAGTCATAAAGCCTCTCTTAAATGAGACATGCTTGCCCCTACCAAATAGAGCCCTCCTCCCCCAAGAAAATGCTGCTACCAAGAAACTGCGCTTAACTCTGTTCTTTTGTGTCTAAATTACTTCCCAAACTCTCTCATGTTTTAAGTGAATTTAGCTGCCCATGTTCATATCATTTGTCAGTACTGTGGGACAACGGTCTTATACCCTGTAAAGTTTTGTAAGTTGTACTGGTTTATTAAAATGCTGATTGGCCAGTAGACAGGCAGGAAGTATAGGTGGGATGACAAGAATTGGAGAATTCTGGGAAGAGGAAAGGCTCAGTCTGCAGTTGTCACCCAGACTTAGAGGAAGCAAGATGAGAATGCCTCACTGATAAAAAGTACCAAGCCACATGGCTGACATGGACAAGAATTATGTGTTAATGTCAGATTAAGAGTTAATAAGAAGTCTGGGCTAATAGACCAATCTGTTTATTTTTAATGTAGACCTCTGTGTGTTTCTTTGGGACTGAATGGCTGTGGCACTAGGCAGGACAGAAACTACTGCCAGCAGACAGCTATGATTTTTATTGTGCTTTTAGGATGAGGATGGGTCTTGAGTGAACAGTTTTTAATCTTTTCTCATGGACATATCAAAGAAAATTTGAAGGCAATTCTTCCTGGGGAAACTAAACAAGGATTCTTTAGAAGGAAAATGAAATTTTTATAGATTAACTTACACCCTCCTTTTTTTCATAAAGCATGAACTAAGAAACTTGAATCTGAAGAACCCCTGACTCCTGGTCTGGGCTGTTTCTGCATATGTTTGTATTGTAAAAACTGGCTCACATAGTCTCAGGGACACCTTGTTTAATGTACCATTTCTTAAAGCTCTCTGAGTAAGCTTTGGAGCAAAGGCTGTTACAGAATCTTCCATGTTTGGAATTAAAATATGATTCTTGAAGAGAGATTTTCTTCTTTCTTAATGACCCCAGTCCTGGAGTTTAAAATAAATTGGTCTATTAATTACTAATCAGATTTTCCATATTACCAAGTAAATATTTATATTCTGTAAATGCAGTACAATGGTGGAGATTCCCATAATCGTTTGGAGGGTGTGACATAGCATAGTAGTAAGATGCCTTTAATACTTGTTTAACTTGTTTTAACTCTTTTTTTAACTTTTAAAAATATGTCCATTTTATTATTTATGTATGTGCGTGTGCACATGCAAGTGCATGCACATGCATTTAAGTGCTTACAGAGACCAGAGGGTGTAGCAGATCCCCTGGACTGGAGTTACATGCATCCTGAGAACTGGACTTGGGCCTTTAGAAGAACACCAAATACTCTTAACTATTTAGCCATCTTTCTGGACCTGTATAAAGGTTTCTCATCATCTCTCTTTCCATCACCTTTCTCCTTACTTTTCCTTTCCTCTCTTATTCTCCTGGATGCTCTTGTCCCTACTAGTGTGCTATGAAGTGAAGATAAGCTATTGTCACTCTTTCAGTTAAAGCTCTTTCCTATCAGGCTCAGTATTTTTATTGGGGGAGGGGAATCACCATTTAACTGATATCATCTGGTATCGTTTGGCTGCTGGTAAATTACGAACATCAGTAACTTATGCCGATTCACAGAACTGTATGTCACAGTGGTGTTTCTGCCTCAAAGGGCTTTAGTTGAGCCCTATGTGGGACAAAGGTTATTACAGACTTGACTTTGTGTATGACATGACATAATACATGAATACTGCTTGTTGATATTGATGTGTATATCTCCTACTTCTTAATTGAGCTGTAAACTATGGTCTAACCTCTGGTAATGTCTAATAGCACGCTTTCAACTCACCTGGGTTCACAGCTCAGTGCCTGTTCCCTAGGCCTGGAGGTGGGAGCAAGTGTCTGTGGAGAAATAGGCAAAACATCTACATAGGAATGTTAAGTGCAATGTAGATGCTCAATCCATGGGGTGCCACCTGGAACAAAAGCTGGCCAGCAAACCCAAGTGGGATGGAGTCATGCTCTGTCTAGACAGAAACAGGGCAGTCTTGTTGCTATGAGTGTTTGGTTCAAAGAGCTAGGCTGTGAGTTGAGCCTCCGTATGACTCTTCTTGGATTGGCAGCTTCGGACTTGAAATGGCCGCAGCAGGGTGAGGAGCGTGCCTCTGCGGGTGTCCTAAGTAACAGCAAGGACAACATCAAATACCTCAAGGGACACTCCAAGCTCCTGGCCTTTCTAAATCATCGCTGCCAAGGAAGGTACATTTAATCAGTGCAGTGGAGATGCATCAGGGTGATTTCATTGGAAATGCAAGCATCACAGAAAACCTTGGCTACAGGCATCTGCCAACAAGGACAATTCATCTTACATGGTCAAACAGCTCCCAATCTGTGCACACTCACTCCTTTACAGAAGGTGACCAACAGACAAGTTTTCCATCAGAGACTCATCTTCGTGGTTACTTGGGGGGGGGGGGTGAGAGGGCTGAGGCAGAAGAATCACAAGTTCAAGGCCACCCTGAGCAAATTAGTGAGAGTCTACCTGAAAGTCAATAGTTTTAAAAATGCTTGAGAGACATCTCAGAGGTAGGACATAGGCAAAATATGCGCAAAGCCCTGAATTTGATCCTTAGTACTGAAAAATAAAAGCTGTAAAAATGTTAACAAAAAAAGAGAATATGACTAGGGAAATGCCATGAGATTGCAGGAACCTTATTTTTTTCCCTTGCTTAGGTATCCACTCGACCTTCCTCACATCTTCCATACCTCCCTTAATTTGTTGCCGCTGGAAGTTTTAATTTTCCTGGCTCTCTTATTCCCATAGGACAATTTCTCAGATGTTATGTCTGCCTCTGTGGCCTACCTGAAATGTTGCCTTCCAATTCACAGATAACTTCTCTGGACCACTCTGATGGGACTGACATTTTTTTTTCATCTAGGCTGTACTGATATGGCTGTCTCTTCACTAAGCCATGGGCTATTTGACACACTCATTTTCATTTCCTTATGGCCTTCCTTAGTCATAACTTAAGGGCTGAATCCTTGTATTCTCACACATGGCATGGCATATACTCAGAACCAACTTTTAAGACAATGACTAAGACTTTTGGAGTCTCTAGCCACATTCATTTATTTTCTCATTTAATCCTTTCAACATGAAAACAATCTAGCTAATTTTCTCACTGAAGTTTTATAGAGAGCCCTGGTTTGCAGACCGGCCTGAGCTATACAATGAGACCTTGTATCCAAGAATTGTATGGAAGATGTGAGTAACGGTCAGAAAAGTAAGTGACAAGTGTCCTATCACAGAGCTTATAGAGGGCAGAGGTGGTTGATAAACCTGTATCAAATATCAAGGTCCATTCATACAAATATCAAGTGTAACCATTCATATTGCTCAGCTAGCCCTGAATTGGGACATATAATTTGTTATAAACCAACATGATTCTGAATAGCACAATCATAGAATTTTTGTGGTTCTTTGTAGAGGTAGCCTTACCTCTGGTGATACAACCTATTGGACCAATTCTGTACAAGAAAGATGCTACCATATAAGTACATAGGAGCAAATTCTATGTGTAAATATTCAAAAGAATGAGGATTACAGAAGGCTTGAGGGTCAAGGGTTTGTATCTCTCTATCCTAAGCTGTTGATGACTGCTCATAAAGCATTTCTGTTAATTGTATATCTGTCTAAATTACTATGTTGATTCATCTCAGGTTGATTATCTTAATTAGTTATTGAGAAACCTTTATTTCTTTCCCAAATGAGTGGAATAACACCATCAATTCTATGGTCATTTCCTTGGACTATTTTTAGCCAGGACACAATGTAATCAAAGTGCTGACAATGCTAGACGTCTTTGAGGTTTACTTCTTGTTCCTCAGGAACGGTGGAAGAACCCGCCTGCGTAGTATTTTGGAGTGAGTAGCTATTTGCCACCACGAGCCAGGGCAAGACTTGCTTCTCATGCCTGTATTTTCTTCTTTGCTGTTTCTTCAGTCATACCAGGCTTAGTATGACTTTTCACTCCTATCCAAAAGATTTCCTCCAGGATCTCTGAGCTGGCTCAGTAGGTCAAGGCGAGTGCTGCAAAAGCCTGGTAGCCTGAGTTCTATCCCAGGAACCCAGGAAAAATGTGGAAATAGAGAACTAGCTCCAGAAAGTGATCAGTCAGAGTCTTGTGCTGGCAATTGTTTGATCGCTCCATCACCGAGCCACATATGCAACCTCACAAAGTATTAACATATATAAATATATATTTATATACATAAATATATATGAATTCTATGAACATGTTTATTAAGGCTGTAGACAAATAAGTGTCTCATGTTAACAGTGTTCATAAATTTTAGATTTGAAAACTGAGTATATTTCAGCTGTCTTTATGAAACTTAATGTCTTTTCCTAATTTATACAAAGATAAGCTCATAATTAAGATAAAATGACACCACTAAGTGCTCAATCTTGTGAAACTAAATAATATTCAAAGAAAGTTTGAGACTCTGAGTTTCAAAATTCTTCCCGAGAATCTAGAAATAAACAGTATCAGGCACCATCTTAGGAATAGATATGATTTTTGATTTGCAGCTTTCTGGATCTTTCCTTCTTATTTCTTACCTCTTCCTTTTGATATGATTCCTCTTAATTGAAAAGGGGCTAATTTAGGGGTGACTGTCTCTATGGTGAAGGTTTGGGGTCCAGCTGTGGCTTAGACCCATCTGCAGAGGACTTGGCAGAGTCCTGCCTGCCTTAACTGCTTGTATTTGGTTAGCTTGCAATTTACTGTTGCTATTTTAACGGTTCCCAGAAAGCCATTAGAGTGTGCCTATGAATATTCATAGGCAGCTAGCCTCTGTATTGGAAACCACACCCACATCTCTGCAGAACCGCAGCATGAATCAGTTTCCTGTGGGACCTGCAAGACTGCATGAAAACTTGACAGCAGCAGCCTGCAGAATGCACAAAAGCCTGCTCTGCAATATTGATCTTTTTAATAGAAAAAGCCCTGCTGATTTACTTTTATGTATGCCATAAAAATATTTTGAAGTTTCCCTTATCTGTCCAGAATGATTCAGCTATTATGAAAGACTTATCGAGTGAAAGTTATTATTTTCTATAATCAGGGACTATCGGGTAGCTTTGTTTTCTCAGACTGCAGTCTGTAGCATTTGGGGACATACTGTAAAGCAACGTTTTGTGTTTACACATGGCAGTGGATGGAGAACAGCAGTTCAGTGTAGACAGGAGTGAACGAACGGCAGCTCACAAGGAACATCTCAATGAGACTACCGTTCTGAAGTCGAATACAATGTCTGACTACAGAGCCATATGCGTGTGTGTCAACCTATGGGTAAACACTGGCGACTGGTCTAGGATCACGGCTACGTAGTTAGGTTCCAATAAGTTTTGTTCGTTTGCATCCTTGGTGTCAATCTGTACTGTGCAACACAGGCCAACTGGGGCCTTCGTGCCCCTAGGGATGCAGGGAGTCCTCCGGACAATTCTTGTGTCCATTACTGGAGCCTAATTTTCCGTGCCTTGCTCTTTTTTGTCTTCTAAATATTGCCTTTTAATTTCACTGAATAACGCAAAGTAGAAATGAATTGCTTTTTGAGAACTGGCCACTCCTCCTCCCTATGCCAGGCTAAGAGAGCCACAAAGGAAATCCTATGAATCCTGAACTTCTACAACGTTGCCTTCAAAAATCACTTTTTGGAATATTTCTCTAATTCCTCAAAAAGGCTACCTCTGATTTCTTTTCTTTAATACTATCATACCTATTCATCTCTAATACTTTTATCATTACGTTTTATTCATTTGTGTAGTGTGTGTGTGCACATGTGTATGTGCACGTGCATGTAGCTTGTGTTGCTGCATACATGCCATGGCATGCCTGCGGAAGTCAAAGGACAGCTTGTGGGAATTAGTTCTCCTCTTCTACCACGTGGGTCCTGGAAATCTAACTCAGATCCTCTGATTTAGCTTTGGACACCTTTCCCAGCTGAGCCACCTTGAGGGTCCATCTATTATTTTAAAAACAAAACAAAACACAAGCATGCAAACAAACAAGGCCCCCTTCAATCCTTTTCTCTCTAATTTGCAGAATGATTAAGCAAATTTGCATAGCCTAAATTAGTTTATCTGAATCTATCAATGTGGTCTCATTAACTTAATTTATTTCCCTTGGAAGCAGTTAGGGATCACATAATATAAAATCCAGTCCTCCTCAGCAGATTCACAGTTCCTTTTTCTCAGGCATGTGTGCATCTCAGCACAGCCTTTGATTATATTCTTGCAGAGCAGACTATCTTCTCTTCTCCAGTGAGTCAAGCTCTTGTCTCTTTTACAATGATTGCAAATTCCTATCTCGAAAGCATCCTCCTTCTATACCACAAACCCACACACAGATCTGGACACTAGCCTTGCAGGTTCCTCACCATCTCCAAAGCCATTCACGATCTGCTTCTCTTGCAGGAAATCTACATTCATTTTCTTTATCCTTCTTATAATAATTAATATCACTACTACATTCTTAGATATATGAAAGCCATTTTTAAATCACACCAGCTCCATATACTTAACATAGATCTGCTGAGGAAAACTGCCTACCTCTAAATCTATTGTTTCCTTTGCAACCTTATTACCCTTTCTCGGAGCCCCTTTGTTTTCTCTCCTGGAGTTTAGAAACTGTGAGAGAAGTCCTTTGCCTTTGATCTGTTCTTTTTCCAATCTATCTTCTTTGAGCCATGCCATAGAAATCTGTCTAAGCTCTAAATCTAAATTTCCCACCTCTGGTCCATCCTTTACAGAGCCAATTACAAAAGCACAGCATCCTTCCTAGCCTGTATTCTGGTCCCACCTGAAGATCAGTTGTATCCATTCCCATCTTCCTTCTGGGGAGTAGTTCTACCCCTATTTCTCAGTGAGCTACCATATTGTTTTCTAGTCTTTCTACCTTGTATGTGTTGTTATCTGTGCCTTGAAAGATCTTCTCCTGTCATTGACTTTTCCTTGCTGACATATACCACACTTTCATCAAATTGAAAACCAGAGAATCTCCACAAGTTCCCTTGATGGCTCTTTTCTTTTGTTTGCATTAGATCCCTCTATGGTGTGTCTCCTAGCCTATTTTTGACCTGCAAATGACATTGTAATTATTAGTTTGCTCCTTGGTCTCCCCAATTTTCTACTCAGGATTGAATTTCTTCAGAATTTAATTCATTGTGTGAAGCAAAGGTAGTGGATGCTTGTTTTTTTTTTTTTTCATTTAAATAGTGGATGATTCATGTTTAATTTTTTATTCTTTAAAACTAATAAACTTCAAATGAACTCTTTTACATGACAAAGATGGCTGGCATCTTTCACCTGTCTTTAGTTAACCTTCTCTAAGTCTCCTTTCAGGCAGAGCCTGGTTCTTTTCTTTTCTTCCTTTTTTTTTAATTTAATTTTTTTTTAAAAAAGAAAACAAACTGTCTTTTTTTTTTTCATTTTACAAACCAATCCCAGTTCCCACTCCCTCCCCTCCTCCCCTTCACATTTCCTCCCACTCCATCTCCCATCCACTCCTCAGAGAGGGTAAGGCACATTGCTTTGGGGAAGGTCCAAGGTCCTCTTTACTATAACTAGACTGAGAAAGGTATCCATCCAAAGAGAATAGGTTCCCAAAAAGCCAGTACAAGCAGTAGGAACAGCTCCTGGTGCCATTGCTAGTGGTCCCAGTCATACAACTGTCACCCACAATCAGAGGGACTAGTTTGATCTTATGCTGGTCCCTTCCCTGTCTGGCTGGAGTTGGTGAGCTCAGGTAAACTGTTTCAGTGAGTGAAGCCATCATGGTATTGACCTCTTTGCTCATATTCTCACTCTTGTGTACAGTCTCAGTTTAACTCAGTTCAGGTTGAACAAGAATGCTCTTAATTCATGCTAGCCGGAATTCCTTTGATGGGCTGTCTCCTCCATTGACTCTTTCTCTCTGCTCCTTAATCCTTATCTGTCTTGTCCTTCCTTTGCCCCTTTCTTTCTCTGCTACTGGAACATTCCCAACAATCCAAAAGTCCTGAGTAAAATCCTTAATAGAAATCGCAATAATTTTTATTTAATGGCTATGTTCCCCGAGTATTCTCCAATGTCACATAAATAGAAAATTTTGAAAGGTACACTGATTCATTTGGAGAATTTTAAATATTCTAAGTATTTGAAATTAATGAAATATATATTTACAACCTAAAGGACTAACTAGTTAAATTTCTTCCTAAAGATTAGCTTACTTATATGTCGGGATTTGATTGTCTATAGTCAGAGTGATAGACATTTTCCAACTTATCCCAGTAGTACATCCATGTTCACGCATGAACACATGAAAGAGCGATTGGTTTTATACTGAATGTAGTAAGATTTATTTCTAAGTTATTAGCCAAGAGGATCCAGAGAAACATACCCAGAGATAAAGGTAGAGATGAGAGATTTAGTATGGAGATTTGATCAAGTGATTAGGACAGGAAGAAATCCCAAGATATGCCACGTACATCCTGTATTCAAGCTGAGAATTGAAGGGACACAAATCCATTGAAGCCAAGGGCTTCGGACATAGAAATGCATGAAGGGACAGAAAAAGGTGAGATATGTTATGTGTCTGAGTTTCAAATGTAGGAAATAGTGTGAAAGGAATTAGAGAGGAATTCCCAGGCCATGTTACCACGAGATTATGAAGTATCTTAATTTCTGTGTTTTGTGTTCTGGCTTTTGTGTGTGTGTGTATGTGTGTGTGTGTGTGTGTGAGGCCAGCAGAGAGTTTGGAGCAAAAAGGGTGACATAGCTCATAACTGTTGAAGAACCATTCTGATTTCTGTATGAGCAGTAGACTATACAGGACCAAAAGCAAAGAGAGAACAGTTAGAATGTTGTTGCGTCTTTTGGAGAATGGATAGAAACAAATTTGACCATCAAGATAGCATATGAAATGGTGAGAAAGAGTTCAAATGTTAGATCTTTGTTGAGATTGGTCCATGGGACTTGATAGGTTTGGGGTTGAGTGTCAAGAGAGGAACTCAGAATCATTTCATAGAGTTTTGATACAACAATCAAGAACAGGAGTGTTACACTTACTAAGGTAGGAGTTGGATAGTAAGGCTATCAGAGCTTTGCTTTTAAGTATTGAAAGATTTATAATGAGCATGGCCTCTCAGAAGAAGAATCTAAATCGTTCTTGTCAAGATAGTAGCAGGCCCAGAACTGATGTCCTTTGCAGTGGGTTGTGTGATCAAACAGTCGGACACTGCAATGCAGCATGCTCTGCTCATTTCCACGGCCACTAGGCTGGAAGATGAAAGTTAAAGCCCTTTGCAAAGGACCGCCTGCTTACACTTGATGAACAGAACAGCAATATTTGAACTAGATAATTAAGCCTCAAGGCAGTTTGATTACAGCGAGCTCCACCTAAAGAAACCTTGCATATTCTCCCCTAGCACTGAGACACAGACAGCCTTCTTGGCTCCTGGGATGTTTCACCATATGGAAGCATCAGCTTCATTTCTAGCAAAGAGGCTCTCCATGCTTGCTTCTAAAGGGTGTTAACATTGTCTCAAAAATAAGACATTACTAATGTCATCGTTCCTTAAAAACAGGCAACTTGAAAATCTGAGCAGGCGTTTGCATCTTTCTTCAGAGCTCTAAAGTCTTGCGTGCATACCCTATGAAGTTGATGGGACTGTTGCATTGCCATTATAAGCAAAGGAATGCAGTTCTTAAAGAGAGAATAGACTAAAGACGCCACCATCCACCCTCAACAAAAAACAATTGCAGTGAAGGTTGGGCAAGTTTCTGAGCAAGAATGAGGACTAAGCTATGTTACCTAAAGTTCAGTATTCCTCCCACCATAGTACCCTAATATAATTATTGAGAACTTAAATTTGTTTCTTTTTTATTCTCTAATGTAATTTTTTTCTTGAACAACCAGTACTCTTTGCAGTCAGGTTTATATTTGAGTGTTGTTGGGAAATAATTCAAGGAGGCTATTGGAAAATTGAAGAGGGACTCGCTGTTATTGAGTGATCATAAAATATCTTATATAAGCAATTGGAGACTATCCAGTTCTTTCTGGTTGCAAAGCAACTTGTCCTCAAACTCCTGGAAACAGGAATCCCAGACTCAACCAATGTAGCTCAGGCACAATGCATTACATCATCAAAAGAGTCTTTCATTGGCTACTTACTTTCCTAGGAGCTTTAATGCAGTTTCTAACACTTTAACCCTTCTAAGTATAAACGTGTGCAGTGCAGCGTAGGAGCTAATTCTTAATGCTGAAGACCTTCTGGGGTATTCAGATACCATATGGCTAGATCAAAGAAGCAAATGGCATTCATTTCTATTCAAACTGTGTCAGCAGCATGACTGGATGGTCAGTCCGACTTACAGGACAGCTCACTTCTCTTTTTTGCTGACTCATGGCACTTTAACTTGCCTGCTAGCAATATCTATTCATGAACAGAAAGAGCAGAGATCACCATACCCAGAAGCCATGTCGCGTATTCCAAAGCCCGTGGCTCCTGAGAGAACCATTATTCTTGTGGATTGTATCTCCTTCCCACCTGTCTTTGGGCAACTGGAAGCTAATGTTGGGCTTAGTTACCTACCAAAAAGGGAGCTAACAATCTGTGGATATGGGGAAATGATCACTGTAGGCTTAGTGATGCCAGAAGCCAGGAACCAGGGGACTCCTAGACCAAAGCACGGGCAGGTACTGGCTTTCTGGTCTTTTGTCCCATTTTTCCATTTCCATACAACCTCAGTTTCCTCTCCCTCTCCTTCTACTCTTCCACTTCCCCTTTTTGAGGTTTCATGCTGCCTCTTTGCATGTTCACATCTCTGTAAGGAAAAGAAGATGCTCGTGTGTAATCATGACCAACAGAGTGCAAGAGATAGAAGGGAGGGGGTGGGCTACTGTCTTTTTTTCCCAACCTCACTGATCCTTCAGACCAAAGTAAATCCCACATCTTCTCTTTTATAATACTTCCAACTCTCTCATAGATTCCTTCCCGTGTGGTTTTTGTACTGTTACTTGATAGTTACGTACCCAAGTTGTGACCCAACTTATTGCTAGCTAATAAATTTTATTCTTGGTCACCACTGAGATTTTAAATCCTGTAAGGTCAATATTTAAGAATCACAAGAGTTTGCATGGTCCAGAACCTGATCCATCAGACATCTGAAGATGATGCTGAGCTGATTCTAGTCAGAATGCAGGACAGGACCTGGAAATGGTCACGTTTCTGAAGAGCTCAGAGGATGGTGTCAATCAGTCCAGAAAAGAAGAGATGAGTCTTCTTTGTAGTTGAGCGACTTTGTTTCTCAGAGTCTTAAGTCAGTGGGTGGTGCTTCAAAAGGGTTAGATTTGACTATATATGTCATTATATTTCATGCGTCATGAAATTGGGTTTCCTTGCCTATAAAACTGGGGAAAATGGGATCTAGTTCACAAGAAAAATTGCAAGCATTCTAGAAAGCTCAGAGATCTTCCCCCTTGCTGTCTTCTTTGCATCTCCTCTTTGCTCTTGGTAGGATAGATGTATTTGTCCTTAGAAGGAATTTTCTGGCAGTGTCCCCACTTTACTCATTTTTGCTGGGAGATTCAGCTACAGCTTGACCTCCTTCCAGGTCTAACCTCTCCTCCTCCAAAGAGAAAGAAGCAGTTTGATAGCATCCAGCTTCTGACTTGAGAGGTCTTGAATTTCATTTGTTGTCATCGGTGTGCTCTACCTTTGATGAAGACCGAACCTCTGTGTTCCACAAAGCTATAACTCAGAGCTCTCATTTCCACATGGCTGCATCTCATTGCCCTGCTGAACCTTTGGTTTCCATGATGAGGCAAGGGTCTTAAACACAACTGTGGCTCACACAGGTAATATTCAAGCTCTAGTCCCACCATCTGCGTGTCTTCAAGACAGAGTTGTGTCATCTTTTCACATAAGAGCCCATGTTTTCATGAAACACAAGTTTGATTTGATTATATATTATGACTAATTGTTCACCATGTCCCTCAACCTCTTCGGATGTTGTTTTGTATTATTACAATTAACACACCCATCCCATTTCTTCCCTGCCCGCTTTCCCTCTTTGAATATCTATTTTCTGAACACATATTCTACTTTGAGTCCTTTGCCTAAGCTCTGAGGCATAGTTGGACAGAATAGTATTCTTTTCACTGGTTTTGATCTGGCTGTGTTTCAGCTTCACCCCAGAATGGATTCTTTTTTCCCAGCATGACTCATACACAAATCTGAATTATCCTTAAATGCTACCCTATACTATGCGTAGAAAACCATATTCAAAGGGGAAATGAAAAGGAAATCTTAATAGTTCTCAATGCATATTTGGAAATTTCCAGACATTTTTAATTCTCCACTAAACAAACTAAGGAATGCGCTTTTCTGAGCAGAACCATTTATTGGAAGAGTTAAGAGTCAAGCAGAGTAGGTAGGTCATGAAGAGACAGTTTCCGGTAGTCAGAACACTTCCTGGACTTTTCTAGTAAGAGCTAGAGAGAAGGACAAGTTTACTGGGATCCAACTCCTCTACAAGAATACTTTAATTTTAGGACATGGATGATTTGTTATGACCCCAATAATGTTAATGGAAATGATCAAAACCTTTCCAAATATTTCTTGCTTTTACTTTAAAAATCAATAGTTCGCTTCCATCAAATTACATTGAGAAACCAAGCCAAGATAATAGATTTTCCACAATCTGCCAGAACGCCTATTTCAAATGATCTCATGCAGGTTAAATTATGCTAATATGTTTTGTGAACCCCCCCCCACACACACACGGTGATTAATCCACTGATATTCAGACTCATGTCTTCTGAGCTAAGTCTAACAAGAACAGAGCACACCAACAGTATGGCTCCTTTTCTGGACTTAGCTCAGAAACCCAGTTTCAACAGTCACGAAATCTCTTTCCCTGCTTGCTGTATTGACCTTGGATCTTGTCTATAGAAGTGAGTCACATGAAATCTCTTCCCCTGCTGTATTGACCTTGGATCTTGTCTACAGAAGAGCGCCCACATCACTTTCAGACATCCAGCGTCACACACTTGATGTCTGCCTGATTCAGATCTACCTGTCTTTACATTTAAGGGGCTGTTTTGTGTGCTTTATTCATGTATTTGAGTAACAAATATTTGTTGAATTGTCAAACTGTGCTTGCCAGGTTCTGGATTGGAGTAAAATCCAGGATGAAGTTGAGCTGCCTTCACTTAGTGTCCAGTCTATCTAGGTGATGTAAATTTAATAAGAAATTGCATAAAATATGGTGAATTTTAATTAGAGACAGAATTCTCGTGTGTTCAAGTGGTTAGGGCTTGAGCTCTGCTCAAACAATAGCTTATTAATTGTCAAGCTCCCCACCCTCTTCCCCTGGGCATCATCACAGCAAGCTCTTCCTGTCAGAGTCTTTGCTTTAACACTGGCTACATAAATCCCGATTCATTCTCCTGCCAGCTGCCTGCTGAGTTCTCCAGCCAGCCTCTGTTGCAAGATAGAAAAGTTAGTAGGACTCTGTGTAAATGGCTCAAAGAAGACATGCTTATCTCACTGACCCTCCCCGCCCATACTAACTCAGTCCTGAGATCCTGAGAGGACACTTACACGAGGCTGGAAACAGTCTCACTATCTGCCCATGAATGTTCCCCCGGACCTGGCTTTCTCTACAGCTAAAGCAAGTCAATGCCTTCTTAACAGACCCTGCAGTGCTCATTTAAGGAGCCAGCAAGCTCTTAGAAAGAGCCCAATCTCCTTTAAGACTGCTGTCCTCTTTACTTCCTCAATGGAGGATACACAATTGTCTCATGAAAACTAAAGATAAAATGCAAGGATCAGAAAGACGTAACGTGGGGGAAGAATTTTTACTGCATCAGCAGTATACACACTCAAAACACTTTTATACGTGCTTTTCAAGGGGGTGCTCCAGGGGTATAAAGAAGCGTTATACCCACCAAAAAGACTTGCTTATGCCCACGCAAGTCAGATTTATTCTTCACTGGGTGCCAGTTTTGTTTTCTACTAAATGAAAAGCTTGGGGTGGGTGTCTTCCTAGCACTCCTTTTGACTCCATGACTGTCATATCTTATTGATGATTAACCCACTCCATATGATCAGCTAATACCCAAGTCCACGCATAACTGACATTTATTACACAAAAAGCAGAAACAAGTAAACATATTGCGTATCTGCACACATGCCATGATTTAACACCTGGTCGTGGCGATTGATGGGTTGATCTAATTTGGAAGAGAAGTAGCGTATGTGGAAAACTGTCAGCGTCAGCATGCATTAATTATTAAATAAATGACAGTAGAACGAAGAACAGAATAAACTTATGCGAGCTAATGCAAGTGGCTCATTTACCCTCATAATAAATGTGAGTGACACACATAAGATTTACCACTCTGTGGGTGAAAGACAGAAAACCTTGATAATGTTCATAATTTAATCATGGCAAAAGACTGGGTGGCAAAAATCCACACTCATGCTAATTACACAGTGTAATGTAGGATTTCACTCTTCATACAAGACTTGTTGTCGAGAAACTCTATGTTCCTTACCAACTGATCTGGCTTCTGTTCTGGGAACCTGTTGTGAGCACAGAGGTTTACTGATAACATTAACTATGGACAACAGATATAAGACAGAAATGATTTGGGCAAATAGGAATGTGTGACTATTGTATTTTTTCAACTTTGTAAAGAAGGGGGGGAAGGTATAGTGATTTAGAGCAGGATCGTTTCCACAAACTCGGGTCACAGAGTAGGGACCCAAATGAGTATGTGACTTGCTTAGCCACCATTATAACCTCCCTCTACTCAGCTGCTATGTAGGATACCCAGATCACAGCTGTTGACAGCAGACACCAATTGGTCTGTAGTTGAATCTTCATTTTCTAATCATGTGACAGATATCAAGTTATATAGCTTTTCTTTGCTTGAATTTCCTCATCAAAACAGGGATGAAATCGTGAACACTTATGTAACAAGGTATTTATTTCAAAATATATTGTCTACTCTTAGTAATAGCTAATTTAAAATTATATATGTATATATAATTATCTAACAGGAGCTTGGCTGGGGAGTTCAGAAGGTTAACATCCTGACACTTGACAAAGAGCATCGTTAGCTAGAAAACAGTGGATTTGGAGTTAGGAGTCTTTGGTGAAGATCCAGATCCTCTATAAACACTTCTTGGCAGGTCACATGACACACTTGACTTTCAGCACCTTCTTTGCATAAACCAGATCTAATACCCACCCCCTCCTGCGGTCAAATCCAGCACACAGTCATTCCATTGTTGCTATTGGCAACTTGCAAATATTTTTGAGTTTTGAACCATGCCCTTGCATTACCTATTAGATAACTGGTTAGTTATCACTACAAGGCTCAATTAAAAGCTAAAAATAAAATCAGAGCTGCCAGTTCATGGTAAGGGTTAATGTGCTTAGAGGTTGTCTCTGGAGCCAAAGGGTCACCCTGAGAGCAATCAGTTACAAAATGCTCCTTATTTCTACGCATTTGAGAAATAGCAAGCTGAGCCATCCTGAATATGTGTTCTAAATTCCAACATTGAAATATAAATTATTAAGCTGCTGCAGCCTGAAGACCAGCTTGCTTGCTGGAGACCTCTGTGGTGCATTGCAGGGAAATATGAACAACAATGTCAAATCCAGTTACACAAGGCAGCTCTGAGTCCCATGTGATCTGGCTGTGAGGCAGCCCAAGGTACCTAGGGCACAGAGCTCAGCAATGGGCTCGAGGGATCTGGGGGCAAATTTGCAGTGGAAAAAAATGACAAACTAAGGGGAGAGCAGAACCTCTCTGTTCTGCTTCATACTCCTGCAAGAACCATGTTAAATGCAGAGGATTCCAAGGGAGAGTCCTCTGAAAGCGAGTGTTCAAAAATGTACTTTCCAAACTTGATATTTTGAAAGGCCATAGTGACTGAAAGGGGACACTAGCCACTGACCTTGAATGAAATATGATAGGCTCCATGAGCACTCCTGCGACCTGAGCAGACTCTGGCTACTTGGCACTATGATGCCGTTATTATCTTGCTCATTATCCCATCCGCTAGGATCCCTCCATTTTTCTAGTTGAAGAAACTGATTAAGTTAACTGCGCTGAGATCACAAACTAGCTAGTTTCACAGCTGTTCTTTCTACTTAGTAACCCCTACCATCGCTCGAGTATACCAAGAAGGGAGATTTCATAAAATGCACTTTAAACTTAAGTGATTGAAAGAGCTCACGGTTGCCTAGCAACAGGGCTTTCAGAGGTAAGCAATGTGACAGGCAGAAGAAAACCTCTCGGCAGTAGAGGAAACCTGGCATCTCCCTGCAGCTTGCCTGCTGCAGTAAGTGGGAAACCCATTTGAGCAATTGGCATAAGGACCTGCAAAATGACCCCTGGGGATTGGGTGGTCCGTGAGTTCTTTTACTGTGGTATCTGTCGAAAATGAACCATCAGGCCACTAAAGTCTTAGTTCCTGAGTATAGATCCTGTTTTTCTTTCTTTCTTTCTTTCTTTCTTTCTTTCTTTCTTTCTTTCTTTCTTTCTTTCTTTCTTTTAAAAAACATTTATTTATTTATTATGCATTCAATATTCTGTCGGCCAGAAGAGGGCACCAGACCCCATTACTGATGGTTGTGAGCCACCATGTGGTTGCTGGGAATTGAACTCAGGACCTTTGGAAGAGCAGGCAATGCTCTTAACCTCTGAGCCATCTCTCCAGCCCCCCTGTTTTTCTTTCTTTGTTTGTTTGTTTTCCTTTTTGGTCGTGGTCCAGAATCTTCAGCTGATTCTGATCAAATACCTTATCTCACTCTCTGCGACATAGCACCCTGTCACCGCATGGTCCTTCTGCATAATCACTTGCAGCCTGAGTGCTTCTGCAGTGAGCAGAGCGCTCCAGGCGTGTGCTTACACTCAGGAAATAAATATGAATACATCTCACAGCCTGTCTCCTACGTCGTCAAAGGTCTGTAGAGGATAAGAAGATGCATACAGGTACTCTGAACATGGGGGAAGGGTTTTCTGCAAGTCCCTTAGCTAAGAACCTTTTAGTTAAATTCCAACGTTCTCTAGTGACCTTGGTGAACTTATTTTATGATATGGTTTAAATTATCATCAGTTCTGAAATTTCTTATTCATGTTCTATATCCTGGAAGAAAAGGGGGGGCATTGAAACTCAGATAGAGTTGCTTGTAATCACGCGAGGCTAGCAGCAAAGGTAGGACCCAGACTTGTGCTTTCTGGTTACATATTCAACATTTCTGTGCAGGGTCTTAGATTCAAG
Source organism: Alexandromys fortis (assembly GCF_014885135.2). Classification (NCBI taxonomy): domain Eukaryota; kingdom Metazoa; phylum Chordata; class Mammalia; order Rodentia; family Cricetidae; genus Alexandromys; species Alexandromys fortis. The sequence goes on along the minus strand of NW_026068080.1, from coordinate 1,006,267 downwards.
CAGAAAATGGATAGTTACATATAGTTGTTACAGTCGGATAGTTCAGCACAAGCCACAGATACTGTTAGGAGCAGTCAGGCATGGGCCGGAGACACAGCTCTACACTGCCGCCTGCAGCCTGAGGAGTTCATTTCAGAGATCTCCACCCAAAGAAGCCAGGAGCCTCAGCTTTGCTACAAAGAGGAATTTCCCGAAGAGCCAGCATGCAGCAGCGTTGGAATTTAGCAAAAGGAGATTATAAGTGTAGAATAAAGATATAGGTACTCAAAGAAAGGAGGAGACAAATCAAAGTGTGGATGTGAGGTTCTCAAGGAAGTGTCACTCTTGACTGTTTGGACAATAGCCACTTGCATGATTTGGGAGGCTGTGAGCTTCTATCTTCAAAGAGTTGCTAAGAAACCTAAATGACCTCAGAGGCTGGTTTTTGAAGGGCACCAGACAGGATAATTGAAGTTGATGAGCTAAAACCCCAAATCTTAATACTTGCACAGGAAGTTACGATTTTCACTGTAAACAAAAATTAATAGCCCTTTTTGTGAATTTTCTAGAAATTGTCTGGGAAAGGAGGAATGGCATGCTCAAGGTTTTATTGCACAGTCCAGAAGCATTCACTGGACCTTAAAATTCCCTGGAAAATATTTCTACATTAAACGATTATTGTCCCTACATCAGCAACCTTCACAGCAAGCCTTAGTTGTGGTAGAATTTTTGATTCTTAGCTGGCAAGTCTGAAGTTAGGAACTCCCTTTTCTTCCCCTGTTCATTCGCTTTCCCCCATCATTCTATTCTGTTTCCATAATGATAAATGAAGCAATAAAGGAGAGAGACATTACATCAGGAAGGAATGGGGACAATAATGCATGAAAAAAGTAGCATTTTAATTGAACATCATAGAATAAGCACAATTAAGACTCTGGACTTAAAAATGTCTTTAGAAGAGGAAAGATTATAATTATATAAAATAAAAGTATTGATGGTAAGATGGCATGAGAGAGCTGATGAGATCGGCCAAGTATGAGACAAAGAATGGTGAAGAGAGGATGGGTGGGTGGCAAAGGGAATGGTTAGCACAGTATATAGGGCAGGTCCAGTAGCTGTGACTGTGCTTAGCAAGCTACTGAGAGCTGTCAACAGCATTACCAATGGAGTAGCATCGTTGAATGTGGTGACTTAATGATGTTTCTTCTATACTGGATATAAAATGTAGTAGCTGTAAAGATAGATTATATAGCTGCTGTCACTGTCCAGGAGAAGGCATGGAGAATGAAGGCTGTTGGGGAAAAAGAATAATGGACTTAAGACATAACAGGCAGACAGCATGGAATTGTGGAGTGGGATGTCCAAGGTCAGCATCGTGTGTACAAGCCCAGGCTGGCAGTAAGTTGATGATGCCAGAGATATAGTCATAAAGTTGGGTATCATCTATCCACAGGAGAACATTTCGTGAGTGGAGGTAGATTAGTGTCCAAGACAAATAATGTGTATTATTTAGGAATCTGTAGCACCCAAATGAAGCAGCAGGGTTCTGAATTATAGTGGCTATGATTTTTAATGATGTTTTAATTAGAATATAATATCCATTCAGGAAAGTGCACTGACCTCAGATCAGAAAGTATTTGGTTAGAGAAGGATGACAGTATAACATTTCAACGATTTGAGATTTAAAGTAATACTACTGTGACCTTCTTGTGTCTTTAGCAGCCACAAATGTAGATATTTACATCTGTAATAACGCTGAGAGTCTGCAAACACGCATATGAGTGTATGTGTCCAAAGTGAAGGAGGCACAGCCTCTGCTGTGAAGTGTGGTGGGTCACAGTGAACCACTTAGAGGTGCTCCTGGAGGAGTGGAATAAGCAGACACAGGTCTGCTAGAATAGGGACACAAAGAAGAAAGATAGCATCTGAGGCCATGAGCTAGAGTGTGGCTCCGAGGCAGAGTGCTTCTCTAGCTTCTGAGACCATATGCAAATATTAGTGGGAGTGTCTATGAGGAACATTAGGTAATTGTTGATGGGGCTGCCACTTCTCTCTAAGTACATCTGATATGACTGTGGTTTAAAACATATAAAGACTTCTGTAGTGTGGCGATGCCTTATCCATTGAAATCCAGGGTCAAGATGTTAATTTTGCTTAGAACAAAGTGTAAATCAGTGCGAGCGGTAGAGAAAGTAGGTTCAATTCCCAAGACACATGCCAATGAAGTTACATTGAATTCAATGGGAGCACACATATTTCTCTGATTCCAGCCTCAAGTTCCCATGCTACCAGGTAAGAGTGTGGTCTAGGAACTCATGGTTGAAATCGATGCCAAATTATGGCCCAACCTTTAATCTAGTGATCCTGGGTGACTAGAGAACGAACTCAGAACTGGTTGAAACAAGACCAGTCATCAACACCATACCAGCATACAAGTCAGTTTCCTGGCTGTCTTCTTGGGTTCCATTTAAAATGGTTCAGGACTAAGTTGGGAAGTTAATTTTCCTCAAGGGTCTGGCTCCTGGTAGGTGGAACACACTCCAGTGGATCCCTATGCACCTGAGAGTACATAGACATTATATAGACCACAGATAGATAATATTTAGACAGCACTGACTGGATTAGATAGGTTTAGAAATAATGAGGACATAAAGTTGAGTGGGTATGGAATGAGGGGGTGGATCTGGAAGGGTTGATCAATGTGGGAAGCGCCATTTTAACTGTTGATAGGATGATTCCTTAAAGAGATGGGTAAATTGAGCTGAGTATCAACAATTCCTTTAATGATTCTCTGCTTCCTGATTGCAGATGCAATGTGACCAGCTCTCTGAAGCTCCTGCCACCATGGCGTTCCCACCATGGTGATTATGCCTTCAATATTGAGTTGAAGTAATTTCTTTATCTCTTGAGTTCCTTTTATCAGAATAATTTATCTCAGCAATAGCAAAAGTAACTAAGTGAATTTCACAGCTGCCAAAAACATGCCTTCATTTTCTAACTTTGAGTAAATAATACCTTGTGTTTCAAGATCTAGCCTCCTAAAAATGCTTTAATTTGTTTGTTCTAGACATGACAGCATCTTGGAGGATCTGGGGATGTGTTTTTTTTTCTCTTTGATTATGCATTGTTGCTTTCAATATCTCCTGTACTGCACGAGGCGTTTCAGGATTTGTGGACATCTTCAACAAAATGTCACCAGAAAGAGAATAAAAATAGGGAAGCAGGGAGCTAAAGAAGGTCTCTTTTTTTGTTATTTATTTATTTATTATGTATACAATGTTCTGTCTGTGTGTGTATGTCTGCAGGCCAGAAGAGGGCACCAGACTTCATTACAGATGGTTGTGAGCCACCATGTGGTTGCTGGGAATTGAACTCAGGACCTTTGGAAGAGCAGGCAATGCTCTTAACCTCTGAGCCATCTCTCCAGCCCCCAAGAAGGTCTCTTTTGCATGACAACAATGACTAAACTGTTGTACAAGGCTCTGGCATAAATGCAAAGAGATTGCTCAGAGGCTGAAGATGCCTGTTGTCAAGCCTGACCACCTGAGTTCAATTCCCAGGGTCCCACTTGTTAGAGGAAGAGAACTGACTCTTGCAATATGTCCTCTGACCTTTGCGCACACATCATGGCACTCAGGGGCAACATACATGTGCATGTGCTTGCACACACATATACATATGCACAAAAATAAATAAATACCTTAATAAAAATAGTAATTGCCAGCAATAGAGGACACAGGTCCTAGTATTGCAATTTACAATTCAGTGTGGAAACTGAAGCACTGAGAACTTATTGAGCTTCCTATTTTATATGTGTGTGTGTGTGTGTGTGTGTGTGTGTGTGTGTGTGTGTGTGTGAAGAGTGTAGCTAAGAGTCATTAATGGACTTTCTCAGCCCACCCAGTGAACTGTTTCACTATGCTGTTGCTAAAGACCTATAAATAATATAGATAAAAAACATATCCTAGTTTCTTAAATAAACCTCAACTTTGACAACTTCTATAAATTGTGTATTCGTCTGCATGAGTCATAATAAATCAATGGCCTAAAGTACAGATGTGGAAATAAGTATCCAATCATAAATATCTAAGACTGCGGAGCTGGTGTGGAAGGAGGCACGTGCTCACATACCCTACCATGCAGCTGAGAGGGGCTGCATTGCTCTGCACACACATTATTGCTGCAAGTTTTCCCCCAGCCTGTTTCAGTTTCTTTGTTGCTTCTCCGTATCTCATTTTTATTCTGCTTGTGGTCTAAAGAGATCCTGCAACCTGTCTTTTTTCTGTAGCTAGAGGTGGCTAGGAAGACTAACACCCACATTATAGACCAATGTTCAGAATCCCATTTTGCTTTAAATATACCATCCCAAAAAAATTTAGTCTTGGGAGCTCCGAGGCTGGAGTAGCTGGAAAATAGTCGATGCTGTCAAGGCAGTACAAACTAGAACAACAGCCATGCAATGCTTATGCCAATGCAGGCACACAATCAGTAAAACCCACGGAAATAAATGAAAAGCAGGCATTGGATAGAACCTAGAACAATCTCCTGCTCCCCACCTGAGTGGATTTTTACGACACTATGTAATTTCAGATGGCCCAAGGCTGAAGGTCCATTATTAGCCTGTGGGATGGCATTAACACTCTAGCGATGCTAATGTCACTTCACAACTCACAGTACTAGTTTCTAGGACTCCCAGACCTGCCTTGGTAATTGTTTTCATTTTGCTCTTTAGCATGGAGAATAGTTCTCCGGGACTAAGGCAATTCTAGAGTTAGGTGGCTGTTTACCAATCTAGGACATTAATATTGCTCAGCAAAACTCTAATACTTGATTTCTATCCCTGCCTCTGAGGCTACAGAGCAGTCCCTATTCCTTGATATGCATTAAAAATGAGGATGAATTGCTAAATCACATTAATGATTTCCTCATTTAGCAGGCACTAACAAGGAAAGCAAACCCCTCAGAGGCAGGACACGATCACACTTCAGACAGGGTCTGCTAATTGGAAACCACAAAACATGCACATGTGATTTTCCTATGTGGAAACAAATTGTGTTTGTTTGATTTGGGGACAGAGTTGGTGCTTGAGATGAGTGACCTTAAGTTGGGTTGAAGGGCATGAGTCTGGATTCTGGAACCAGGGGTTATTTTCAGCTTTGTTACTTACTAGGTAAGTGACCTAGCGTCTCAGTTTCCTATGTTATAAAATTAAGATACTTCCTGCATCTCCCCTCCTACAGCATTTCTTCTCCTTTTCTCTTCTTGTAGATGGACTTGTGAGGGCTGAATGAGATAGTTGAAGTGTCCAGGAAAATGTCTATCCTTCTGTTTTCTTAACTTTGTTATGTAAATTGTTTGGAGAAGTTTGTTCAATAAGTGGTCAATAAAAGCACCACAAAAGGGAACTCTCATTGGTACCAGTCCTTCTCAACTGGCTCCTGTGTTTAGAACAAAATAGAATAGTGTTGAGTGTATCAGTTAGACTATTTTTGAAATGTGATTCTAAATAGGCCATTGTACACGCATGGGTCATGGAAATACAGCTGGAGCAAGCATGGAGGGAAGCATGTTGCAATGAAAGCTACACAGGGCAACTGTTTAGGGCTGAGCTGTCTGCTCTCTGCAAGTTGTGAAACTTCTCCCAGGATTGGTTTCCTCATCTGCATCCCAGCTGCATCCACTGTTTGACTATGAAGACAAATTCCTGAACAAAAGAGGGATTTCTGCAGCTCAGTAGACAAGCCTGCTGCCCTGGGAGTCAGAAGCTTTTACAAGAGGTGGCCATTCACTCTCGCTACCATTTCTTGAGTATTTAGATTAGGCAGTTTCTTGGGATCCCATGTGGATGGTGGCACGGTGAAGGAGAGAGCTCAGTTGGTTATTTCCAAACGGGGAGTGTGGGGAGTGTTCTACATAGCCAGCCCTATTTTTCTTCTTTCCTTTTCTTTTTTAAATTATGTAAGTTCTCCTCTTTCTTTCTTTTTCTTTTTTTCATTGATTTTTATTGAGCTGTACAATTTTCTCTGCTAGCCTCCCTGCCTCTCCCCTCCCTTTCAACCCTCTCCCAAGTTCCCCATGTCCCCAATTTACTCAGGAGATCTTGTTTTTTTCTACTTCCTGTGTATATTAGATCCATGTATGTCTCTCTTAGGGTCCTCATTGTTGTCTAGGTTCTCTGGGACTGTGATTTGTAGGCTGGTTTTCTTTGCTATATGTTTAAAAACCACTTATGAGTGACTACATATGATAATTGTCTTTCTGGGTCTGGGTTACCTCACTCAAAATGATGTTTTCAAGCTTTATCCATTTGCCTGCAAATTTCAAGATGTCATTTTTTTTTCTGTGTGGTACTCCATTATGTAAATGAACCACATTTTCCTTATCCATTCTTCGGTAGAGGGGCATTAAGTTGTTTCCAGGTTTTGGCTATGACAAACAATGCTGCTATGAACATAGTTGAGCACATGTCCTTGTGGCACGATGAAGCATCCTTTGGATATATACCCTAAAGTGATATTGCTGGGTCTTGAGGAAGGATGTTTCCTAATTTTCTGAGAAATTGCCACACTGATATGCACAGGGGCTGTGCCAATTTGCATTCCCACCAGCAATGCAGGAGTGTTCCCTTTACCACATCCTCTCCAGCATAAGTTGTCATCAGTGTTTTTAATCTTGACCATTCTTACAGGTGTAAGATGGAATCTCAGAGTTGTTTTGATTTTCATTTCTCTGATGGCTAAGGATGTTGAGCATTTTCTTGATTTCTTTCAGCCATTTTAGATTCCTCTGTTGAGAGTTCTATATTTAGGACTGTATTCCATATTTTAATGGAATATTTGTTCTTTTGATGACCAGTTTCTTGAGTTCTTTGTATATTATGGAGATAAGACCTCTGTCTGATGTGGGGTTAGTGAAGATCTTTTCCCATTCTGTAGGCTGTTGTTTTGTCTTGTTGACCTTGTCCTTTGTTTTACAGAAGCTTTTCATTTTCAGGAGGTCCCATTTATTAATTGTTTCTCTCGGTGTCAGAATTTCTGGAGGCATCACAATCCTTGACTTCAAACTCTACTACAGATATACAGTACTGTAAACAGCCTGGTATTGGCATAAAAACAGACAGGAGGACCAATGGAACTGAATAGAAGATCCAGATATTAATCCACACACCTTCAAACACCTGATTTTTGACAAAGAATATCAAATGGAAAAAAGAAAGCATATTTAACAAACAGGGTTGGTATAATTGGATATCAACATGTTGAAGAATGATAACAGATCCATATCCATCACCATGCACAAAACTCAAGTCCAAATGGATCAAAGTCCAGCAATGATTTTCTTAGAATGAGAGAATAAGAGGTTATTTAAAAGACATTTTCTAGTTCTAAACTCTGTGTTTTCAGTCAGTTTATATACTAGTATTATACATAACCTCAAAGATGTGCTTGGGAACTGCCCAGACTAAAGAGACACTCAAGTATACAAAATGACTTCCCAGTGGCTAAACTCTTTTTAGTGTTCAAATCCTCCACGACGTGTCACTTAACACTTTCAATATGACACATTCTGTGGTCGCTTTTGAAACATAATATTAAATATACAGTGCAGAACTGTAGAGGGTTAGGAAAATTTCTTGTTACAGTTGTTCATGGTTAGCCAGGGTCCGTGGTCTATAGTTCCAGAACTCTAGAAATAAAGTCAAAAGAAGTGCCCAGAGTTCAAGGCCAGCCTTGGTGTGATGGCTAGCTATTCTTGGTGGTCATTTTGTAGCAGGGGTGCATATGAATACAAATCTGAGAGGATAATAATTCTTGGTAATGATGCGGTGTTATGCTTAGAAAGCCACTCTGCAATCTCTAATCTTATTGTAGTCCATGCTAGGTAGAATTTCTGTGCAGCCATTTCTGGCAATTTCCATCTCTTTATCCCCCTTTATGTGATTCTTTTAGACTAAAAATCAAATAATGCATCATTACCAAGAATTATTATCCTCTCAGTGTTCAAGAAATAAGCAATAGGAACCTTTCTGTTAGGCAGCCTCTTTGGGTTAAGTTTCTGAACACACTGACAGATTTGTGGTTTCCAAGTGCAGAATGTGTCCAAGGCCTACACATCAGTCATCTCTCCTCCACCCAACAGACTACCAGCAAAACACCATAATTCTTTTTTTTTTAAACACCATAATTCTTGTAGAGCTCCTATAAACAAAAATTTAAGGATCTCCATATGTGTTATTGTGGAAGAATTGACCTGGGCTCCTGTTGAATCTACATCATCCTAAAGGTTAATATTGGCCTTCTGAGAGAGAACTTGCAAGGTTCCAAGGTCATGCTGATTTGATTAAAATTGCCAGAGCAGAATTTCTGGCAGAGGTTCATCACTAGTCTTCTCGGGGTGATTTTAGAACTTGCTGTTTTCTACTTGTGAACTGCACAGAATCTAGATATTTCTAGGTGACATTTAATATCTTGAGGGGAGTGGCTCCCTCTCCTCTTTCAGCTCATGTTCCCATGTCCCCTAGATCTGTTCTTCACAATGGTTATGACTTCTCGCTGTCTCTGCACAAATGGGACTCTTCCTTAAGGAATTCTTTTATCTTCCTAATATATCAAGGTTCTATAATTCTCACCTTATCTGTAAACTCTTTTATGATTTTCCCGACCTTTGTAAGTTATAAGTTCCTTGCTCTCTTTTCACAACTACTCCTGGAACTGGGAATACGCTGCTTGGATGTGCAAAGGCCTTTGAGTAGCACGTTATCCTCCCTTGATCACAACAGCCACCAACCCTGAATATTTGCTGAGCATCTATCAAAGAATCCACACAGGGCTACCACAAGCAAAAGGGTGGAATTTAAACAGAATGTAATATCCCTAAGTGCCATATATGGGGAGACCCCCAAATGGTAATGGTCAAAAATATTTTGGCTACAGTACATCTCAGAGCCAGAAGTCTCACTTGCTTGGTTGAGGACAGGGCATAACTCTTCTTAGGAGTCTGCGTTTTAAAATTCCACTCTCCTACCCTGAATCTGAAGTCACAGTAAGTGGGTACTTGGAACATCTGGGTTATCTGGCTCTTGGTGTGTAGTTTTCCCTCTGAATTGAAAACACTCCCTTCTGGATGGAGAAAAGAGCTTCATATGATGAAGGAAGTAAATGAAATTTGCTCAGCTTAGGAAGACCTGAAAATTACAAGATTCACAGGGCATCTCTTCGAGGTTATTAAAAGAGTGAAAAGTTGTTGATGAAGGAGACTCTCTGGTTGGCTGAGCTGCCTGCAAGACATGCAGGGATCACTAGAGACCCAGCTTTTGTGAGTTGTCTCCCATGCCTGGTAGACATTTTGATAATGCAGGGGCCTTACTCCAGGGCTAACCCTTCACTACACGCCCGTAGGGAACCCCAGTACACCCTCTGATCCATCAGTGGAGACATGAATTGATTTATTTCTCTGGGATGTCATTGGAACCCTATCTGAAGTGAACAGATGTTTCTTCATGTATGTCAGAAAAACATCACACAACATCACTTTATTTATTTCATGCCCTAACATCTAGCCCTGAATGAAATGCTTTTTTTGTTGTTTTGTTTTTTCAAGACGGGCTTCTATGTGTAGCCTTGGTTGTCCTGGAGCTTGCTCTGTAGACAAGGCTGGCCTTGAACTCACAGAGATCCCACTGCCTCCATCTCCTGAGTGCTGGGATTAGAGGCTTGTACCACCACTGCCTGACTTGAATTACATACTCTTATGCGTTTATAAATCTTGTTTTCCCAGTCCAAATAGAAGATTAAGAACCGCTTTTTCCTTTTATAGATGTGATGTGAATTTAAGATGTTAACATCTGGGCAAATAGTTGATACTAATTAAATATTATTGGCAATTTGACAACTTTCAAAACCAGAATTTGAGGGCTATAGAGGCAATTTAGCAGTTAAATTCATACTGCTCCTGTAGAGGACCCAAGTTTGGTTCCCAGCACCCGTGTTTGACAGCTCACAACCGCCTGTAACTCCAGTTATAGAGGATCTGACAACCACTTCTGGCCTCTGAGGATACCTACACACACGTGGCATACACTCACATACACAATAAAAAGTTAAAAACAAACTGTGCAGCTCTGAATGTTTTACCCATGAATAATTTCTAATGATTGATACACAAGGATGGCCATGTATCAATACACATGTTTGCTGGGAGCTGATTGCTGTGTGCCTCGGTTTAAAGTGTTCATGCCTCCAACATTGGTCAGCATAGTACCACCTTTCCATATTCTATCTGGTGCACATTCTGACAGGTGAGGATGCAAGGATCCCCCAAACACAAGTGGGATTATTGTGGTGGTTATGTGTCAGAATGATTTCAAAAGACATTGAGAAAAGTGAGACCCAATCATCCACTCAAACACACACGCTTACATGTAAACAGATGCCCTGATGGCCTCTGTAACTGAGCATCTGTATGTAGTTCGGTGCTGTTGCAGGAACGAGGCTATCATCCTTCATAGTTGGACAGTGGAAACCAGAGAAAATCCTGCACCCCAAGAAGGTGTAGAAACACCTCTAATACACTGGTGCTGCTTCCCCCTTCCTCTTGAACTGCGGTTTCTCTCTCATATGATAATAACAACCGAGTCATGTTTTCCACACACCAGAGTCGGGTGTGCTCATCTGTGAGACTCATTTCCAGTAATCCAGGTATGCTGGGAACCCTGGTAGCTTTTGATATAGAAAAGAGGTGGGCCGTGAGGCTGAGACACATCTGATGCACCTGCCTTTGCACCAAGTGGGCATCAGGTGGGGTGAGTAGGTCAAGCTGTGCCCTGAAAGTTCGTTTGCTATAATCTGATGATCAGAGGTCCTCAGACAGTGTATTCTCAAAACGGTCAGATATCACTTGTTTTTCTATCTTAGAAAATGCACTCCTTAATTTAAGTTGCAAAAAAAAAAAAAAAAACAGTTCGCGTAAATTCCTATAAGCTTACAAAACAAAAATCTAAAAGGTCTTTAAAACTTACCTTTGCTTATTTGTATTAGGAGTGGGGGTGGAAGTCAGAGGACCATTCACAAGATTCAAGTCTCTGCTTCTACTGTGTAGGTTCTGGGAGTTGGGCTTGGTGGCCAGCACCTTTCCTCCCTGGACTAGCTCACCATTCCAAGACGGAATTTAAATAATCCTCAGGTTTTGTTTATTTTTCTCTTCCTTCTTGGAAGCAGTATGAAACAACCATGAGGCTCTTCTTGTTCGAATTCGAGCACATGGAAAACATAGATCTCTCTCGTTCCTACATACATCACTGCCTATTCCAGAAGTACACGAGCAACATGGATCTCTCCCGTTCCTACATGCATTGCTGCCCATTCCACTTGGTTTCTCTTTTCCATGTAAGTCTTTAGTTCCAAACTGGTAGGAGTGCTTTGAGGACAAGGATTGATTTGAACATCTTCTCTGTTTCCCTTAATAAGGCAAACAGAAATCAGGCAGCACCAAGGTGAACTTTTGTCATTTTTAACCACACTTTGGTGACCCACCGGAAATACTGAAATATCACTGGGTATCATTAGCTTTATATGAAAAAAAATAGAAACTGTACCCGGCATGGTGGCACATGCCTGTAATCCTAGCACTTAAGAGGCTGAGACCTGAGGACAATGAGTCAGCTTGGGTTACACGATAGGAAATGGTCTCAAAACAAAACAAGTCTTTCTCCCTCTCCCCTCTATCTGTTGTAGGAGGCTGTTCATTTGTTCCTGGCCCCGCAACCCAGAAATAATCACACAGAAACTATATTATTTAAATCACTGCTTTGCTCATTAGCTCTAACTTTTTATTGGCTAGCTTTTACATTTTAATTTAACCCATTTCCATTAATCTGTGTATTGCCACTTGGTTGTGGCCTACCGGCAAGGTTGGACATCTGTCCCTGATGGTGGCTCCATGGGTTCTCCTCAACTCTGCCTCCTTTCTCCCAGCAATCAGTTTTGTTTTCCCTGCCAAGCTCTCTTCTACCCTATTGGGCCAAGCCAGTTTCTTTATTAACCAATGGTATTCACAGCATACAAAGGGGACTCCCACATCTATCTCTTTTTTGCTGTCTCTGTTACACACCCTTTCTCTCTTTCCTCACCGCACATACCCAAAAGCTTTCACTACTTCCCTTTCTAATAGTTTGTCAAATGCAGCTGCATTAAGGACTAATTTTATAGCTTTTGTAACCAAGGATAAAAAGTAACCCATGTAGCTTATTATCCTTGAGAAATTAGAATATGAATAAAGAGATTTTTAAGCAAATGAGAGCAAGAGTTAGATGTCATTAGCTTAAACTGTTTCCTAGTTTTCATTTTAACATAATCATTCTAAAAAGAAAGTCTGACTTTTCTTATACATAACCACATCATTGGAATCAACTAAAAATACTTAGATATCAGCCAATAATGCAAAACTGCACAGTCATTGTCTAGTACTATGATGTAGTCCAAGATAAAAGCCTAAGAACTGTGTCTAATTAAAAGAGTAGATCACTTCGGAGAATCCTTGGGTTATCGTGTAAGCCTTGGCTCTGTTAGCTGATCAGTGCCCCCAATAGATTGAAGCTCTCCTGGACCCCATCTTCTAAAGCTGGGAGGACTTACACTTGCAAATTAATAAACATGGAAAGTCCACACAAGCAAGCAGACTTGGTGGACACTGGCTCCCACCTCTGGGACTACTCATTCCATCTGTTTTCGCCGATTCTTACCAAGTCACCTACATACCCAGTTCAAACTGGTTTCAGCTTTTGGGTCTTGATGCTCCCTGCATCACAGTTCTAAAGCATCATGCTGCCCTAGCTTCTCCCACTCAACCTCTGCTTTGTTCCTGTCAGAATTTTCGATGGGCCTCTGGCACCACATAGTGTTGATAAAATTAGAGGGCCAGCAGGGACATCAGGGACACAGCCCCCCTCCTGCATTCTCCACTAGGGAAAGCCAACTTTAAATAATGGGGACACAATTTTTTTCATTGAGGGACAGAAATATTGCCTCTTTTGGTGTCTCATTTAGGAAATAAAGACAGCAAAGTTACATCAAATTGATCATTACTGACTTATTTGTGTGAACAAGGTCTGTAATTTCTTAAATAGCTTACTGGGTCTCATTACTCACCCTCTTCTAAATGTTTTATATAAATTACACATAATTAAATATAGGAAATAATGATAAAGCATGTCTAACAAAATACAGAAACCTCTGCCCTTGATGGTCCCAGTCCTGGTTCCCTTTGTTATTTTGTGCACAAAATAACACAAAGCTGTTAAGGTTTTTTTCACTTTCAGCTGAGCCCATATGTTCTTTTTGCGGGCTTGTTGCTGCTGCCTATTGTGCGGTTAGGGTTAGGGTTAGGGCTAGGACTTTACACAGAGACATGGAAAAGTTACACGCGATTCAGGCTCTGCACTAGATCAGTGGCTCCAGACTGGGGACAAGGAAAACTTTGTTGGACAGAGATAGATGAGGGTGCCATTGCCTTCTAAAATAAAACATCTTTGTCCCTTCAGTGACATTTATGGGGCTCAGAATAAGAGTTATAGTGGGGCCTAATGGAAGAGAGAAACTGGCTCGGGAACATTGCTGGAACGACATTGTTAGTCTGCTCTGTTCTGGCAGTTCTTTGAGGATGAGCAGAGAAGGTGCACTATCCGAGAAGTCGGGAACTAGACCCTGTTTCTAAGATTATGAATATGTATCTATTTTCTACTTATTTAATCTCATTGTGCTTCATTTTCATTGCTTATCAAAGCAACCCATTTTTATTTACACCTAAATCAATAATCAATATTAATATATCTACTCTGTGTTCCTGGAATAAGATTTTGGGTTGTCAGCTATTAACATAGTATATATGTAAGACTATATATATATATATATTCATACACACATACAATGCGTATTTATATACACTAGATTTTAAGAAATCTAACATATACTTTTTTAACAAATACGCATATGTATATATACTAAATTTTACTTTTATTTTTGATTATGTTTGTGTGTCTGAGAGGGGGAGAGGGGATTGTCCATATGCATGCAGTGCTCAAGGTGGCCAGAACAGAGGAGGGTGTCAGATTTCCTGGACCTGGAGGCCCAGTTGCCTGCTGGGACCTGAAGTAGCGCCCTCTAGCAGAGAAGTGGGAGCTATTTACCACTGAGCTGTCTCCCAGCTCTTGAGTTGATATTTAAAGCAACATTGTTTTTACATGAAGTGTTTGGTGATGTTTATTTATTATCAATTATCATATTGGTTCACTGTAATTATGTAAAGTTTTGCTTTAAATACCTCAGACTTAATCTGCATTATCACCTCTGTTTCGACTTGCTTGCCATTCAACCTTTCTTTTCTTAGTGGAGTGACTTGAGAGGCCGCAGGGATGCATGTCAGTTTAGAAGGCAGGTGAGCTTCCCACTCTCCCTGTCCCCTTCTCTCTGCTTCTGTCATTTTTGACTCTGTGAAACCTGGCATCTTTTTACTAGAGTGGGCATTCCCCTCAATGTTGTCCTCTTTTTTTCTCAAATACCAATTAAGCCATGTTTTCATTTAAGTCATCCGATTGCCTGTAAGACAACCAAAACAAGAAATATCCCACAAAAGCCACCTTCAGTCTGCCTCAGTATCCACTCTCCTATATGCAGTGTTTCATACATCAGCGCATCTTCGTGTCCTTGAAATAAAAGGTCAAATACAATAGCAGGCGCAGCAGGAACACAGGTGCTACCTCACAAGTTTACAGTGAGTGTGGGCTGAATGGTGTGGACTAATAGAAATGGAAACCAGCTGGAGATAGTCCATTTCATCACACATTTAAATTACCTTTAATCTCATATTTTCCCACAGAAATCTACAATCACTCTGGAACTATGACTCCCTTTTTGGTTGGCTGTTTTAGAAGAGAACCAGCCTTTGGTGGCCTGGTAAAGAAGATGGCAGTTTTGGCTATCGAGATGCCGGAAGGGGCACCATATAACTTTACCACATTACCATCTCTCTGAGTGCATGTGTTCTTCCACTTGTTGGGTTAGGGTTCAAGGCAGGTGACTTTAGGAGCAGAGCCCTCCTGCTAGTGTTTGGTTTAGGCTCTGTGTTAGTGGAAGCGCTAGGGTCAGGGTTTAGAGCAAGGATAAGGTTAGGGTTAGTTTTAGGGTTAGGGTTGGAGTTAGGGTTGAGGTTCAGTTATTTCCAGAACTTGTCAATGTCTTCTTCAGAGTAAACACTAGAGACATTTCAGAAGTTGTTATTAATCATCTCCAGTACCTTTATCTGCTGAACCTGACGTTCTCAGACCTGAGTCTGGATTTCCAAGGGAAAGCAGCTCCAGACTCAGGATGTGACCTGCATGTCTTTCTCATCCTTAGCGCTGACATCAGGATGCTGGTGCTGATGATGCACGGAAAGTCCCCTAAATACATATGACAGCAGGACTCATCTCAGTTCATTTACGTTTTTCCAAGAGGTGAACAATGACTTTTTTTTTTCCTGGATCCCTGCCAGAATGACAATCGACCTTTGAAGTTTATCTTCCCTCTAGTCTTGACTAGTGGAAGTCTGTGAAACTGATACCTTGCTGCTTTGTGGAGAAATCAAGTAGGGGAAGGGAAAGCTGCTCTCTGATGTCTTCCCAATGGCTTCTGAAGGCAATGTCTCTTCCCAAGGTGCTACTCCTAGGGCATTTCATTGCCTGGATGAATCCATGGTCACATCCATCAGCTCAGGACTGGGGCGGGTAATGGTTGCAATCATGACTTTGGCTTGAGTTCTGTTCAAATTATTGTTTTCCCATTTGCCAGCGGTGAGCTGGCATTTCACACCTGGGATCATGGTGGTGGGAAAGTCTCACCAAGGCCTGGGGCCCCCTAGAGGCCAGGCAAACTCCCTCTTTTCTCTGTCTTATCCAAGTGATCCCTCATCTGGCACATTTTTGTTTTACTGAAGTAAGGTGGAGTCTATCAGAAGCCTCTGTCCTTTTGCTGATCGCTGTTACCCTAAACCCACCAAACTCTGCTGCAGCATCATCTGTTGCCCTCCTTCTTTGCGTAGTGATGGTGGCAGCAGCCATAGAGGACTTTCCAGGCACACAAAGCTGAACTAAGAGACCACACAGGGAGGGTCCATTCTGTGGCAAAACATATTCCAGAATGTGAGGACTTTGAAGACAGAACGGTTTTCAGAATCACAGAAGATCTGCTAAGGAGAGGCCCTAGAAACCAGTAAAAGCTATTAAGGTTACAGATGGAGTGCTCCCTTGAACATGAGCATCTCAGCTAGGGTCTGCTGCTTATTTCTGCCCTTTCCTTCTCCAGACATGAACCCTCATATCCTCACTGACGTGGTTCTGAGAGCTGGAGAGTTTGGTGGATGGAAAATAAGGTTGAGAATGATACATATTAATTTCGCCTGCACAAGTGTGAATGTGTGTGTGTGTGTGTGTGTGTGTGTGTTTGTACACTGTGAATCTGGTTTTTGTTTTTACTTTTATTTTTGCTTTTTCAAGACAGGGTTTCTCTGTAGTTTTGGAGCCTGTCCTGGAAGTAGCTCTTGTAGACCAAGCTGGCCTCGAGCTCACAGTGATCCACCTGCCTCTGCCTCCCAAGTGCTGGGATTAAAGGCATATGCCACCATGGCCCAGCATGCTCTGTGTGTTTTTGCTTCATCAAAATTGTATCTCACCATCATAGGATGGAGGAAAAGCATGCTCCTTAGAGTTAGAGAAACTAGGAGAGCAAAGCACGCTCTCTGAATTTGAGACACCATTTGACTTGTTTGGATGTCAGCTTTCTTAAGGTATCACTTGAAATCAATGGTTAACTCATAGAGTTGTTTTATATTACTCAAATTAATGCAAACAAAGTGTTTAGAGCAATGTTCTGCACATAGCATGTGCTCAGTAAAACTGTTTGTTCTCAAGGCAAATAGCTGATATCTTTCAGTAGGCAACCCTGCCTCTGAACTCACTTGTTTACGAGTCTCTAAGACAATTCTTCTACTGTTTCTTCCTAGATAGCATCCCTGTGTTCCCCTTCTATACCATTTGTCCCCGAAGACCCCTGAAGCCTTCAAACTATCTCTATCTTCTTTTCTTAGCGATCAATACCCATTACACATAGCTCTGGATTATAGACGTCCTGGTGAAAGACGTTAATGGAGCCTGTCAAGCCACAGCACAACCACTTCCTTATAGAGAGGCACTTGAGTCTCCTAAAAGCCTGACCTTCAGTTAGAAAGTGATCAGGAAGCTTCAAATAAGCCCGAGAATCTGATCAATATTTTTCACTCTTTGGCTGTGATTAGCAGAAGGACATCAGTTGTCACCAATAGTCTACCACAAAGCCAGACACATCAACTAAGAGTCCAGCATTTCTTCACATTGACCATCCATTGCAGATCCTTAGGATGAAGGTCAAGGGCTCTTCAGGTTTCCATGGCAGCAGAGGGCCACTTGCTGACCTTCATAGAAACAAATGACTGGACAGTACCTACTGAAAACAAATAAAGCCCATTCCCCTTTAGCGTTCAGAAGTCTGGGTTATTGCTGTGTTGGTGTCCAGAACATCAGAGCCGAAAGTAAAGCCATGTGTTTTTCTGGTTGGAAGTGTCCAATCAAAGGTGTCAGATTGCCGTTCATCTCCTATTCTGTTTTATTTCGGTGTATGTCTTCCCTTTGACCCATAATCTTGGCAGAGTGAGAAATGAGAGCGGGAAAATTTCACACCAATTTCCATTTCTGAGAATTGAGAATGAAGTTAGTAAATTTCAATGTTTATTTCAAGTCATCTCTTTGGAAAGTCTGGGATCTCTGGGTAAAGACTCATTCACCTGAAATGTAGCTAGCTATGTCGCCTCCTTGTGTTCCATCTGTGAACTTCATTGCCTGGAAACAGTTTTTTTCTCTGAGAACGCTGGGATGGGAGCTCTCCAGTTTCAGCACTTTGAAAGTGAGTTTTCTATTCTGCAGTCATTGACAGGATACATGGCTTGAGAAAATGGGAGCGAGGTCTATAATGACAGATATGTTTAATATGTGTTTGGGATCCTGGCGGGGACCGCTATGAGTCATCGAGACTGTCTCGTGGATCATTTCTATAGCTCCTTTTGTGGCACCATAGTTTCATTCCTGACAAAAACCTGAAAATATATTGAGATCCCTTGGCATCACAACCTTTGAAAACTATCGCAAATGTCGATTCTGTCTTGTGTGTTGGTTGAGTGTTTGAAAGGTGACTTCCCTCCTCACAAACCTCTCTGTGACCACATGGCCCTTCAGTGTGCAGTCACTAATGCCTCTGATCGTGTTTCCACCACCATATTCTAGGTGTTTCTATGAGCTGCTCGTGTCTGCTTAGTTTAGAGCTCAACAATTTGGGTAGTAGTTTCACCTAAACCCTAGGAACTAATGGTCTGTGTGTAGGCTGCAGAGCATGGTCACTGGTCAGCTGGTCTTCAGTCCTTATTCTCTACGTTCTGGCTCTGGTTCCGAATCCCTCACTGAGGGATACATGGATGGGGGATGGAAACATGGACACTTGGGCTCATTCTTAGAGCTCCTCTCCATCCAGTGATCAGGTTGGTCCCTTTCCCAGTCTCAGCTGCAACTAGCAAGCTCAGTTTCATCAAAGCGCATCTCCGTTCTGTTTTTCTACTACAGGCTTTGACACTGTGCACATAAAGCTCTCGCTTTTCTCCTAAAGTCCATGGAAGGCCAATTAAAATCCGCAGGGCTAGCGGTGAAGCTTGATAATAGAAGGTGTGTTTTGCATGCACCAAGACCTGAGTTCGATGCCCAGTTGAGAGGAAAAAAAATAGCAATAAACATAGAGACAAAATGAGCTGAAAGATACTGGGACATTACAAGAAGTTGTGCTCAGGAAAGACCCAGAAGCTTCAGCTTCCTCTACCTCCTGATACATATGCCTCATCTAAGGACAGATGGGATATGATTTATCAGCAGATTAGCTGGGGCAAGCTTGGAGAACTATGGGTAACATCTAAGGGACTAGCCTGTGAGAAGGCTCTGGGATTACCCAAAGTAAGCATAAGCAGGTTAGAACTCTGGGGAGATTGCCTACTGGAGGATCAGGAGGATGGAGCTTGGGGAAAGGCCAGACATAGTTATAGTGAGAGAAAGAAGACGTTTGGGGAACAATGACCAGAAGTTAGCAATCAACTGAATGTGGAGACCAAGGCGAGATAAGAAACAATTGGGCTAAACTTTTTTTTTTTTTGAAGAGATGTTGGATAAACACCAATGAAAAATAGAAAAAAAAAATCAAGAGGGCGATCCTTTAATAAGGGATTTGAACGACACCACAATGTGTGTGTTCTTCACCAACACATGGCACATTCAGGAGACTCTGGAAGAGAGGCTTTCCCTGTGTTTGCATACTGTGTTATTGTCTGGTTCAGTGGGACCGAGGGGAACAAGCTTGACCTATCCTGAGTTACTGTGTGCTCTCTATGTGAGATATCAGCTCACACACCCTTGGTTGTGCCAAGGCTGAATTGCTCGAGTTCAGAAACCCACAGTCTTTACCAGATGTAACCCAGTTTGAGTGCAAGAAAGAGCCAAGAAAGCGAGTCGACGTTTTGCTTTCAGATGTAATGACCAACCACACCAGGAGACACAGACTGATCATTTGTACCAAGTATTAAGAACACCTAAAAATGTATGATATTATGATGAACGCTGGACCAGACCATGCACTAACCAATCACACCCGATTGAAGTCCTCCCCCTTATCTCATAACATTAACGGAGCGCCCCAAGACCGAAGCACAGCAGGCAAGTTGACTGCTTACCCAGTCGCTTGTCCTCAGCCTCGTTCAGGTGAGACCGAAAAGGACTCTTGCCTCAGCCCCCAAGCTTGAGATCAGCTTCTTCTGTCCATGACATTTGGACCATTTCAAGCTGACCCTTGTCACCTTCTGTCAGTACCTGCATTTGACTTCTGACCTGCACAGCTCTGCACCTGGGCTTGGTAAGACTTCTCATCTGGTCTCTACAGACTGTTTCTGGACCTTTGCATCAGCTCTCCCCCATGGACCATGCCAGATACCTGCATCATCTCTCACCTGTGGACCATTCTGGGACCCCTGCATCAGCTCTCCCTTATGGACCATTCCTGGATCCCTGCATCAGCACTCTCCCTCTGTTAGGACAACACCTCTCTCTTCCTCAGCCTCATTATTCCTTTCTTAGTCATTCTGTAAAATACATATTATGGTGTATAATCTAAAAGTTAGTAATAGTAGTTAAAATAGAATGATCGAACCTGTGACCATCAATGGCCAGGCCAGCTATCAAGCAAAATCACAGCCAGTGAAATTAAAGCAGCACCTGAAGCTGCCTTTGTTTGATACATTCTCCCCTTGTAGGAAGACACAAATATGTTTATACTTCTCACACAGCATGTTCAGAGAAGGACTTCTCACTGAATAATGGAATTTCTCTTTTAGTCCTCATAGATTTACATAGAATATTTTACTGTCTTCAGGCATAAAAACGTTACCCATGTACCATTCCTTTTTCTTACGGTGCAGAGATTGACCTAGAAGTTTTAGCAGTGAGCTCTACCACTGAGCCACATCAACAGGCCACAGTTTTTCAAGACAAAGCCTCCCTTTGTAGCTGAGACTGCCTTGAGCTCACTACACAGCCTAGGCTAGCTTCAGACTTTGTAGTTCCTTGCAGATACTGGAATCTCCTCTTCCTCCTCCCCTCCTCCTCTTTCTCCCCTCCTCTCTTTCTTCTTCCTTTTACTCCTCTTCCTTCTTTCACTTCTCCTTCTCCTTTCCTTCTCCTCTCCCTCCACTTCCTCCCCCTCTCTTCTCCCCTCCCCCTCCTCTTCTTCTCCCTGACCTGACCTCACTTTCCTTCATCTAGCCCCACCACCACCACCACCATAAGCTGCATCTCCAGCCCAATATTTTTTCTTAATGAAGCAACTTTGGTTAAATCCATTGATGAGATGCAGTGGGAAACTGATGTGTGTGATATGCTGAGTCACCAGGACTCTCAGGGATGCTTCCAAGAGGATAAATTGCAAGGGCGCAGCCACAGAAACACCACCAAGAACAGTACACTCTGTTCTTCCCTTGCTTTTATTTCACTGAATCACAAACATTTTGTTCAGCGTTTGAGATCTTTATTTCAGTATAAGGGAAAAATAGCAATAGCTTCAGCAGGCTTAGCGGTCCCCAACAAGAAAACAGACACTGTGAGAGCAAGAGGGCTCCCCTACCCACAGATTCTGTATAAGGAAAGAACCCCACACAAGGCAACAAACTCACAGGCCTGCAGAGATCCACAGGACGGGAACTGAACACTGAGCACTCATCCAGGTATCTTGAGGCTTCAGGGGTCTAGCAGGCACATAAGGAGGTGGAGGGAACTTTAAAAGGTTCTGACATCTACAGAACTGCTTACAGAACTCTAGAAAGGCAGACCTAGGAAACCAGAGTTTCTAGCAGCCCCATGCGTTATGGCTATTCTGTAATCCATGAGTACGTTCTGTAGTTCTCTGCACTTTTAGTCTACTGGTGTAAGTCACTACCCTGCACTTACCTCCCTGACACGTCTACGGGAGACAATCTAATTTAAACCAGATTTCAATGATGTATCTTGAAAATCAAAATAGGCACTCTGTTTGTTTTGATCTTTCTGGGGTTTTGTTTTGTTTTGGTTTGTTTTGGTTTTAGTTCTGGGGGTTGAATCTAGGGTGTGTCCCACCATGTTATACCATTGAGCTCATTCCCAATGCCCCTAGTCCATTTTCAAATGTCATGCTTTTGTTAAAGAATTCTCATCAAGTCTCCCAGTCTTGACCTGATCTCTCTTTGCAGCCCACATAGACCCTGAGCCTGAGATCATCCTGCCCCAACCTGCAGGGATCATAGGCCTGGGCCACACACCAGGCCTGAAAGTATGCGTTCTTATGACCTTAACAAAGTAACCATTCAATCACTAGCCTTGTTTGTTCCTTCTGTGTGAGGCTCTGAAATGATCATTGTCCAATTTAGTTCTTAGAAAAGCAACAAGACTAACATCATGTAGCAGATTACTAGAGGAGAGAGACTTCCTATTTGGACATTCAACTAAAGCCCATTGGAAAATGCATACACAATTAATCTGGAGTTTACAATCTGTGCTTGTGTAGCTAAATATTAAAGGAACTGTTTCTCTTGATAATTTTTCTAGCCGGTTAAAGACTGTTTGGAAAAACAGCCAAGATCTGTTTAGCAGGACATCAAGGCTGGGGCGAGCTGCACGGAGGCTCTTCATCCCAGTCTTGCGCAGCCGTTCTGGATATCCAGTTTCAAGTTCTGAACAGAAGCAGATGGTTAAGAATGAGTTGTTTTCTGTAAAATCTATAAACATGTATTTCAGTCCCTCCTTCATGGATTCTGTTTTGCTAATTTAAAATTATTTACTTGTGTGTGTGTGTGAAAGAGAGAGAGAGAGGGCGGGAGAGAGGGGGGGGGAGAGGGGGAGAGGGAGAGGGGAAGAGAGAGAGAGAGAGAGAGCACACCACAGTATATTATGGCGATCAGAGGACAACTTTAGGGAGCTGGCGTTCTCCTTCCTCCATGGGGTCCTGAGATGGAACTCAGGTGGTCGGGCTTGCACCTGCTGGACTCTCTCACTGACCTATTGATCTCCTTTTATTCACACCCCTGAGATAGTGAGATCGTAGTCATGGTGACTTGTGCTTTAAAATGAATGAGCCAATCACAACAGAAAGACAGTGAAAGAGAAAAGGCAGGAGTTCAGAAATACAGACTAGAAATAGTTGTTCTGTTTCTTTGACAAAACTAATTTTAAAATAATTGTTTCCAATATATATATAGTGATTCAAATGGGATAGTGCTCCTCACCCACAGTTGTCGGTTGACTTGATAAGAAAAATTTTTAGTAATGGAGCAATTTAATAAACAATGTTTCCTTGCCATGGTAACCAGACCATCATGCCCTCTAAAATATATCAAGGAACCCCAGCTTGTGGGGATGGCCAATACAATCTGAGAGGAAATTCTCATTTTCGTTATTTCTAGAACATCTCATGAGTCTGAACTTAAATTTTAGCTTGCTCCTTCCACAAAGCTTAAATATGCATTTAGTGTACTCCATAGAAATTTCCGAGTGTGTGTGAACACAATTTCAACCATTCTGTCATGCGGTAAGTGCAGACGATAGCTCTAGTTAGTGAATGGGTAGGTAAGGGACACTGAAGAATGCAAGTATTTGAATATTTAAATAGGGATGTATGCAGTGTCACAGGAACCTACCACGTCATCACTTTGCTTGGGATCTGCAATGCCTCTTGAGTCCTTGCTGACAGATTTCTATAACACATAACATATGCTCTATCAGGAACTGAACCAGCTATTGTGAGCAGGATACGTATATGCACACATGCACATGAGCCCCCACCCCCACCCCCAGGGCAGAGTACTTCTTGCTAACAGCACACACATACACATACATACTCATGAGCACAGACACAGGACACACTGCTTTTTGTTCCATGAAAAAAAAAAAAACACACACACATTTAAGCTAGTTCATGAATCATTACTGGATGGGGGGAGGCTGAAGAATTTCTGCTTAGATAAGGCCTCACGAGAAGCCATGCAGTTCTAGTAAAGTGTGTGAATCTCTAAGAATATGTTATATAAGAGACTATTCAAGCATGTCTCCTGAAACCCACTAGCGCCATCGTTGATACGGACCACACAGGTTCTGCAGGGAATACAGTAGGAAAGCCGCATGAACAGCTTCTGCTAGACACAATACGAGATCCTTTCTGTGATACTGAAGAACCCCAGACAGAAGTACTCTGGCCACGGACGGCCTCTTGCTCATCCACTTAGGGAGAACAGCTGATTTGAAGCTGCAGGATGGAGAATCCTGATGTACATACATCTCCTAGCACCAAGTGTGAGTTGAGGTACATTCCTGTGAGACTTTAAAGATGCGCAAGGACCCAGGTCATACTGGAGAATCTATAATAAGTTTTTATTTTCACCATCTTGGCAAACTGGGAGTCCAGAGCCCTGGAGCTAATCAGGGCCTCAGTGAAAACTATCACTGTGTTTCTCCCCTCAAAACTGGGGCCAGAATTGGGGTGATGAATAGGCATTCATTTAAAAACAGAATTTAAATAATAAAAGTAAACTCAGTAATTACAGTGACTCATACCAGCGAGACCACTTCTGGACACACACCCAAAGGACTCCCAACCCTACCAGAGAGGTTTTCAGACATCCATTGTAATGTTGTACTATTCACAATAAGAAAGTGGAACAAGTCTACATGTCCTTCAGCAGATAAATGAGGTAAGAGGAACATATCCAGATACACAATGGAACTGTATTGGCAGGGAGGCGGTTTGGTCTGGAAATTACTCCAGTAAGTGAGTTAACCCAGACTCAGAAGGACAAATATATCTCATGTGTCTTTCCTATGTGGACTGTGGATATTAACTTTGCATTTGGTTGTGGCTATGGATCACAAAACTAGAACGAGGGCTTGAGATGCAAAAAGTGGGCTTAAGGAAAGAGGTGGGAGGAGTCGGTAACAGAATACATATGGCACAAAAGAAGAAAGAGGTGAAAGGGCACAAGAGAAGGGGGGGGGAATGAGGATGAGAAGCAGAGAAAGAAGACAAAACAAAGTCTGTGTGAAAAACGCATACCGTAGCCTGTAACTACGTATTCTAACTAAAAGAAAAAAGGTTTTTAAAATTCACAGATAATCAACAAGAACTTATGACCCATTACGAACGTTTTAAACAAAGTGCGTCCCTGGGAGGGCAGGCTCATTTCCTTCTTTTCTGCTCAGCCCCACCAGGCTAAGCACATTGTGTATTAGAGTCAGTTAGTCATATTTATATTTCAACCCAAGATCTGGGTGCTGTTACTGGGTCTTTTCAAGGAACTAAAGGCAGTTAAGTGACAACAAGGAGATGAATGGATTGGACACGAATGGGCACATCCCATCAAGGGAAGGGACGTACCAGTGTGATGTAGTGAGGGCTTGAGAAGCTGGACGGAAGGCTCTCCAGTGTCTCTGCAGCACTCTGTTGATGAAAAGATGCTATTAACCTGCGAGTAGTCCTCGAGAAAGGACCACTCTTTCCAAGGCCACAGAATGTGTTTCCTGAGACACAGATCCAGGAAATGCACAAATAAGAAGACCCGTAGAAACAGTAATCTTCCCTAGACTGCTGTCTTACATACGGGCATATCTAAGACCTGTTCTGTAAAGAACACCCATGAAAGGCAGAAGGTGAGATCTTCCCAGTATGCTGTGGCGTGAGTAGCCCTGGAAGGGTCTACTAGTCTCCAGATCTCAAAAGTCCTGGTGGCATGGAGAAAGGCCACAGCCACTTACATTGTTCTGAACCTGGAAGCTCTTTGGGTGCTCCCAAACTGCCTATGAATATGTACGCGACTGAGGTGCCCCTTTTTAATTTATTTTCTGTTAGCTCCTCAGGAAACAGTGAAACAATGGGAAAACGTGGACCAACAGAAGCAAGACCTAGGAAGGCACTCCCTTCCAAAGAGAAAAAGCCAGACTTCATTTGTGTGTGTGTGCATGTACATATATGCATGCATGTATTATGTATGTATGTGTGCATAGATGTCTTCTTCGTACAATTTTGATGAAGATTGGCCTTCTGTAGGGAGTTAATATGTCAAAAAATATTTTAAGAGCCTACAGATTCCTGTAAAGTCCACAAAATTGTATCATAGTGTGTATATCATCAACATGAAGCTGAATCATTGTGACAATCAACAAACTTCTCAGAGCATTCTGTTTAACCTAAAATGCCATAACGCCGCTAAGGTGTTAGTAATATTGCCTTGTTTTGTTATTAAGCTAAGGCTGATCTTGAACTCTAGATTCTCCTGCCTCGGTCTCACAAGTGATGAGATTACAGGCATACACAACTGTACCCAACTTAAACTTGCAACCTTGACACGTAACAAGTACGTCTCAGCTCTGCTTAAACCCTGGGTTGGCTTCTCTGACAGTTGCCCCGCCCTCATCCTGGGGTTTAGAGAATTTCAACTTGGCTCTCAGCTCATGAAATGCACCTAATTTACACACAGTTATTTAAGGAAACTGTAATTAGGAAAGCAACTGCCAAGCACGTAAGACTTAGTAGATAGTTAGCATAGAGTAAGTGCTAAATGTCCACCAGACACAAAGTACATCGACTTTTTCATTTATCCCTGGGGCAACTAGATAAGATGGATACTACCATCATATATTTGCATGCCAGAAAATTCTCCGTGCACATTTAGAAAATCATCACACAGTACTTTCTGTGTATAAAAACAATTAAGATTTGTATTTAACCATCTCAGCATTAAGTATGACATAGTAAAAGGCACAAATTGATAAAGAAAATGGTAAACAATCATATAGTAAGATTAAGATGAATTATTCTTGCCTAAATATTCCAGTGGAGTTCAGACTTTTTTTTTGTTTGTTTGTTTTGTTCTCCCCCCCCCCCCGTGGCCTCTGAGCATCATGAGGGTGGGAAGCAGATACTCTGCAAATATTAGGAAAAGCCTAGAATTTTGGGAAGCAAAGCATCTGGGCAAATGCTTCAAAATACCTAGAACTGTACCATCAGACTTGCACCAAAACCCTCAAAGTCCTGAATTTTATAATACTGGTAACATAGACTGAACAAAGACTCGGTGGTTAGACACATTTGCTGCTCTTGTGGAGGGCCTGTGTGTGGTTCCTAGCAACCACTTGGTCACCCACAACTGCATGTAACCCCCGTTTAAGGGAAATTAATGCCTTCTTCTGACCTATTAGGCACCAGCACAGACATAGTGCATATACATACCTTCAGGCAAAACACACTCATAAAACAAAAGCATCTTTAAAAAAGATTTATCCTTCTATTTTTATTGGCAGTATGCCTAGAATCAGCTGACTGATAACAGAAACAATTTTTTGCTCAAGTCTTGGGTCCTAACAGGCATTTTACCATTTTGTTAGGGTAAACTTGTCAAGAATGGCGTCGATTACTTAGATTAAAACAGAATGCCTGGCAAGATGTGATGGTGGCACATGGTATAATTCCAGCACTCAGGAGCCTGAGGAAGGAGGACAGCCTTGAGTTTGAGGCTAGCCTGGGCTGTTTTTCATTTAATGGGGGAGTTTTTTTTTTAGGGTTTCTTACTAAAATTCCATTTGAGATATCTTTCTGGTCTCTTTTTTTTTATTACTAATACAATATTATTTTGAGAATACAGTTTGTATGTGGTCTAACTTTTCCTGAATTTAATTCAATTTGTTTTATACCCTAGAATATGGTTTACAATTGTAAACTTTTCCACTAGTACACAATGTGATATTTTATTTAGTAAGTCCTTTCTGCTCTGAAATAAGTGTTGGTTATTGTATGATATCTGTTTGATTCTGCTGTCCTCCCTACCCCCACTTAAACAGTGAAATCTTCCCTTGTATAGCATGCCTCTAAGCAGCTCCCACTTTGCTTAGCTTAGGGTGAGTTCTACATTGAAAATACATACTTGCCAGAGAGACAGAGCTGGGACGATGGCTCATCTTTCAAATCTTACATAAGCCTAAAGCCTTAACTTTAATCCCCAAAACCTACTTAAAGGTGGAAAGTAAGAACTGGCTCCATAAAGTTGTCCTCTGATCTCTGTCTACACAGACATATGACAGGCAGACAGGCAGGCAGATAGACATATACACACACATACTTATAACCAGGCAGGCAGGTAGACACATATATACATATGTATATAGATTAATAATAATAATAATAAATAGAACACTACAATAATAAAAAATATATGAACACACATGTGACAGCTCGTTAGCTGTCACAAATAAAAGTATCTCACATGTAGGGGGTGGATATCTGTCAGGACTGGGTCCCTCCTTGTAGGGTTCTCCTCGGGAAAGTATCCTTTATTCTCCACTCCCCGCATTTCTCTAGGAGAGCTGTGAAGAAGAAACATGGAACACTGACTCAGGCTGTTGGAAAAGACACGTGATTCTAATTAAACCACACAGGATATTTTTAAGTGATGTGTAGCTTGTAACTTGAGTGCAACTGCAGCTCAGAGAGAAATCAATGTTTGTATTGTATGAAAGAGCTAAACAGGTTTTCAGATTGTAAAGAAGTTTGGAAACCAAGAGGATAAGCATTTGGACATGAACAGACATGTAAAAGGTTGATTTGGCATTCTTATCTGGTTTTCAGTAGTAGACTCAGATCACCCCACACTGATATGTTCTGTGGCCACAGAGTTAGCATGTATTTAGTGATGGCCTCCTTTCATGCAGAATATGTAGACATACTTTTGAACTGGCTTCATCTTGATGCATTTCTGGTAGCGGACTAGTAATAAGACAAGTCCAACCCCAATGATGACCATGACGAGCACAATGACCATGATAGAGACACCTGCAACATAAAAACAGGTAAACCGAACTCCAGCGGGCCATCCACTTGAGGACAGTAGAACTTACAATCTCACTTCTTCCCCCAAAGGGCTTTAGCTCCCTGTCCTCCAACATGACACAAATTATTATAGTCTCTATTCACAATTAACAATCCACCCCAAGATTCCAGCATGCTTAAGGAAAGCCATCGTCAGCAAGAAAACCTTTGCTTGATAGTTATTAATCAACGCTAGAAAAAGCCCCATTGCAGTTTGGCTTTCAGAAGTCATAAGGGACAGTTGTCTAGAAGGTATATTAATTCTAAAAAGCAAATGTAGTAAATTTAGTTTGGGTCTCCGAACATGCAAAATAGGAAGGCAGGACCATAAAAACCCTCACGGAAACACAGCAAACACATGGCAGATGAGACAAAACCTTCATGGCGGAAGACTTTGAACATACATGAGTGTTATAGTCCTTACTGGTAAGGTTGAAAGTTTCTCCCCAGTCTGTAATTATTGCTCCCTCCTCACAGTGGCACTCGAGTTCGCGGTCATCCACCTGGAAGAGCAGCCAATCACATATTGCTACGGTTATCGAATGACCGAGAAAAGATGTGCTTTGCAGCTCATTTCTGCTAATGTTAGATTTGCATCAGCCCCATACATCCATTTATCCATAACTATAGATTTCTAGTACTTGAAAGAGTATCTGATATATATCTTAATAAATTTTAAGTGATAGCTGGGTTTCAGGACGATGTTCCACCCAGATATAAACCATTAGCATTGAGCAGTGTTCAGCTAAAAACAAATTTAGAATGTGTGTGTTTTTACAAAACCTTTGGGCTGAGGTTGATACTAGTGTAACTTAACTGTAAGTGACATTAGGAAAAATTAAAATTTAAACTTCATACTTAAGCTTTATATGTATACACAAAAGTAGGTTTCTATATTATCAATATAGATAATAAATTATTTCTCTTTAACATTGGTAATGTCTTTGTTCAATAATATCCAGGTTGGCTCTTTGCACTGAATTTATTGATTATACATAAAATGTAAAGAAAATATATAGCTCTTTAAAAGAATAAGCTTACTTCCACACAGGCTCAAGAGTGTGGGCTAAGGTAAAGGGAAAAAAGGCTGCTGAGACACTACTTTAAGAGGCAATGAAATCTTACAGCGTTTTCCTCACACTGGGAGGGGCAGCTGCTGGAGTTGTAGGCCTTTTCCATCTGTACGCATTCGCCATAACTGCAGACCTAGAGGGGAAGCAATCAGCGTGAATTAGAGTGATGCAACTTACGGGACACGTGATTTTACACACTGGCAGATGGGATTCTGCATTCCTTCCTATGTGGATTAGTTGCATGCTGGATGCAGCACTAGGGGAGATTGCTTTCACTCTTGTGACACCCATGTCACTCTCCCTGAGGGGAATCACAAGTAGACTTGATATAATACTGAGAAATGTCTTGCTTTGGTTTACCAACTTTGGGTGTTTAGTCAAACTAAAGATAACCCCAAAGACAGTTTCAGTTCCCCTATACCAATGGATAGAATAACACCTCTTTCTCTCTCCCTCCCTCTCTCTTCAACTGATCTCCTTTCTTCTTCCTTTACTCTCCAATCTTTCACCATTCTTCTCTTCCCTCCTCTTCCCTTGTGCTTCATCCTTTTTTGTCCTGTTAGTGCTGTATTCTAAACAAGCAGATGGGAACCAAAGAGCCTCGTGTTGTGTTTATGCAGGAATTTATTTCTAAAAAAGTCTTTTCTGGACTCTCATGCTTTTTGAAGAATTATTCATGCTAAAGAAGATAGTGACTCAACCTCAGCGTCCATCAATACACGGACATAAAAGTGTGCAAACATGTCAAGGAGTATAGCTTAGCTGCAGAATGAATAAAAGCACGTCATCGTGGCATCTTGAGTAAGTGTGGGAGGCAGATTACATGAGGGACGTCAGACACAGGTTGGGAATTTCACACCTGAGACAGTTCAGAAATTCTCAATCACACACGAAAGCTAAGAACATTAATCTTAAGAAGCAGAGAACTGGATTGCGGTTTCCAAAGGCTGGTGGGATGGCCAGGAAAAGGAAAAGGGAGACTCAAGACAATATGTTTAAATATTCAATTAACCAGGAATAATAATTTCTAGTGGATCGTATGGCAGAATGTTTGTAATTAATAATATCTCATTGTATGTTTTAACATAGTTAGAAGAGAGGGTTTTGGATGTTCACAACATGAGGAAATGGTCAGCTGTTAAAGAGGTTGTCTATCCTAATTACTCAGATTTGGTTATTACTCATTCTACATATGTGCTGAAAGATTATACTGTACCCAACATATGTGCATAATAATTAAGTGTGGGCCATAATAATTACTAAAATCTGGAATATAGAGTAAAAAGTCTTCCTTATTTTCTCTTTGTTAAAATTAACTGTAGCAAGTCAAGCTGAAATCTTAGTAGGTCCAATACTCCGTGAGTAGCCAGCTCTCTTCCTTTAGGTCCAGTATGCCCTGGTCTCCACAGCCCCAAAAAAGCATTTCTGTGTCCAGGCTCTGTGTATGACATGATCAAGTACACTGGTCTGTAGGCCATGGGAAGCAGGCCTAATTACGAAACCCTAGTACATAGTCTGTCAGCGTGGTGGAAGGGATAAAAGGCAGAGTGCTTGCTGGCATCAGTAACATTAACTGGAGTAGAAGCCATGCATAATTTCATTAGATGCCTATTTTAAGATACCAATTAAGCACACTTATACCAATTACATATAATTTAGTATAACTGCAATTAAGCAAGAATAATATTACCATATTATCACTACCCTCTCCTTCAATAAGTAACAGGAAACGTGGCCATTGTTTCCCCACATAGAAACCCATCTGGAGTCGATCCCAGCAGCCATGCTGTTGGCGAGCCGCTGTCCTCTTACCATTCCGTCCCCACATTTGGTTCCAGCGTTAACCAGGCCCATGTCTCTAGAATTGTGGTTTAAAAACATGGTCTTGCATTTGATGGTCACATTCTGCTTCTGATTAGTCAGGCTATACACTTTACTCTCTCCGGGGAGCGACGAGCGCTGCCCTCCAGCACAGAAGAGCTTTCCACATTTGAGATCTCTGGAGGAAAAGAAGTAGAATGTTCTCAGACTCAGAACCAGGAACCAACGTTTCAGAGATGAGACAACCAGCCCAGCCGCTTTCCTCCAAACCCCATTGGTTGGCAGTTTCCAGGACTGTGGTAGACGGAAAAAGCTCTCAGAGATTTAAAGCCCGAACTCTAAGAACTGACCTGAATAGATAGTGTGCAAAATAATCACTGAAAAAATTTTCAGTTCTTAAAACGCAATATTCATTAACACTCACAAAGGATATTTGTTAGTGGTTTTGATTAGCATAACTTTAATGGGAATGCTAAGAGCTGTTCTTCCTCTCTTGATATTAACTAATTCTAGCAAGCCTGGGGGCCGCGGCTCTTCAGCACCCACTGCATGGAGGGTTCATCACTGGAAGTAAGTGACTGAGAGGGAAGTGAGGGCCACTCCGTTTCCGCATGGAGTATATAGAAGCCATGGGGAGCTTGACCGGAGGATTCTGGGATTGTTCCTTTCAGTCCAGTCCCTATTTCGCCACACATGAAAGGCCACACAGAACTGCAGTCTACGGACCTGGAAGGGAGTTTAACTCATAGAGATCAGTCTCACTTCCAATTTCTTTAGAGGTCTCCGCTGCTTTCCTTCACTCTTTAATTTACCCCCTTTAAAACATGGTTTCCATTCCTGTTTTCCCTGGTTTGGTAGCATTCTTTTCCTCCCTTTCTTTCCACCCGTCTTACCCCTTCCAGTCTTTCTATTCCAGGACCCCAACTAGTAAACTTGGCAAATTCAACTAATGACACCAGGGGTCTGGGCTTTCCATGCTCCTTCTAATCCTCAGCACAATCAGAATAACAGCTTTCAAAATGGAGTCTTTATGAGCTCTCAATTCACTTTCCTGGACATCTGTTTCCATGGGGCACTTACTTCTCATCACAGGGAGCAAATGTGTTTCCCTTTTTCTTGCAGTATCCAAATCTGTTTCCTTTTTTATTTATCTTGTAGCAAAGACCATGACTCTCTTGTGCTCCTGGGGTTCAAAATTACACAGTGTAAAGAAAAAGGAAATGAACACTGAGAATCGTAAAGCGGTTCATTTCCTAATGAAGTTAAGCTTGCCAAATCATGCCCCAGAATGGTACGGTGAAAAGAAGTCAATACATTATTGAGAAATATAAAAGGTTTTGAAGTGGGAATAGAGAAATGCGTAGGAGGGACAGGCGCAGAGAAGCTCTGATGCAAAGCCAATCAATTGCTTGGGAAGTAAAATAAGCAAGACAGGTTGCAGCCAGCGATGTGTTAGATGAAACCTTGAAACTATATCACAAATTATATTATCTCCAATTATATCCCAAATTCTTAGATAGTAACAGAAATAGCTACTATTGTCTTGATCATTTATCCCCATGACTGTCTCTCACCATCACCGAACAACTCTGAGCACTGGTCATCCGGAGTAGGACATTGCCCCATAAAGCAGTAGCCTTCGCCATTCTTGCAAGGAAACCCGTTGACCTGGAACTGGTCCTTAGGACACTCAGGGGAGTGGCCAGTACACATTTCAGGAAAGTCGCATTCATTTTTTGCTGGCCTACATATGGTCCCTTCCTTCCTAATCTGTCGAAGAGAAACAGGTATTGGCATCTTTGATGTGTGAGTTGGTGACACTGAGTACAGGCAGAAAGCTGACACACTTAATTGGTCTGTGAGAGACAGGCTCACAGCTTCCTTCTTGATGCGAAGGATTATGATCACCTGTAGAGATCATGGTTTTTCTGCGGCTTTAAGAATGAGAAGATAGTGAGGTATTTTTAAAAGCTTTAATTATTTTCAGTGTCGGAGTATTTTGCCTGCATGAATTTATGCCTGGTGCCCACAGAGGCCAGAAGAGAGCACCAGATCCCTGGATCTAGAGTTACATCTGCTATGTAGGTACTGGGAACCTAACCTGGGTCCTCTGCAGAAACAGTCTGAGCTTTTAACTACTGAGCCAATTCTCCAGTCCACGATGATGGTTTTGAAATTTGGTATTACAAAAGCCTAGCCTTAGGCAGAGCTGACATGGACAAAACTGGTTAAATGGGCAGATGTTTTCATTTACCTCATATTTTCTGCATTCCTAGCTCTGCTATATCACTCCAATGAATCCCTACCCATCTAGTCCATAACACAGGATCTCTGTCACCAACAGATAATGTTCCACCACATAAACTGTAACAATACCCTGCCTCTCATTGTTCAGGGAAGTGCACAAAGGTATTCTCTTACATGTGTGGGGTTCCTAAGAAGAGTTGAAGATACATAAAATGATTATTTCCTTTGTGAGCTTACAGTTGCTATTCAGTGGAGTCAAATAAGCATAAGAAAATTCCTTGGAGCAATCTGGATTTCTGGCCATTTTTTTTAATTCTATCCCTGGACATCTAGTGTCTATGTATACTCTGCCTTTAGATGAACTGTTGTCGGGATATCAATTTCCGTCCCACTTGAGTTTAGACTGACACTGATCCACACATGGTTAAGGATAGTGTTGGTCACGTGATTTGACTCCTAAAAACACCAAGATGCTAACCATCTTCTCTGTAACCCGACCAGAGCATCATCTATTTGGATATCAGACTATTTCAGATTAAATACTCCTGGGTGTTCACAAGGGACACTGCATTCTGGAATTATAACTGCAGGATCAGATAGTGCTTCATTATTGCACACACCTGAACTGAGAACACAGCAGGCCTCGGGAGCCAAGGGTCTCACCTGACATGATTTGCAGCACTCTCCTTCCACACAGGTGAATCCCGGCTTCAGGACACATTTGCGTGCATCACAGCAAGGGTTGGTGCATTCCTGGTAAGAGGAAAATGGAGATGTCGTCACAAATGGGTTCATGTGTTGGTCCTATTTGATGATCTAATTACTTGCACCCCTTCAAGAGCTCCATAGAAGTGCAGGACCCTTGGCTTTGGGATGTGAATCAGATTACTGGTGCAGCTTGCCTTGGAAGCTTCCACTTTGCTGCCTTCTCTCATGTTCCCTCAGTAATTCCCAGTTTATGAACTCTCATTGGTGGGAAGAGTCCAAAGACAGTGACCTCCCAGCTGCTGTTGTTTTCCAGATGCTGAAGTCTGAGATGCCATGATTTCAACCTGAACAGCTCTCTCTCTCTCTCTCTCTCTCTCTCTCTCTCTCTCTCTCTCTCTCTCTCTNCTCTCTCTCTCTCTCTCTCTCGTTCAATTCATTGTTATTTTATAACAATAAAATAGTCACACTTAGGTACTCTGTCTTCTTGAACAAAACTGAAACTTCTGAGGCTGTTGTCTGTCTACGTCACAGGGGAAATGGATCCCTGTCCAAAGCCAAAACCTTTTCTTGTTGCATCTGAGACATTGAAAAACAGTTTTCAAGTTTTCTGGGTCAGCCCCACCCTCATTATAGTGTCTCTTGATTGCTGTCCTGTTACAGTACTTTGAACTGGGCAGTGTCTAACTAGAGCTAACATAGAAAATGTTGAAGACCCAGCAGATTGGTGGGACCGTAAACCCAAGCTACACTGGAGGACTACTAGCTTCATATTTTAGCACATCTCCAAAGGGTTACACAGCCTTGTCCATTTGAGGCAAAAAGTAGTGGAGGACGCACATTTATTGGGCGAGTTTCTAGAAGAAATACCTTCTAAAAGCAGACTAAGAATTACCTGAAAATTCGCCTCTAAGGCTTTTCTAGATGATCTAGACTTCAATAAATATATGAAAAATTTGGAGGCCTTTTGTCTTTCTACTAAAAGAGACTTTTCTATAATTACAACTGCCCAGCTATAGACAAGCCTCCCAAAGCTGTAAGTAAAGCTTGACTGACTAGGCCATGTTACAGAATGACTACCACCTACTATGTGTGCCTGCGGGATCCCGCTTAAGGATACTTCCCACAAGACAAGGCAGTTAACATGTAAGCT
Organism: Alexandromys fortis; assembly: GCF_014885135.2. Taxonomy (NCBI): domain Eukaryota; kingdom Metazoa; phylum Chordata; class Mammalia; order Rodentia; family Cricetidae; genus Alexandromys; species Alexandromys fortis. Next base: position 970,763 of record NW_026068080.1, on the reverse strand, counting down.
AGGCAAATGGAATGCTGCTGGTCTCCAGCAAGGTCATCACATATGACTTGAGATTTCCTAAGAAGGCTTGAAATGAGGCTGCCTCAACAGCCGGGCTCCAAGTGGACAAGAGGAACAGCTTCCTAAGGCTTCACTGAGAACATTGTCTGTGGAGAGTCCAGCTGAACCCCAACCTTGTTAAAGATGACATCATTTGCAAATACCTGAACTGATCCACAGTCACACTCTTCTCCTTCGTCTACCTTCTTGTTCCCGCAGAATGGATACTCAATAAAATCAGCAGGCAGTGGATTGTTGAATATGCACGCTGGCTTCTGATCATTCAGATATTGTTGGTATTGGCTTTGGCTGCATTTACTGAATTTTATTGCAGGGATGCTAGAGACAAGGTAAAAATGAAAGTTAATCACATGAAGGAAGCTGTGAAAAATTAATGAGGGATTGGGAAAGAAATACAAATGCTAACTACGAGAGGAGAGCATGTCACAGCTCCTTATGACTTACTAGTTGTGCTCCCAAAACACAACTATCAAATGCCATTTCAAGTGAAAAACTCGGGTTATGTGTCTTCTGACAAACCCTTCCTGATGCCAACAGTTACTTGATTGTCTGTGCTTCCGCTTCCTATTTACCTCTAATGTGCCCCTCTTATTTTTAAAAAAAAGCACATTTTTTATGTTATGAGTGTTTGCCTTTCTGTATGTATATCTATGACTATGTGCGTAGTACCTGCAGAGGTTAGGAGGGGGTGTTGGATCCCCTGGAACTAGAGCTAAAGATGGTTACAAATCTTCATATAGATGGTGGCAATTGAACCCCAATCCTCTGTAATAGCAGTAAGTAGTCTTAAAGACTGAGCTATCTCTCCAGCCTCTAATGTGTCCCTTGTAATACAACCACATAAGAATAGAAATCTGATTCACCATCTCTGAAAGACCACAAACGTCCCCACCAAGTCAAGGAGGGCATCAAGTTCATTTCCTTAAAAATAACTGTGAGTTAACACAGTGCCTGGGTTGGAGTAGTTCTCTATTATACTTGTGCAAATAAACTGCTTATTAATATTAGAAACATCCTCATGACTTCTAAATGCCCCTCTTTAAACAACACTTCACTCCTTCTTTATTTGTTTTTATTACCTTCAGTGATTGAATACAGAAGGACTTTTACAGACTTGTGGCCATTAAATAGGGTTGCTATGACCTTGATAATATTATTAGTTTGATATCAGATACTACATATCACCATTCTACTCTGTGACAGCCACTGAATTTTGAGCTTTGACTATTTTTCATCCTTTTGAAAATATTTATTTGGTTTAAAATTATATGTATTTGTGTGTGTTAATGTGCAGGTATGGGTACAGGTACCCACTGAGGCCACAAGAGGGAGTCAGAATCCCTGGAGCTAGAGTTACAGGTGGTGGTGAGCTTCCCAACGTGGATGCTGCTAAACATAGGTCCTCTGCTCAAAGGACTCCAAAGATGCACAGGACCAAGACCTGACAACAAGGTAAGTCACTCATTGTATATTGTAATGCAATCTCTTATTGACAGCTACTTGCAAAAAAAAAAAAAAAAGAGTTTTCTCCAAAGGAGTCTCAAAGGGTACTTAAGGATAATTAAGGGTACCCTGCCCAGCGGGGTCAACAGAAAACAAACTAAATTGTAGTTTTGTAGACTCTTGTTGCCTCATATGGTTTTGCTTGAACATTTGTTTTACTGTTCTTTTGTTTTTATATTATGATCTTAAATTTTGTGTTTTTAAGGGCTTGGGAATTTTGGTTTGTTTCTATTTGTATTTCTTACATTTTTGCTTTGTTTTGTTAGTCTGTTTTATTCGGGTATTTTTTTTTTTTTGCCTGTTTATCTTTTAAAGAGGGGGGATAGAGTTGGGTGGGTGGGAAGGAAGTGGGAGAAGTTGGGATTTGGGGAAGGGAAAGTGTGATCAGAACACATTATATAATTTTTTTTCAAAAATATATATAAGGTAAATTTATTATGTGCATTATCAGAGGCTCACCTTCCACTACCGCCCATCACACATTTCCCCACAGGACAGGTACATGGAAACTCATCATGTTGTATGCCCAGGCTATGCCCCAGCTGATGCGCCATTCTGTTCCCGATTATATTTACATCTGGTAGAAGATCCTGATTTAAAAAAAAAAAACACACACACACAGCAGTAAGAGATGTCTGTAAGAGACCCCAAAGTAGTACATGGGTATCACTTTAAACTAGTGTCTGAAAGGCTCAATTTCTAAATCTTAGTTAGTCTGTATGGATTTGGGAAGGGGTGGTCCTTAACTATAATTTATAATGGAAATTGGGCAAATGACCTTCTACTTATTTCTAACTTGAACTTTTTGATGCACAGCCCACTCCTATGTGTTGGCAGAGACTCAGTTTTCCAAACAGCTAAAATCGTTAACTAATGTTACTATGCCCGACTGCCCTGTCCTTCCCAAAGTTACGTTCTGAAACCTTAAGCTCGAAGGTTTAAGGCCAAGATGACAAGTTCCTCAACTGTGTTAATAATGCCCTAATCAAACAGGCTCTGGAGAAACATCTGTCTCTACCCTACCGTGGGAGACATGATGAGAAGGTGTCAACCTTCAGCCAGGAGGTGGACCCTTGCCAGTTACAAATGGATTAGATCCTTGCCTTGGACTTCTCAGATTTCAGAATTGTCAGAAATATATTTCCATGGCTTACAGCCTACTCGGTTTCTGGTATTTTGTTACTGAAGCCCATGGGAACTTAAGACAAATGTCCTACACAATTTTATGGGTGGTGTTGGTGTCTTTTCTGTATTAGATATTCCAGGGCTTCAACTGAGAGGTTTGGTGTTCTTGTTTTTGATCTGTCTTGATCTGTATTGAGCAACCAATCTATATAATCCTGTAAAGGGAGTTTCTGTCATGAGAAGCCTCTGGGAGTCAGAAATTAAAATCCAACGCAGAACTGATTGTTGCCTGGCCTCATAGACCTTGTCATGCTCTAACCTATATATTTATCAAAAAATTCAAAGAGGCATAGGCTATCTGGTTATGAGAAAGTTAATAGGTCACCTTTAATTTGTTTATTTCATCTTTGCTCATATAGAGTTTCAAAGGTTTCTTGGTTTGGCTAAAATAAGATAATTGAAAAAGTAAGCTTCATTTGGGATAAATTGACTTCGTGGGCGGACCTTATCTCATTCAGATACTAAAGACAAATCTATAGTCATGAAAGTGATTATAAAATAACCAGTGGGTGAGGTTATTTGAATAAATACTGGTTATTTTAAGCTTGGCTCTCAGCAAGAATAAGCTGGAGAGATAAATACAGGTAAGATAATAAATACAAACCTTCATGTTTTCAACCATGTCTCTAATAGAGTACATGAGCACCATTTACTGGAAGCTTTGAGCCTTGGATAAAGGTTGCACAGGCAAGGAGAGACAATAGCTCATAGGTCCTCTACTTGCTGAACATGATTTTCAAGCTTGTCTTGATATGACAAATTAAGTGACCTTTGTATTTGTTTATTTCAGTTTAAAAGCAATTCCGATGATTAAATTACCCTAAGTGGCATGGACCTTACTTGTCCTTATAAGTAGTTACGTTTAAAACATGGAAGAGTTTTACAGTTACAGAATACACTGTGGTGGTTTTCATACCTGTCCTTCTGAGCTTTGAATGTGTTTTACCTTCATTCTTCCCCTATAGTTTTTCATAAGACACATTTGTTATTCTCACTTACTAAAGGGAAGATAGGTCTCTTCATGACATTCCTTGGAAAACAGAAGTCAAATACAAATCACACATAGCGTTTCAATGTGTTTCAGATAGATATAGAAAATTCACTCAAATATTTGGGTAAATGGTACAGTTTTAGAAATATTTTAGACCCACCTTAACAATGCTGCAGGAACGCAAGGCTTGGCACATTCCTCTTGGGTAAGCAATTCCTTGCATAGGTGTGTAGAGCCACTTCCCACTGTAAACAAGATGCAGGAATACTTATTTTTAATCTGGCAGAACAGTTTCATTAACACCAAATTCAAACTGCAGTGAACCACCATAGGGGTCACCCTTTGTTCAAACAGTCTTCTCATTTCTGAAGTTAATGGGCACCATGGATGACGTGAGTTGATACAGGGCTCAGTTAAACCTAGAGACACCGAAAAAACTAAAGGAGGTCTTAGCATGAAATTGGAAAAAAAAAATGTAACGTTTTCTAAGAAAACAAAATGAAAGAGGAAGAATCTCATTTTTCTCGATTCTTGTATACCTTGTACTCAACTCTGGATAAAACAATTTAAATAACAAAACAAACAAACAAACAAAAAACCACAACAAGCTAATCAATTAAACTTAAAATGTCTGGGAGGGAAATATGTTATAGTGGATGCTCTCAGAATCATAATTATTTGATTATAGTTGATAACACTTAAAGTCATTTATCAATTATAGAAACACAAAAGAGCAATGATAGGTCTAATCCAACATTTAAATGCCCCATTGTATAAAAATAAGGCCATTCCCATAATTTCTAAAGTGATAGATGTCTACATTGTACGGATCTAATTTTCACTTGCCTTGAGAGCAGTGCTTAGATTGGGGCCTTTGTAAACAGAGCCATCACGACCAGGAAGACAACACTTAGACAATCAGGAAATTCAAATACAAGAACAAAGGTGAGATGAAGGACCTGGTTTAATTAAGAAGATGCACCCTCTTTCTATCCCTGTGTTCAATGTGTCAAAGTCTGGCTGTGCTTCTAGAGGAACACAGTATTCTGGGCTTGCCAATCTTTGGAGATCTTGGAAGAACATGGGAAATGTGAAGGACAGGCCAGAGGCTGACTTCTCTCAAAGTCATCTGAATTTAAACATAAACATTTACAGTCTTTGCATTGTCTTTTCTTTTATATCTATGTGACTATAGGTGGGAAATATTCAGTAACTCAGTGCATAAGAAGTCCCAGATACAATGTCCAGGTGAATAGTGAACAGTCCACTTTAAGGCCCTGTTTCAAATAACTTATCGATCTGAAAAGTTACCTGTGAAATAAGCAAAATTATTTTACTAAAATAAAATATTCTTCTCCATTATACCCAATTATTATTATTTTTGTTTGTTTGTTTTTCGAGACAGGGTTTCTCTGTGGCTTTGGAGCCTGTCCTGGAACTAGCTCTGTAGACCAGGCTGGTCTCGAACTCACAGAGATCTGCCTGCCCCTGCCTCCCGAGTGCTGGGATTAAAGGCGTGCGCCACCATCGCCAGGGCATTACACCTATTTAGATAATGTTATGTGTTCTAAAAATTCACACTTGGCTTTGTAAGATTAAGTCAGTAGGTAAAGGCACTAGCCTCTAAGCCTGACTCCCTGAGTTCAATATCCAGGATCCACCGACTCTTGAAAATTGTCCTGTGACCTCCACAAATGCACTGTCACACACACACACACACACACCATAAATAATAAATACATATTTAAACATTAATGTACGAGTAGGGGCTCCAACCTGCCCACCCTGAAGTTTATGATGATGTTTTACTGTGCTTCATCTCCTATCATTTTTGGTCATGACTGTCTATGAGTGTCTACACCCAAGGTATACTCCTGAAGAGAAGTGATTTGGGCCCATCCGATGAGAGCTGACATCTGGCTCACTCTCATCAACCTATAGATGACTGGACTGGACATTTCATGACAGTCTTTAGAACTGTTTGCTTCTGAACTCGGCCTGAAAGCCCTCCTCTAGTTAACCCTGGAGAGAGGCTCCGCAGACTAGATTTGAGGACTCTGGAGATATTGGCATTATAGGCAGAGAAACAGTTAGGTAGAGTGGGTGACTTTGGCAGCATCAGCGACAAGCTGGAAGCTACTATTGCTCTCAGGTAGCTCCCCCAGAGTGTGATATTGATTAAGATAGCAAAGGTGCTTATTATTACAGAGCCTATGAATTTCATTCCTGTATTCATCATTTTTCTCTAGGCTAAGTATAATGCTAGATATATTGAACAGAGGAATTAATAATTAAGTAGATTTTCTCAAACTTGTGTGTAGGGATATTGAAGCTATAGCAGGTTCAACTTATCAGATGAGATAGTCCAGAAAGCCAGATTTAGTGGACTATTAGAGAGAAGCTGTCTTTGAATGGTGATAGGAAATTGCCAAGGGACCCCAACTTATCCTTGCTTTGGCACATTTTCAACTCTACATAAGAATATATTTTTCTTTACAGTCTTAATTAGTATTAGAAAAAAATTATTAAAAATATTCTACTTATTTCAAATATTCTATTTTTCTATACTCATAATTAATACTTTTCTTATATAATAAAAATCCCCCCAAATAAATAATTTTGTGTTATTATGCATTATTTATTTGTCCTATTCTATTTTTTTCTTTTTGTGTGTTTGAGTGTGTGTGGTTTATTTGCACATGTGTGTACACATATGTACGCCCATGTGTGGGCATGAGAGAACAAAAGTGGGTATCAAGTGTTTAGCACTATCAGGCTATGGCTTTGCTTTCTCAAGACAGGTCTTCCACTGAGCCTGGAGTTAGGGTTGGTGGACAGCAAGCTCCCATGCTTCTCCTGTCTCTACCTGACTCATGGTGCTGGGGTCACAAGAGACAAAAAAAAAAGTGCATGGCTATACCTAAATATTCTTACGTAGGGGCTTGGGTTCAAATTCAGGTCCTCCTATTTTTATAGTTAGTCCTCCGACCCACCAAGCTATCTCCTGAACTCTGTTTTCTTTTTAAATAAAAATAATCACCCTAATATGTGAAGGAAAATAGAATAATTACATACCTCAGTAAAATCACATGATCAAAATCCTTCCTTTTTTTGAGAACTGTTTCTTGCCAAGTTGAAAAATGCAGTAAGGCAGTTTCTAGATTTGACGTGATTTCTATCTTGTCTCCAGCTGACCATATTTCCAGGCCAGCCAATGCCACATGAATGTTCAAGGTTTTATAAATCTGTCCAAAGAGGAATAATTTTCACAAAGCCAAATTGTTAGAAGTCTCTTTCATTATTACCTGTATTCCCTTGTATTAAAAAAAAACAATTTCAATGTAGTATGTACATTTTAAATAGCACAGCTCTTGTTTAAATTTTTATACTGAACTTCAGTGAAGATTATTATTTAGAATACTGGGTGAATTTCCATAAATTTCAATAAAGAAACTATGGTAAACTATGATAAAAAATTGTTTGAAAATACTTTAAGTATAGAGATAGAAATGTTAAGCATGAATGAAAATGATAGAAACAATCATAGGCTTTCATGAGCGCATTAGAAGGCTATGAACAATCAGGGGAAGAATCCTGCTGGCTCAACAGGAATTACCCAGAATTATCCAGGAATTAAAAAGCACTTATTATTTCTGTATGTGCATATGTGTGCACGTGCGTGTGTGTGTGTGTGGTGGCAGCAGGTGCATATGGCAAACACATGTGTAGAAGTCTGAGGACAACTTAGTGGCATCTGTCCTTTCCTTCTACATTCCTGAAGATCCCAGGGGTGGAACTCAAGTTCCACCTTCATGGTTTGTGTCAAACACCTTTCTTTATCCATGGAGGCATCTCAACAGTCTGCATCAGTGAGCAAGTTCTGGGATTAATTTAGATAATAAGTGCAACTTACTTAGTAAACCCAAACTTCAGTGCTGTGGTTTGTTGCTGACTGTTTTGAAGCAATTTTTACTAACTAGTTGACCTAGTGGGTCTGTGGTTTTTGCTGGCTCGATGTCAAGGTTATTACTACAGTCTTTTCAGAGATCTGCCATAAAAAGTACGTTGCGTTTATATTTTCAGATTGATTCAAATTATAGCAAAACTTACCATGTTGACAAAATTGACCATTCCCCAAATTCGTTTCCTTAGCTTGTTTTGGGGTTTGTTATTCCTGTGGTACTGTAAACACAAATACAGTACTTGTTACTTACCAATATTTTAAAAAGCCCAGAAAAATACTTCAGTTACTATTGAGATAGTGTAAAAAATGATAAGAAAGAAAGAAGAAAAGGAAGGAAGGAAAGAAAAGAAAAGAAAAAAGTAAAAAAAAAAATGAAGCCTCTAGGGCAATAGAAAATAGTTCTCTTTCCGGTGAACTAAAAATTGAACAAATTATGAAGACATAATAGATTTTTAAATTAAATAACTGGACATAGTGGTTCCTGGAGAAGTGCTTTGGCTTAGCACTTTAAGATCTTCTCTTGAATCTGGACATCTTTTTCAATTCTATTTCATTACATTTGTTGATTTTTTAAAAAGCAGCTGCTTAGTATTCTTTAGGGCCCATTTTTATTCCCAAGCCACAACTATTGAAGTTACACAACAGCCAATGCATTGCAAGCATCAACAAGTTTACTCTCCCTGACCCCTGAGAATCTGAATGTAAAAAAAAAAAAATCACAAAAATCACACAGTCAAGACAGAGCTCACATTGAATCGTGTACCAGAGAGGGACAGGAACCTGACCATTGCTTTTCTCCAGGACAAGGCTTATGATGCCAAGTCGATTTAACTGCTCTGACTTTGATTCTGTTCTTATAACCTTATTTCTTTTACTAGTTATTAATAAAATGTATTGAACGATAGAGGAAGATTTTCTGTGCGAGCACACACGGTCAGTTTCCTTTCCTGCTAAAAATCAGAGCCAAGGATGCCTTTCCTGAATCCTGCTGGAAGTCTCTGAAATTCTTCTCTCGGTCCACACGTGTCTTCCTCTTAACTCTATCAAGCAGCTGTTCTTCATCTTTCTGGGTATCTTGGATGCAGTTTGCTGACCAGCTTCCTTTCAAGGCATTTCTTTACATCTTCACTTCTACTACCATTTACCCGCTCACCGCTGTTTCCTTTTCTCCCACACTATGCTTAAATTCTAGGGGGTAAACGTGATTTCTAATAGTCAGGTGGGAGGGGTTGCCTAAAATACACTGTAGAAAGAGTCTGAGGCTGTTTGGGAGACCACAGGGTTAAGGTCTGCAACCCAAGGAGAGTAGAGGCGAATGATGGGTAGGAGCCTTGTGCCTTTAGTTCCAACCCTTTATTCAGTGTTTGGTGTTGCCTGACGGTTAGACAAGTGTGTTCTTCTTTCTCCTTGTAGTTCTTACGTCAGTGGTACCAACTGTATTTTAAATGATGACCCCAATCCTTGTCACTGCCAAATACTTTGTGCCAAATTTGAGGATGGTATTTTCACTGATGTTTTAAACGTATTATTCTTGAAACATACACGATCTCCTATTGCTTATAGCACATGCCATGTAAATTTCACAGAGTTAATGTATCTCTTTGCTTCAGCTGATCTGAAAACCATATACCCCTCCCTTTGTCTTCCCAGTTTTAAATTTTCATACATTGCTATCTGATTTAACATTTCTGTTTCTGGGAAACTCTCAATGATTGTTTGTCAGATACTATCTGACATCAGGTTACCTGCCTGCTCTCTCCCCTGCCTGTTCATCCGGTGTTCATGTCCATTACCTTCTCACAGTTTGTACTCTTCCCTGTGCTCTGTAAGCGATTTCCTTGATTCGTCCTCTGCTTCACACACTCTCTCTTCACGTGTGTTTAATCTCCATTTAATTCACTAGAAGAAACACACTTTCCCCCTTACAGATTCTAAAGTAGTTTTTCCAGAAAGCACATTCTTTATGCAGTCTCTCTTTTACTATCCTATTTATTTTGCTCTATCCATTTTTCATATTTTCACCTCTATTATATGGTGTAAATAAAGTACCATTGGCTGATTGACAGCTCTTGAAGAACCAACCCACCTCCTTTTACACTGGTCGACCTAAAGAGGTCCATTTTATCTAGGTGTACTGAAGTGGCTTTGTTGGGAAATTTCTGTTCATGCTTTCTCCAAACATCTTTTGTTGAAAATTTTGCTTAGCCTGTCAGCAGCCGAACACCAGATGCTGTTGTGGAGCATCTGTGCAAAGCACAGACCTGGGATCTGCCCTCCCGTGGTTGCTATTTTCCTTGCCATGGCTACATGCGTGCAAGAAATGCTCTCTATCTTCTGTGGTCCTTGGGGAGATCTTCTGTGATAGGGTTGACCTCTTGGCTAGAGTTACCACTGGGAAGAATTAATCCCTCTTTTATTAGAATGTTCACATTCTTAATTATGTCTTCCCATATGTTCCAAATACAGGTACACCACCTTCAAAGTTTTCTCCCCATTCTGATGAAGGTTTTTTCTCCTTAATTTTTAGCATCTGAAAGTTTTCAATGTCTTCTGTTGAGTTCAAGTCTAGATTACTGATCTGAATTCAAATTTTTATAAATTGTTCCAAACATCTATTAGTTGCAGTAGGAAGGGGGGTTCTAGTTTAGGTTAATCTGTAAGGCAATGAAGAGACTCAAAAGTTTCTTATAATACGTATGTTTTGAGGAGGTGAAAGCAGACACGTGAATCCAGAAGGGAATTTAGTGGAATTTCCTCCTCTCTAAACGAGAACCACAGATTGGTTTTATTGAAAAATAAAGAGTCTGCTGTTTCTCAGAGAACTCACCACATAGTCGTCAACAACAATGAACAGCTCAATAAATTTTTCTTTGTGGAAGCCCTGAAAACAGACATTAAGTTATATGAAACCTACCACCAGTTCACTAGAAAGCAACAACTTATCATGATAAGGAATTCTAATGCTATTGCATTTGAAAGTGAAGCAAATGAGGGCATCTAATATGTCTATGAACTTTCCTTATTAAAGCCCCTGGACCTACACACTAGATTTTAATAATTTTTGAGTGACATTTCATCATCAACCATTTTGCCTTTTTTGTTTAGTCTTCTAGCTCAAAATAAGAGTTGTAAATTATTACAAATTAAGTATTTTTATATTTTAGGTTTCTTGTTTTCAAACAGTTTGTAGCTCAGCCCATGTGCCACTAGCCCATATATTTGTGTACTTATATCTATATATGCAAAAAGTATTATGCCTGCATCCATGTATGTGTAACTGAGAAATAATGAAGAATGCCCATATTTCTCCTCAGTGCTCCTTACCCCTTTTCACTGTGTGCTGTTCTCTGTTCCAAAGGACACTTATAAGCACTGCTAATTATAGACCTTTCCTTTATAGGAAACAGAAACAGTAGGAAATTCTGAGTTTTTAGTTCTATGGAGCAAGTGCATTTTCTGAACAGTGTCCAGGGCTATGCTTCATGGTTTGACTAAGTCATTCTTTGCTGAACTATGTGACTATTTATCCAATGAGGTACTCAACAAAGAAATACCCGTGAAGTATATAATTTTTTAGACCCCCACTACCTAAACCCTGAGCATGAGAAGGAAAGCAAGCCTACCAGCTAGCATCGAGGGGAAAGTCAAGAAGACAACGTCTGATTGTGAAGAAGCCTAAAAGCATTGAGCACCTTACCATCATCCCACCGGAAACTAAACTTGTTATCATCCTTGGTTGTCTTTTATCATAACATTGAGTCTGATGTAAGAGGTGAGTTTGTCATCAACAGCTTCTCCCAAAGTGGTAAGAAACAGTAGGCTAGGGTACTGCAAACATTCCTTTTCCAGTTGCTTGCAGCCTTAACGCTGCCGTTCTATAAAGAGGATGGGAAGCTTTTTCCTTTATTGAAACTGATGGAACAAACTGGAATTTGCTGAAGAGGCAAAATTACTTTCTACATAGGTATGAAGAAGTTTGAAGTTCAGCCTTTGGATCATGAGTTTCCAGTTTAGAAGAGGACCCATGTTCCACTAGCTGTGTGCACAGACTTTTTCTTGAAGAATCATAACGGAAATCTAAAGTAATTTTTTCTTTCTTAAAGTAAAGATGATTTGGAATACTCACTTGCAGTTTGTGCTCATTTATGTTTTTAACTTCTACTGGAGCAGACTTCTTGGTAAAATTGAGCCCTGCACAGGAGTAATTGGTAGCATAGGGTGCCTTAATGTTGTATTTGAACACCAAATGTTCTCCGTCATCTGAGTATTTGACCGGTTCAATGAGGTACCGTTGGTCATTCACTCTGAAGAAGCCCCTGTGGGAATGGCAACACAATATTTCACATATGTAGCTTCCCCACTCTATTTTATTAACATTAGCCTTCTCAGAAAGGGAAACTACCGGATCCAAACTTCCTGAGCTGGGTGATCTTGGTAGCAAACAAGTGACCCAGCGTGTGGCCTTTGACTGAGTCAACTTAATCTTTGTCCTCAAAAGCTTGTCAGCATGATTTCTGCTTAGAGCATAAGTCAAAAACAGTTTTCATCCAAGGGAGCACAATCCCCTCCCTCTTTCCTTTTAAGAGGTCAGAAAAAGCACCACCTCTATGGGGTCAGATAGTCCAAGGTCATGGGGAGAACAAATACCCACTACTGCAGCATCTGTGGTTGCCTCAAAGTTTTTGCATACATTTGAAAAATTTATCATGCGCTAATTGTAGAGTAGGTATCTAAAGGGACAGATACTACTGCCTCCCTAAAGAAAGTCAAGAAAAATGAAAACAGAGCTTTTTTTTCTTCTGCCTTCCATCTTTCCTCACATCTTCCATTCTTATATTTAAGTCCAAAACCGACAGAAAAATTATAAGCTTTATTTTTAACTTTTTATTTTCTAAACCAGAATGGGCGGGGCATAGTATAAAGAAAAATGACTGGAACACCCACAGACCCCAGAGTCAGAACTGGGGAATCAGCTGAATACTTGCAAGTTCTGTGCACTTAAGCAGCTGCATGCTTTCGGCATCCGGACCTCTAATAGGAGAGTGCATGCTAGTGTTCTGGAATTGACCAGTTTTGAATCCTTCCGTCCTGTGCTGGACCCACCTTCTTGAGGGCTGTGTTTCAGGCATCTTGCTATTGAGCATAAGGCACAGGCTGGAGTTCACACACAAGACTGAGGGCACACGGCGCCCCCTTCCCACTAACTTTCAAATGCACTGGACTAGTGAAAAATAAATCAGCCAGTGGCTGCCATTGAAATCTCTAGGACATCAGTTAGGGAGGTACTCTGCCTTACCTCAGACCATTGCAAGTGCTGATACTAGCTGCAGAATCGAATTCATGTATGATGGACCCTTGGTAAAAACAGTGATCCTAAAACAGATGAGTCAGTTAAGGCAGGTATAAATATATCGGGACTGGAAAAATATTGGTAGCTAGCAATTTCTGTTGAGAATAAACCAGTATTTTATAAGTGACATTTGCAATGTGTTTAAGCACTTGTTTAAGACATTTATTTGAACCTAATTTAGAGACCTTTAATTCTAATTGATTGACTATGTTGGGTAAACCCATATATAAATTATTTTCTCATACATTAATCTATTAGGTGATGAGACCTGTTTCTGATATGACCCTTTTCTTATAAATATGACTCCTTCTCTTATAAATATGACACTTTCTGTCATCCTCCAATCCTCGACAATTTCCCGTCGTTTCCCACGCTGCCTATTAAATCAAGCCAAACTTTCAATGTTTCTAAAATTAGATCTTGCTCTCCAGCCTTTCCTCCCAATGCCCTTCTCTCTTGTTTCTCTGCTTCAGTCCAGCTGGCTTCTTCATTTCTCCCGCTTGGTGCATTGCTCACAGTAATTCCATCAGGCAACGACTCTTTTTACCTCCTCTGTCTGCTCATCATCCCACAGGTGACACTTTCGGTGGCCTTCCAAGTACCTCACACTTGCTAGTCTGTGTTTCTTTTGTCCTCTATTTTAAGCGGGCATGGTGATATAGATCTTAAAGAAGTTTAAAGTTGCTTTATGTAGAGGAAATAGGAGATTTAAAGGCACTTTTGGGCAGAGGAAGTCATTCTCTTGATTAAGGGATATAAAGTTCTGCAAAGGTGATGAAGAAAAGTGAAGATTCTCTAACTCTAGTAATGGTTGGTGTGAAGCTTCCTCTGGAGAATGAAAAGGAGACTTTCATGATAATGTACCAACTAGCTGGACAGGTGTCACAGACCATGAAAGATCTACTTCACTGTAGCTTTGGAGTGTTGTTTCATGTACTTAAGCTTTATCCCTTTTACTTAATTACATCCTATATAGATATGTTATATTTATTTTGGCTCCTGCTTCAGCCTTCTTTCACTTGAGAAATCTTAGCAAAGAAAGATAGAAAACAATCTTTGCTCTGCTTGTTAGGAAGTAATCAGCTCCCTGCGGGGTTCAACGGGTCCTTTGTTCCATCTTATCACCATTTAGTAAAAGTAGTCAACTCAGGGCTAATTCCATTAGAGAAGCTTTGAAATAGCCTGTAAATCTGGCACTGCTCTTTCAAACCACACCAGTAAGTAAAAGTTTCTGAGAGGAGCAGAGGAAAGTTTTACAAGATACCAAGATCGGTGGATGCTTGGTGAGCATCTCTCCCTTTACATTGTAGTATGTCTCACTGTAATTTGAGGCGAGGAATTCCCTGAAAGAGAGAAGAGAAGTAATGAGATTTATTTATTCTAAAATCATTACCCGCAAAACCAGTCATATGGTTGTAAAGCCTCAAAGATGCCTTTGAATCTCAATAAATCCTTTTCTGTACACACACACACACACACACACACACACAATATCAAGCATGTTGATGGGAAACCATTCACAAATTGAACTTCATACTATTAGACATGCTACAGAAAATTCGGGAAAAAAAATTGCGACAATTTTACCAAAGCAGTATTCTTAAAACTTCAGAAAAATAATTTGTAAAGTGCAAATAGGTTTCAAACCTAGTCATGACAGGATGGCTCAACATTTAAAATGAACGAGTGTCATTCACACTATGATCATTGCACAGAATACGACATATGATAACACATATGATCATTGCTCCAGATACGACACTAGTGTGTATAAATGTGACTCCTTCCGTTTGTCTTCAGATCTTCGATACACTGATCCACTTGTGCTAAGGCACAGTAATCCCAAAACACTTCTCAGTGATCTTTCCTAATCAGATAAAGAAACCCATATAAACCGAGTCATGATAAGAAGCCCTTTGACATGCCAACCGGATCTTTCCACATTGATTTATAGTGTCAATAAAATCCTAACTCAAGTTTCAGCAGATGGTTTCTTGAATTGACAAGATGAACTTAAACTTACAAAGAAATGCATCATTACCATCAGCATGTTTTTTAATGCATACATTCTATATGGATATTTAGGAAAACAAGAAACAACAGTGAAGAAGGTCACATAGAAATTTCTCTGTAATTACTAGCTTCCCTCATACTGAGAATGAACAGTAACTCAAGTATGTATCAGTGTGCTAATAGTCGTCTCAGAGAGACAAGATGGCACTCAAAATGCTCCCTATCAAAATAGGAAGAGAAAATTAGTAAACAGAGAGCAGAATCTATAAGCTTTTTGCTGCTAAGATATTACAGGTTTATATTTGAAGAGGAGGAATTAATAAGGTTTTGAGGAATTTACATTACTGGTAGTATGTACAAAAAAAATGGGGCTACTATATTACCTACCCCTATAAGATATGCCACCGCATAGAACTTACCTTGATCTAAGATGAGCATGGTAGTGGACACTTATAATCCTAGCACTAAGGAGGCAGAGGCAGGAGGATAAGGAGTTTAGGGTCATCCTCATCTACATAGTAAATTTGAGGATAGTCTGGGCTATAAGAAACTCTGTAGAAAGAAAACAAGACAACTTACCTTGATTTCAGAAGGTGAAGGATTAAAGTTTTTCTGCCCAATTTTATTTCATACAACAATTCTTCTTCATATGCCTCCTGGAAAACAAGATTCTCCCTGTGACTTTGATATCTGCTTATGTAAGAGGGTGGGTGGAGTGTGGCTCAGGGGCCATAACTCACCTATAGCTCCCCACAGTAACTTCAGGGAAGAAACGCTGAAAAGGTGAACTTAAAGAGAAATAGAACTATACAGATGATTTTCACCAATTATATTTTATTTAAAAAGACATTTCTACTAAAGAAATAAAATGGATAATCTATATTCACCCCTCATTCAGGAATGTATAAATCACTTTATAGTCAATTACTAATTCATATTAACTTGTCTTTATAAAAGACCTTCACTTTTTGTATTTTAAAAAAAGTTTTGTATGTATATTCTCTATATTCTTCCTCTTGTCATCATAATTCTTTGCCACTTCCTCTTATAATTAGTCTCATATAGAAGGTTTTACATATCTGTCAGACATAAATATGAAAAGAACTTAATTTATTTACTCTATATTAATTATCAGAAATTTAGTTTGGGATGTTCATTTAAGCTAGAGTTGTACTGTCTACAACTTGGATAAAATAAATAAGGCTTTTGATATGTACTGGCAAGATACTCTGAAGAAAAGGAACATAGATTTAGAAATTCTACCATCACAGTCCATTGCAGTCATTGCTGGGAATACCAATAGAAGTATCTAGTTATGACAGGCCAGCTTATTAGCTGTAGATGCTGTCAGTAATGAACAATGAAATTCTAGCTCTCTTTTGCCTTTGATGACTATTGGCACAGCTGTTTTCTCCTGGTATAATTATTAGGAATTTGCTAAACATTCAATTCATCATGGTTTTGTTTTAATACTTTGTGAGAATTCTTTATACTGCTGGTTCATAGTTGCTGCTCATATGTGTTGTCCATTCCTTAAGTTAATTCTTAATTTGTTGGACAAAACTACTTCTTCAGGCACAGCAATTAATTGATGTGGGATTCCCCTCTGTATGCTGTGAATATCATTGACTGTTAAAGGAACTGCTTTGGGCCTATAGCATGGCTATAGGGGAACAGAGCTAGGCAGGGAAAACTAAACTGAATGCTGGGAGGAAGAAGGCAGAGTCAAAGAGTTAGCCAATAAGAAGCTAGAGCTAATGGGCCAAACAGTGATTTAATTAATACGGTTTCTGTGTGATTATTTCAGGGCTGAGCAGTCAGGAACCAACAAATGGCCTCCCTCCAACAAATAAAATCAATGGAGTAAGATTTCAAAACCACTTGAGAATATAACACTGAGTTTCCACCCAACCTTCCTATTATTAGCATATTACATCGTTATAGTTTTCACAACTCATGAACCAAGACGGCATTATCCTTAAAGTTCATATGTATTCTTATGCTCTAAATTTTACTGGCTGTCTTTTTGGTTTTGGACAGCCCTAACCCCCATGCCCTGTCTGTTATGGTTGTCTGTCATATCCCCTTGGTTTCTCAACCCATGAGTTTCATGGATTTTCCCTGGTTTTGATGGCTTTAACATTTTTGTCTTGCACTTATCAGTTGCCTTATAGGATGTCTCTTGGGTTTTTGAATGCTCTATGAAGGCTTGACTGCAGTTTATGTTTTTTTCCAATGAAAACCACTAAAGGCAGTACCACAGTGTCACCTCAAGAGGTCGTACTGTCAACATGACTTCTTATGGGTGATGCTGGCTTTGGTCACCTGGCAGACATCTTAGTTATTTACAATCTTCTCTTTAGAAAGTGACTTTTCTTCTGCCCTATGCTTCACTCTTCGGAATGAAGTCATAGTGTGAAGCCCATGGTTAAGGGGTGGAGACCAACACTATACCTCCTGGAGAAGGGAAGATGAATAGAAATACTCAGTTCTGTATGGAACATTGGCCTATCCTCTGATGTGGGCTTATTTATTTTCTAATTTATTTGTATTAGTAAAGCTTCATGGATACTTCGTAATTTATCTTGCTGCAAAATAAGCAAACATCATTTATCTTACTCTTCATATTGTCCTATATTTTCTTTTAGGGGCTCTATAAGTTGGCTCTTGATTTCATTTGATATGTCCCCACATATGTGGATTTGGGTTTGGGGGCAGGTCTTTTGCTTCAGGAGGGACACTTTTCGGTTCCAGGCTCACCCCATACATTTCCTCTATGGACCAGGCTAATTTTACACAGAGTGAAGCTTCTGATATAAAGCATGGCTATCATAAGGCCACAGCTCGTGCATAGGGGACGATAGGAAGCAGGTTCCCCCTTGGCTAGGTGTTAGCCTTTTAACTACATAAAGACCTGAAAAGATGAGGAAAGAGTTGACGATCAGAAGGAAGAGCGCAGAGAGCTGCCTCATTGTTGCATCAAGTCCTGAGACCATGTGAGAAGCTGAAATATAGCTTTCTAATGACTGAGAAATCTAACAAGTGAGGAAAGGAAAACGAGCTGCCACCATGGGAAAGGGAAGAAAGGTCATGGCACCAGCAGAAGTTTGTCCTCGGTCATTGTTAGGACAGGAGACCTGTTAGTATTTTCTGTGAACCCAAGTTAGAATCTAGGTTGTAGCATGCAAGTATCTAATTCCAACTTTCGGAGGACACATATCTAAGATCTTTATAATCTTGGATTTTGAATAAATTATAATGCTTGTCCCATCTTATGTATATTGTCTTATATGGTAAATATTTTTTGAAAGTAATCTTTTAGGTATTTTTAAATGTTAATACTCAGGACCTTTGCAAGGTAAGGTACTTTGTTCCCGTGAAAGCTGTCCCTTTGGGGTACAGAATCTGTATAACGAATAAGTCTGCCACTGAAAATCCACAAAAGCAAAATAAAGGCTGGAGAGTGTATGCCAAGGTCACCAGCTCAGAAAAATTGAGGGTGCATTACACAAGTCTGCAAAGAGAAATAGAAAATAGTTCCCTCAAAGCCTGAGCAGTCCTCTTTTTTTTTTTTTGTTTGCTAACACACCCACTGAGGGTCAGTTACCCCCAAGCTTATGCTGTAAACCAACTGGAGGTCCTCTACAAAACTGAAACCCATATTTGCTTCATACTTGCTCCTGCTCAGAGGCAGAGGCAGCTTTCTGCACTGTCAGAACCCAAACAAAAGAATGCCATGGTAAACAATGCCTTGGGAACTTTGTGAGAGTCTCCAGGAAAAAGGCAGAGGGCCTTTTACCTCAAGTGCATTTTGTTCCCTAGATTGTTCGTGGACATGACTTCATGCCTCCTGTGTTAAACATTTACATTCAATTTGTAAGACATGTTTATTCTTGTTGGGTGTCAGAACATAGCCATAGAACCCAATCTGGTGAAAGTGTACCCTGAATCTGGAGATGGCCTTCTGCGTTGCTTCCATGCTTTCCCAGACATTATCTACAAAGTTTGTGCCAGGCAATTGTGTTTACATTGGTCTGTCTTAAGAAAGTTCTGGGAAAGGGCTTCGCTGTCAATAGTTAGTATGTGCTCACTGGCATTTATTTACATGTTTTTCTAAACTCAAACAACCTTACTTGGATCATCATCGCTTTGTTACATGTGTGTATAAAAGTACAGCGAGGCTGAACGAAGATTGTCTACAGCATGAGAGTATAGTTCGCCGTGTTCCTTAAGGTCCTCAAAGACAGATCTGCAGGGCGTAGTTAAAAGTCACCACTGCACAGCTGTGAAAGCCATTAAGTCATATTTACTAAGTCAAAACACATACCGGCATATCAGAGTCATGGGTGTGCTCAAGATCCCGCTTCCGTATCAGGGGAAGCTTTTTAGGACGAACCAGTTGTTGACCCTCTACTCCAACAATCCCCTTTTCTAGAAGAAAACATAAAGAAGGGAAAATCCATGTATGATTATAACCCACCCTCTAGTGATGAACAAGTGGATTGATGCTCATCTAGCTCAGGTGTTTCCAATTGCCAGCCATGCAGTCACGTCATCCTTGGTTGGTGATGGGAAAGAGTTGAGATGGCTATTTACAAAGAAGGGAGACACAAGCAACACTAGCAGAAGGACAAAGATACAGTGTCCTATGGCTGTTTTGATCTTTGTTATTTTTATTTTCTACATCTCTCTCCAGATACTGTCTCCTGTCAAAGCCTGTACAGGAATGGCCTGTTTCAACATTAAATAACTCCTTTTTCCCCTCAGTGAACTATGCATTAGAAGTCTTAACTCTTAAAGGTAGAGTTCAAAGCTTCCACTGCTGAAATAATATGAGATAGCCCCGCCACCATGCTATACATTATCTTTTGTCATGAACTATCACATTGGCAGTCAGATGTGAGTTTATTCTGAATTGTGTATGGCAATAAATATAGAATAATATGGATTTCTGGAATGTTACTCAGATTTGAATCAAGGGTTCACCAGTTTATGAGCTGTATGAGCACTAGTATTTTATCGAATCTCATCTGCCAACAGTATTTTCATATTCTTTATCACTAAAAGGGAAAATAGTATAGCATTTTAAATATTCTCCATGACATAAAAGGTAGCTAAGGATCAGCACGGTGTCTGTTCTTCTACAGGTGTTTTGTCAATACTCATTCCTGTCCCTGTCTCATTATTGTCCATGTTTAAGAGTGATAAGGGCTTCCACAGACTCATTAAATCTCAGGACCAATGATAACCCAATCTAAGCCTGACACGATAGCCTAAGAGAAGTCACCAAAGCAGTTAGAGCTTTTATAACTTACACTTTAAATATTGTAGCAAAAGATATCATGGATCAGGCGTAATAAATAATCCTTGCAGAAAAGAGTAACACATACCTTCAATCTGAGAAATAAGTACAGTCATCCAAAATATACGTATGGGGAACATTCTGAGTGGTTATCTGAGAAAAGCTGCACCCTACTCCTTGTTCTTGCTTCTACTGCAAGGATGCCCAGCCTAGAAGGTAAATTGGCAGTTTTGATCCTCCACAGGAAACCCTCCTCGACCCAGTTAACTCATGAACGGCTTGAGGCTAAAACTCAAAGGTGGACATAATGTACTAATTAAAGACAACATTTGAGATACTGGGGGTGGAAGTGGACTTGGCACAGATCCTGTTTCATGTCTAATAGGATCGTAGAGGTTTTAAGACTTTTGAGGTTCAAAGAGTCAAGAATGTTTTAGGAAAAGTGATCATTGAAGTCTATTTATATATATTTTGGTTGAGGTAGATGAAGTAGAGGACCAAATATAAAAAACACTTGAGAACACTGAACAACAACAACAAAAAACCAACAACAACAATAAATAAAACCCCCCAAAATAGAAAAGTCAAAATTGTATACATGTTACAAATCATATATTAATTAAATACAAAAGGCATATTGAAAGGGAGATATAAGTAGCATTATAGTGTAACACTTTTTCCTAACTAACAAAGAAAGAAGATACAGACAGATGTGCAAAGGGTCAACAACAAGCCTTTCTACACATCTGTGCAATCTTCTAATGTCAGTGCATCCACTGTGTTTCCATTTGGGTTGCATCCCGTCTCCTCCTCCAATTCTCACCGTCTCGCCCAATTCACCCCAGATAATCAGCTTCTTTCCATTTAAGCAAACTCACCATACTCCCAGAAATTCCTCCACTATCTGATTGGGAGTCTAGTCACTCTGTTTCTTAACCATCTTCTTTTCAGCTCAACTCCTTCCGAGACTTCGCTCAACGTCCGGCGGTCGTTTTCCTCTGTCTCATTTATCTGTCTAAACTGACATCTGAATTTAAGACCCTTAGGGGAAATTTTCTTCACTTGAATGTCCGCTATCTCAAATGTTAGCATAAAGTTGAACATCTACTATCATCCTTGGAGTCATTTTAGTCTCTTCATAGTTTCTTCATAGACTGTCTTGTTTTGAATACAGCAGCTGCATCTTTTCACCCACGCCAGACTTATCTTTCAGTCTCCTCTGCCAGCGTGTATCTCCTCTATCAGCAAACCCAGTTTGTCCTGAAGAGATAGCTGATAATCTCTCCCATGTCCTTCTCCTGTGCTGTTCCAAGACATCATTACCTCTACCCTAGTTTACTGAAATAACATCCTAATTTATCTCACTATTTTTCTCTTGGTCCTTTGTCACACATTATGTACACAAATAGGATGAGTTTATCAATACACATCTTATCTAACCACTTCTTTTCAATAACTTTTCATCTCAGAGTCAAAGTCTGTGGTAACATCAGGCTCCCCATGATCTCTGCTTTGACACTTTGTTTTCACATTTTACTATTTATTTTCTCCCAATCAACTGCCATGTGCTTCTGAGTATTCCTGGAGCATGCCACATACATTCTACTTCAAGGGTATTGCCTGGAATGTTCTCTTCAAAGATAGTCACATGACTTGATCCCCCTCTCTTTTCAGTTCTCTATATAAATATCCTATCAGTGATAATGTTCCATGCAAAATGTTTTATGCAAAATGGGCCTCTGTGGCCCTGAATTAATCACCACTTCAAATCATGCATTTACTAATCTATTTTATTTTTCAATTACCTGACCACTCTTCTTAAAATGAAACTTTCTAAAGAAAAAATTCATCTGTTTTATAAATTAATCTTCAGTACCTTGAGTAGCATGTAATCAAAGCATATTTATTGAGTGAACACCTTATTAAACTTGGAGTAATATCAGTTTCAGAGTATTTATTAAAAGTAAATTGTTGGGGCCTGAATAGATGGTTCAGCAGTTAAAAGTCCATCTTGTTTTTATAGAAGACCTGAGTTTGGTTCCCAGCACCCAAGTTGGATGGTTCACAGCTGCCTATAACTCCAATTCTGGGGATCAGATGCCCTCTTCTGGCCTCCATGTGCGCTGCACTCACAGGTGCAGACACTCCTCCAGTCATACACACTGGTACACGTAATTTAAAAATGAATATAGAAAATTTTAAAGTAAGCTATAATTATTTCAGTATCTAATCATTAGGAAGTTCAACAGTGAAGTAAATAAATACATCCTCCGAGTCTGAGTTTCAGCAGTTAAATTTTCAGCATCATGTTTGGTTCCAAGTTCCAGGTTCTCTTACTGTCTTTCTTCACCTGAAAAGCCTCTGGTTATAGTTGTCTTTCTATCTCCACCAGGTCGTTAGAAAGTATGTAGTGATTATTGATTAATTATGGTATTAGTATAAAAGGAGATCACTAGACCAGTGAAATGAATCAGGACATCTACAGACAAATACAAATATTTATAGCTAAGATCACAGGGACATGGATGGGAAAGACATTTATTTCAGCAAATACTGCCAAGAAAACTGGCCTTCTATGAACAGAAGAATGAAAGCTGGCTACTAGCTCTCATGATTTAGAAAAATCCACCTCAGTTGGATCAAGACTTAAATCTTTGACCTGGAACCATGAAGTTCTAGAAGTAAACAAACAGAAAGATTCCAAAGGATTGAAATGAGAAGAATGCTTCATGGGTAAGTACCAACAAACACTAGAGGTAAAGGGAGGTTGGGAAAAACAGGATTCTGTGAAGTGACAAAGGTCTACACCAATAAGGAAACCAATATCAGAATGAAGAGATAACCTCCAGAATTGGAGAAAGTGTTAGCAATCTAATAATGGGTTAAAAAAGAACTCTATCTGACTTGAAAGCAAATAAACTCGCCCAAAGTCTCACTAATGAAGTCAGCTTGTAATTTTCTTTGCAGAACAGGAGCCAATTTCAGCCCATTAATTATGTTTTCAGTGCACTGAAAAGAACATCACATTCAGAATCGGGAGCTGTGTGTTCTCCATTAACTGATTCATCTACCCTTAGAAAGTCATTTATTTCTCTGGACATCAGTGTCTGATTTATAAATAGGGAGTATTATAATGTTTAACCTTGAAGAGGTTTTCAACATCAAGATGCCATGTTTCCATACTCTGATTCTGTGTTTCTTTTACCAAGGTCTACTTTGAGTAGAAAGTGTCATTTTAAAAAGAATGAAAAGTAAAATACAACCATGAAAAATTAAACATTTTGAAAAGTATTTTCCATTTCACAAATGAGACAAAAACACAGATTTTTTTCTATTTATATGCATAGAAAATATCTCAGGATGAATACAACAAAATATATAAATATTAACACATTCTGATTACTTAAGGGTACAAGGGCACATAGAAGGCTCAGAGCACATAAAATGTACAGTATCATCTCTAATCTATTGATCTCGTTAGTCATCTGTTGTCACTTCAGATGATTTTCTTTATCTTTAAACACATTCTAGCAATTCTCCTGAGCATGTATCCTCTTCTATAAACCTCACTAGTTTTCAAAAACACTCAGAAATCATTTTAAGATATCACTGTGTCCCAGGTTCTTGAATTTTCTGCTAAAGACACTCTCTCAAATCTTTGTCCTCAATGTTCTGCACAACCTTCTCGTCAAGCCATCGGTGACCTTCAGATTTTAAATGCAATTACCTTTCTCAGCATTTATGCTCGATTTCCTGACCATTTCTCTTTCCAAGCTATAGAAGATATTTTTTTTTCTTGACCAATAGCTTAGGGTTTTTTCCCCACATGGTTGCTTTCTCTTAACTCGCCCAACATTTCTCTTCATAATCCAGACTTTTGAATACTAGAGAGTCTCCAGGGTTCACTTATTTCACTTGCTGTGTCTTCTGTCTACAAAAACTTAGTGAACCTCAAAAATACTTTCATGAATTTGCTTTTCTCTATTTTCTGCATTTTAATGTGTCATAGATAATACACAAACTAAATGATGATCTTGATCTCCAAAACCCTTCCTCCAAATATTTTTCTTCTCTCAGAGAAATGAACACTGCCACTATGACTGTACAAGCCAAAGGCACTGAAGTCATCGGGAATGCTTGGCTTTCTGCCCCTTTCAGTGTAACCACCCTGATTAAACCCACAATCAGCTCACACTTGAATTTCTACAACTTATTTATTTATTTATTTGTTTTTTTTTATATAATTTTTTATTGAAAAAAAAAAGAAAATTTCCGCCTCCTCCCC